>NC_142255.1:596666-928333 GCF_052056855.1 Sturnus vulgaris
GCAGCCCTCTTAGAATGAAGAATAGTTTCCAGCTGTGGAACAGCTCACTGAGGAAGACCTGAGTCAGGAAGTAGATGGGAAGGAATTCCCTGTTTAATCTCTTACTTCTGCAGGTAGGCACTCACACTCCCTACTCCAGGAGTTCAGGCTCTGACCTTGAAGTTTGTGCTGGGACACCCAAATAGGCAGAACTATCCTAACAGTGCAATCCATAATGCTCAAAAGCAGACCATGGATTCTTCAGGTATTTCAGCTGTTCAATGACTGCAATAAATCACCATATTCATGCACACTGTCAACCCTGCTGCAGCATCACTGAGAGAGGTCCCAGAAAATCTGGGCTTTCTTAAATAAAAGGAAATTATTTAATTCCAAACTGGGTTTTCATTCAGATAATGCTAAGGGTCTTGGAAGGGAAGAGCTCCTCACTTCATTTTTCCCTCTGCAATTAAAACTCTACACATTTACAATACAAGAGGGGCCCCCAAGGTCTCAAGTGCAAAGACGCTCATAGAAACAGCTAACATTGCAAGAAAGCCAGTAGCTGGCAGCTCTATTTATATAATTTTCAGCAGTGAAAGACATTCCTTAAACAAGTGATCATCTCCCAGAAACATGCAAGGGGTGGAACAAATGCCCAAACCACTCCTGACACAGCTCTACCATGAGCAGAAGGGCTCAGAGTGTGTGGTGAGGGTTCCGTGAGGAGGACCCCAGCCTCACAAGCAGCTCCGGCTTGCAGGCAGGATGCTGGTGCTGCTGCCACTAATGCTCTACCTGCTAAGGAAGCAAACTGGTTCAGGGCAAACCAAAAAAATCCCACATTTAGCATGACCCAGCAAGGGCAGGTGCACTGACAGGGACTAAGCATGCATGGCTGAAGGTGTCAGGAAAGCTACAGCCACAGCAACTGCCTGTTTCATCCATCCTGAAAACTTACCTGGAAGCTGCAGTGTCATTATTTTCCCTCTGCCTTCCCTCTAGAACGGGATGCAGGGAGATAAATCCCTGAGAAACAACTCTCTGGGACACGGCAGGAACCTCACCCAGCTCCCAGGAACCTTGTGTTGGATGAAGGTCAGGACAGGGGAAGCTCGGGATGTTGCAAACCTGACTCATCTACTGAATGAGGGTTATAAGCATGGCCTGTATGCAAACACATGTGTGGGATGGAATAAAACTAACAGATTCCACAGCTCAGACTCTTTTCTGTGGAAATCAATTGATATTAGGACACTGGACCTGGCAATCAACTCTTCACTCAAATGTGGGGCCAAGAAAGGGCTGTGGGAGTCAAATACTGTTTCAAACCAGAGCAACCTTTCCAAATTCCGATCCCAGAAAAAAAATTCCCATTTCCACTGAGTAAGGCAAACAATCTAATACAAGGATCCCCTGCTCCATACCAGTAAATGCCTTTCAGATCCACATGAAGGAATTTCCTATAATCAATCAACATTTCATACCCCAGCAGGAAGGCAACCGAATCAGCATCCTATAATCAAGTGATGCACACACACATAGTGGCTCTTGGGACCCAGTTTATTCCCAGCACCATGCCACCAGCACCAGCAGGCAGCACCAGGAATAAATCTGGTCCACTTAGTACAAATCCCACAACCAGATGAAATACATACAGCAAAGGCTACTGAATGGCTTTGGAAAGCAGCTGTGGTTGGAAGCTGGGGGTTCCACAGGCTTGGCAGATGAATCAGAGACTTGCCCAATAACACTTGGCAGGAAGCCTGGAAGGCCTGTTGAGTCTTTCAAAGAAACCATTGTGTTGGTCACAGCAGGATTTGAAGGCTCTGGCACTGTAGGGCTCTCAGCTGACTCACTCCAGCTGCAAGGAGGCTTGTCCAATTCAAATTGCTTTCTAAACCAGTAACTCAGGGTATTCGAGGAACTGGACACAAAGCACTAGCCACTTTTTCTTTGGGCCTTCCTGGGGCTGCAACTTTGGGGCAGAAAAAGCCCTGGACCCTAGAAGAGACCACTGGCAATTCAGTAGCCTTTTCAATTAAAGAGGGATTTCCATACAAAAGCCTGGTGGAAAAGGAAATTTGAGAACTGTATTCCTCTTGTCATGATTTTATTTTTCTGACTTTTTGGTTAGAAATCCCAGAGCTATAGAGGTGTTCTGGAGAGGCCTTTCCCTCCACGGTCACTCTTCTACCTGCCACTCCAGCAAACCAGAAATGCCAACTGATTTCCAAATGTGTTCTTTTGCCAAAGGCAAAATACAGCTGTACAAGTGTATTTTGGGACAGAGTCCAAGTGAATGAGGATGCTCACAACAATGGCAGGGGGAAGAAAATCTTTTTCTCTGGATGTCTCAGGGCAGCCACATCCAATTTTTAATGTCTCTGTATGGAAGTCTCACTTTAATATAAAGAAGTAGCTGAACACCCATCCTTCGGCTAAGAAAGAGGAATATTTCTTGCACCTTAATACAGGAATTATGATGAACATTCACTTTTCTTTCTGCAGTTCAAGCAAGTATTAGGGATCAAATCATGCAGAATGAGGCTGTTAGATCACTTCAGGGCTCTCGACTGATTAATTAATTAGTACCAAAGCATTATAAGGTAATCATGTACAGACATTCAGAAAAGTGTTTGGTCAGAGGAGTTTAATGCAATGTAGTTTTACCTTCCTAAACTGGAGGGAGAGAATCTGCTGCTTGATAAGCTAAGCAAAAAACAGCATAAAAACCATTAGAGAGAGAAGCACAGAAAGGAGCTGAAATAAACAAACCGTTACAGAGACATATTAATGATGAGTCATTTTGCAGAGGTCAGAGTTCCTATTAAAAGAAGGTACAGCTGCCTCAGGCTGCCTGCCAGGACGAGCAAGCCACATTGTCAATTGAAATCAAAGGCTGTAAAAATGAAATGGGCATTAACCACAGAGAATCAGTGTCAGGACATTTATACAAGTAGGCTTCCAAGAAGCAGCACCTTGAGCCTTCCATGCACCATCTGCAGCACTGTGCTCAAAGCAGGCAACTCTTCCACAGGAGATGTCCAGTTAAATGTAGGTGGAAGTAAGGATGAGACCAGCCCAATTCTCTGCTGGCAAGCAGGTGGCCTGAGCTGGGTGCCCTCTGTGCTTCCAAGGACAGCTCCTGGGAGAAGCTGAAAACTCTCTGATCACACTGCTTTCCAGCTTGCCAATCAAATCACTAAGGTCTGGCAAAACATCAAAATAAAATAACAGAAGCAGACTTTACAAGAATCTACACATCTTGCTTTCTTTGTGGGAACATGTAGCAGCATTAACCAATTCAGGGAACAAAATCAAACACGCAAATCCTGCACAAGATATCTTGATGAGCTACTTACCAGTGGTCACCAGCTCTCCCAAAGGAGTGTCTTCAGGGACTCATGTCCTAGCCAAAGGGCCACACTGCCAGACTGTGGCAGCAGCCCCTTGCAGGCTGTAGGAAACAACCTCCATGCATTGACCTGCAGCAGTCAGGGTCAGTTCCTCAAGCCTTGAGCTCACCCACACGGCAATCAAAAGTCTAAAACTAACAGGGACAAGCTAGTCAGCAGCATGTAAGCCCAGTGATTTAATTGCACTGAGGTACATGTTACACCTGTGCAACAACCTCACCACAAAGCCTTGGAAATGACGGCAGCGTGAGCATCCCCTCTGGGATGTACTACACCAGACTGCCACATCCCTACATGCAGAGAGATCAAACCTTCTCAGCCTCTGCTCTGAAGACCAGTGAACCACCAAAATTCAGTGCTCCAGGATGGTGCTACATTAGACAGCAGAATGAACCACATGGATGGCCACCGGCAGGTGCACCTCTTCAGGTCTCCTACCCAAATGTGTGAGTCCCAGTCACGTGGAAGCCAGCGGGACTCCAAGTATTGCCCTAAAAATGACCACAGAGAGACTCTGAAAACTGGTCCTGACAACTGTACATTCCACTTGTGAAGGCAGAACCTCCATGTGAACACTAAGAAAAAAAGTAGTTCAGCTTGAAGTCCTGATACTTTACACAAGTAATTGCATATTTCCTTTGAGAAGATAAACCTGAGGAGCTCACTAACTCTTCTCCTTCAGGAGAGCAAAGACAGCAGAAGTTTTGGACTGTTGCTCAGGAGCAGCTTTAACCTAACAAACATAGGTGGCATTTGGCCTTTTGGCAGCAGCTTCACCCTCTCCACCCGCAGCCACACAATCCTGGTCCATTCCCAGTGCCAACTGCTGGTCATGCAGCCAAAGGATGTGCAGGTTGGGCGTGATCCAGCTGGGAAAATCAAATGCTCACAGTAACAGGCTGAAGATCACTCACTCACCTGATCCATCTTTCATGAGCTGTGCTGGTCCATGGAAGAAGGCAGACAGAGGAGCTGTGTCCTCTGAGCTGTATCCTTCCACCTCTTGCAAAATGCCTGTGAGCTCCATGCCCTTTCTGGCACTGCCAGGCACAGCTTTGCCTTACCTGCCTTACTAAGACCAGCACCTCACCTGGTCCTCAACACTCACAGACACCCTCAGAGCTTCTATACCTCAAACTGCACCTTGTGCTGTTCTCACCCCATCCTGACCTTCTCCTCCCACACTCCTTCCCAAGCACAACCACACCAAGTGATCCCAGGGGCAACTGTATCCCTGTGCTCTAGGCTCCAGGCACCTCCGTATGTCTGGAAACACAACTCACGGGTTTAACTTGTCTCAAAACATTTTGCTTACCACTGCAAGGGAAAAGCATCTTTTTACCCTCCAGGAATACTAAAGACCTTCTTAAAGGGAAGTTCCCAAAATCCTTGCTAGTTAGAATGCTAATGTAGGCAGTAGTGTGGTTTTAATCATGATTTCTTGCATAAGACAAATGGAGTTGTGTCTTGGCTTGGATGTAAAGAAAATAGCAAGAGTCAGAACAAAGGCTGCTTGTGCCATAAACCCATTGTGCTCATGGATGTGATCAAACAGTAAGCACTGACAGTGCTTTTTTTTTATCCCCAGTATTAAGACAACATGGACTATATTCACTACACATCCTGAGACAGTGCTGAACACTGATCTGAGGGTCTCTTGAGGGTCTCTTGATATTATCAGAAGAAAAAGGCCATCATGTATTAATTGAAGTTTAACCTCAATATGCTAAATTTGCTTTTCAGACTAGAGATTTAAGCCCCAGAGAGCACGATCAAATTGTGGATCCTGCAGCCAGCACAGCCCTGCCTGCAGGCAGCTGGCACTTCAATTACATTCCAGCATATCCATGTAGAGCTGTGACAGCACAGCTACATCACAACCCAATCTACCCTGCTGGAAACATGGGGCTCCTGAGCAGCGCAGCAGACGCTCCAGCTTGCCTGGTCTGATCCTCTCTGGGACTCGGCTGTCTGTGCCCCGGGCTCCCCAAGGACTTACTAGCACACACAGCACAGGGCTCTGCTAACGAAATGCAGCATTAGCAGCAGGTGTGTCTCCCTCGAGCAAGCTTGGGGCCATTACAGTTACTGGATAAAGGCAAATGCTTATGTTACCCTGAGAAACACATCTAAAGCCGTGAATCAAGGCCTCAAGGATAATCTTTCCTTCCATTGCAGAAGTGGACTTTTTAAAGTCCACTGCTCCAGGCATGTCCAGCACTGGTGGGATGAAGCCTCCTCAGGCACCTCCCATTGATGAAGAGAAACTCAGCTTTTTATAAGCTAGTTCTGAAAATACAGAACTGTTCTTAAGTGTTGGACCCATTATACCTGTCCACCACATCCTTTCTACCAGTCTCAGTTCTTAGTTAAATTTCATTTTATCATATGCTTTCAAACTCCTTTGGCCATTCATCCATTTAAAGGTTTTAGCCCTTCAAGTACTTATCATTTTCTCTGGAAGAGAAGACAGCCTTCCTCATTTTTCATGCACTTGCTAAATTTCAGTCTTGCAAGGGCAGGAGGCAGAATGGTCAATCCCATTCACTTTTTTTAACCAGTCAAGTTGATGATCTGTGCTAGCATCCACTGGCACCAAAAAGTTAATCGCTTGAAAAACATAGATTTTCAGTTTGGCACCTTTTTTTAACCCTCTCATACAATCATCCATTAAATTACTCTTTTTTGGTATTTCTTATCACTGAGATAAAGATATCTTTCCCCTTCCAGTTCATTCCTCACACGGAAGTGAAGAGCTCAGGAGACCCTGATATAGGTTTAACAGTGGCTCCATCCTCATATGGACAAGCACCTGGATTCAAGCTGCTTGAGCTGCAGCAGTGATCGATATTTTTCAGTACTCTTCCACAGCATGAAAATTGACTCACACAAGCTGTCCACTAAAGGAAAAAAACCAGCAAAATGCATCCATAACAGCAAAGCTGACATGTCCAAGTTATATTTTGAGGGAACCAGCATTGCACCAAAGCTCCTCGAGAAGCCCATGGAGAGCTGGGCAGCCTGTCCACCCCAGGAGCTGGACAGAGGGACTGGCAATTTCCTACAGGTATTCCCCCTTGCTGGCTCTCTGATCCATGACATTCTTTGGCATGTTTTGCACATGCAGACTTCCAAGTATAAGGTTCCCTACAAACTTGCCTGCCTTCAAGGTTAATACTACTTGAGACAAATACAAGCCACTCAGAATCCAGCCTCAGCTACCAGCAGTGAACCCTTTTCAACATTTAAAAGCAAGTACTGAGGCTTTCATGTACGCATGGTTGTGCTCATGGCTTTCCTGCCATGTGTCCCTCTCCTTATCAAGCACTCCCTGCACATGCAGAACAAGTGTGCTGGTGCTCATATACCATGCCAGAAGCTATCAGTAGGCCTGTGATAAAGCAGCTCTGAGTGTTGTGTTGCTGTACAAGACACATTGTTATTTCACAAACTGGAAAACAGATATATTGAGCTTTTGCTTGTCAAGGTCACAGACCAAATCGATGTCAGAGATGCAGAAATATGGCAATTTTTTCTGCAGGTAACTTATTTTCTGCTTAGATGAACACAGACTCGTGTGTAACAATTCAGGCTAGATTTCATTAACAGAGAAGGTGGAAAACAATAAATTAAGTTACACATTCCTGCATCAGCCTCTGTAATACTCTGAAGATGGCTCATATTTGTGTGTTTTAACTCTGAATTATTGCTGCCTCTATGGCCCAAATTAAGCTTAGAAACACACCAAGAAATGAGAAATGGCAAAAAAAATGCAAAGTAAATATTGGATAACGAGATGCCCAGGAAAGGTGACATCCTCCTGGCAGTTGACTACACAGAGAAAAGAAAAAAAATGAAAATAAAATTGCCTGTAACAGCCCTCCCATCTTCCTCTTCTTGGACCAGGCAATGCTGTGAAACGTGAGACTGAGTCAGTGTGAGATAACAACCTCATTCACTCAGGATCTTCCTCCCCTCGTCGAAAGAGAGAGAGGGTAGAGAAGGCTTTAATTCCATCTCCTGGGAACTGCCTCTGCTATGGCATGAGAAGCGTCTTGTTTGGAAACGACCATACTCTCCCCTCCACACAATGGTATCCTTGGCCTGGAAAACATCTCCTTTTATGAGGTTTCCTGAGAAGAGCACAGCTCTCACATGTGATATACTCTGAATCTCAATAGTGGCCCTGAAGGGCATGGGCTCATCAGCCTACACACTTGGCTTTCTAGATGATATGGACATATGGGCAGGAGGCTACAGAAAGGGAGCTGAAAAATCTCCCTTTGGAATTGCTGAGGACTGTTTTCAGAGCGCACAACTGCCGAGGAGCCCCACTCAAACCAGACACTCCTGTGCAGGTAGTTATAGCAATGGGAAACAGACACCTCTGTCCTACAGGTCACAGGGTGTGGAGATGAGTCATTGACGCCTTTAGCTTTGCCTTTCCAGCTGGTACTGACTGTCCCTCCTTCCAGAGTTTGAGATACTTCCACCCCACAAATCAAAGTGACTGAGTGCTCTCAGGTGCCTCAGCTGGCATCTGACCAGAGGGTTACACCACTCTTTGCCAAAAGTCCTGTTGAACATTACAGGTGCCCTACTGCTAAAGAGGGAACTCGATTGAACTAAACCTGCTTTTCAGGAACCAAGTGCTCCTCAGTTTCCTGCACACTTTATTATAGCAACAGAGCTTTCTCCTTCATTTGATATTATGTGCAAAGCAAGAAGGACAAGATTGGGAATGGTTTCTAGCCGAAGAGCCAGGTGGCAAGGCTGAGCTCAACTGCCACCCCGAGCAGAGTTATCCAAGAAAAGATCAGAGGCAATGCCAATACACTCTATTAATATCTGTATATGATGCAGCTATGACAGTAGAAAGATATTCAAGCAAGGAAGCAATGCTCTAATGAGACTGAAGAGCAGACATCTGTATGAGGTAAGAGGCACAGATTGCTTCCAGCAGAGAGGTTTGCCTAGCACTCAGATGAAGGTTTCATATAAAATTTCATCTCTGCACAATACACTCTCCAGACTCACTAGTTCTTACAAAAAGGATACCTAAAAAGATGTCTTGAGAGTTGTGGCCCATGAATGGAGCTAAGGCAGTCCCTGGACAAGACTGACAGCTCCTTCTCCCACTTGGGAAGAATTTCATTCTAATAACCCAACTAACCCTGCCCACTAGCAGTTTGAAGCCATCTCCCCTTGTCCTGTCATTCCAAGCTCTTGTAAAGAGCCTCTCTCCATCCTTCTTTTAGGTTGCCTACAGGTCCTGGAAGGCCACAATTAGGTTACCTAAAAGTTTCTCCAGGTTGAACAGTTCCTGCCTTTTCTCATAGCAGAGGTGCTCCATCCCTCTGACAATCTTAATGCCTCCTCTGGACTCGTTCCAATTGCTCCATTCCTGCGCTGGGAACCACAGAGCAGAATGTGTTCATAAGTCACCCCAGAAGCAGGGATTTCCAACCTCAGTTTCTTTTCTTAAAGATCTCTCCATGTCTTCATGTACCTCTACCATGTTATTACACTTTCTACTGCTCTAAAGAAGCAGTGAAGAGAACAGGGAAATATTTTGGTTAAATATACTCCATATATATACATATAAAGACAGAAACAGAGAAACCTGAAAAAAAAACACATTTTCTTTGGATCAGAATATCCATTTTTGTTTTCTAACCTCTACAGCAGCCTCCCACAGCAATCCTGCGTCTACATCACTTGTCCCACTGCCTTTGTTAGCTTCAAACCCAGCAAATCCAAATCTATTCTGTGCTAAAGAGAGCTGCCCAGTGTTATCTGCTGTTCTGTATGTTGCTCATCATAGTTCTTCCAGGCAAGCTTTCCAGATGTTCCTGGATTTAATTAAAGTCATAATTGCTTTCTGAAAGTCTCCTTGCTACACCATTCCACTCACTTGCTTTCCAGAATTGTTATGATACATTATTTAATTACAACATAAAAAGCCCCACTTCATTCAGGCCCTTGCCCTGCATCTTAAACAACAGTTTCCAAAAATCTTGGCTCAAGTCTTCAGCACTTGTAGGGCTCTGCAGGGAACCAGACTTTTATATACCTCCTCCCTAACTCATTAGGGAATGTAGAAGTTGCCATGAACTCAGGGAAAGGTCAATTTTGCCATTTTGTGATTATTTAGTCACTGTTTCTTACAACAGAAGAGGCAGACAGTGGAGTTAAGATACAAAATGAAATTGCCTTGCCACAGGCTTTGATGATCATGTACCTAAGAGGTTGGAAAAATGATTGGAGAATTTGTGGAAATTGAATGTGCTGCTAATAAGTGGGGCAGCACAGAGTCCCTTTGCCAGCACCGGGCTCCCATGGATGGAAATTCGGGTGCAGCCACAGCATCTTTAGGTTGACAAGCTCAAGAGGTTCAGGGCTCACTGCTCTGCAGCCATGGGCCAGATTTACCATGCCTGAGCCACAGACTCAAGTGCTGGTGCAGCCAGAAGATACCACGTGCACTGCATGCATGGGTGCTACACTGCTCCATGCCTTCCTCAACAGAGGAAACTTTGGGAATCTAGGTGGGAACACTGAAGGTATGACCTGCAGGACGGATGAACCCTCCTTTATGGTTAAACTGATTAAAACTGCAATTTGAGTATAGTCAAGGAAAATAGAAGTTAAGCTGTAGGCAACCCAAACACCTCCACATCTTCTTTATTAAAGCCTCTCTCTGCTTGTAATCTGCAGAATAGAGTCACTGGGCTCAGTTATGAGATTTCCAGTTCATAGTACGATCTGAGGCCACAGGCTATGGACCCTGTACAGGCATTTGGTGGTGCTGAAGATGTCACGGTGTGCAATTAGCTCACACCCAAGCACAACATGATACCACCACAAAGGAACTGAATTTAGGCTTCACTTTGGCGTTACCCCAGTTTTAACACCTGACTTCCAAGCAGCACTTCTTTAATCTCTTTTGGTCCTGTATTTATTTTTATGAATGTCTGACTCCTTGAGACATCAATGCTTGACATGCTGGAAATGGATTATTTATAAACCATCAGCAGGGAAGAGGCACACTTATTTGGAGACCTCATAGACTGAAGAGCATTCCCAGTGAATTCAAAGCAATTTCAAGGCTTTTGTGAATGCCTCACACAATCACCGACACCTTGGGCACTGCTGGCACATCACCCTGTAATTTTCTGTTTGCTAACCTCAGTCAGGCTCAGCTGACAGCATGTTTATTATACCCTCTCCCTGCAAACAAAGCCTTATTCCTACCCCAGACCCTGTGCTGGAGGCCATTCTGACCCAGGAATGCTGATCTCACTGCTGCTCAGCCCTTATCTACAGTGTAGAAATGCCTTTTTGGCAATAAGATAAGGCACTCGCGCATGGAGCCCAGTGGGCCCCTCGCTCTGTCTGGTGAGCTGCTTCACTACAATGAAGGCAGGAAGGTCAGTGCTGTTCCCCGAGTTTAACTGGAGACATTCATGTTTGTCAGGATTTCATACAGATGGCTTGGACTGAGACTTCACTGGGGTCTGCAGTTTTCTCATACAGGAAAGAGGAGAGGCAGCACTGATATCAATCTCTGGTCTCTGGTGACCAGCGATAAGACCTGAGGGACCAGCATGAAGCTGTACAAGGGGGGTTAAAAAAGATTAGATTATTGGATATTAAGAAAGGGTCCTTCACTCAGAAGGTGGTGGGTCACCAGAATAGGCTCCACAGGGCATCAGTCATGGCCCCAAGCCTGCCAGAGCTCCAGGAGCGTTTGGACAACCAGCTCAGGTGCAGCATGGGACTGTTGGGGTGTCCTGTGAACGGACAGGAGCTGGTCTCGATGATCCTTGTGGATAGGATATTCCATGATTCTATTCTATGATCACTTCACACACGCGCTCAGCTATACACAAAGTGCAGTGCCGACAGGGCCTGCCCAGCAATAGCTGCGACAGCCTCAGCTTTCTTTGGGGTGGTGAGGGACTGGTCTACAGCACACCAGCTCCTCTGGAGAGCCCGAGCCAAGAAAACTTGGTTTTCTCCCCTGGAGCAGTTCCCCAGGGATGGCCAGGCCCATTGGCTATACCACTGCCAACTGGCTGGCCTCATGCTCCCTCTGAGGCCGGTGTAGCCTGGTGGCTTGGGTGAGGGCCAGCCCGCCCTCCTCACTGCACCCCCGGCCGGCGCAGCTCGCCTCCCCTACGCCTCCGTCCCCCGCCTGTTGCCGGCGTGTCCCCCACAAGCCCCGCACCCTCTGTCACCCGCATCCACGGGAGCAACAACCTCGGGGATAGCACCCACAGCAGCGCCTTCCCCTCTGCCGGCGCTCACCTGTTCTGGGGCCGGATGCCCAGCAGGTAACTCCGTCGGTCCGGCCGCGAGGCCCAGGCTGCGCTCTCGGCCTCCTCCACCCCGTCAATGTGGCTCGTTCCCCGCCCGTAGAGGCCCGGCAGGGCCCTACGGGTCGAGCTCATGGCCGGAGTGCAGCTGCCCTGCCCCGCGGCTGTCACTGCCCTCCCTGTCACTCACCGCCGCCGTTTATAGACGCTCCACACATGCCGCCGTCAATCGTGACGCAGAGGCCACTGCCCGGCCTCCTCCTCCTCCTTCTCGTCTTCCTCCTCTTGCCATCGCTGCCATCTCGAGTCCAGCTTTTGAGGAAAAAGTGAACTTTTCCTTATAATAACCTCTCCACCAAGGGCATTTCTCACACCTCAAAGATCTCCCTGGTGACCACTGACAGAACCTGATGGTGCAGCATTGAAATTGTGTCAGGTTTACGCTGGATATCAGGAAAAGGTTCTTCCCTGGAAAATGGTCGGGCACTGAACACACTCTCCAGGGAACGGTTATGGCCCCAAGGCTGCCAGAGCTCCAGGAGCTTTTGGACAATGCTCTCAGGCACAAGGTCAGATTGTTAGGCTGTCGTGTGCAGGGCCAGCAGTTGGACTCGATAGTCTTTGTGGATCCCTTCCAGCTCAGGTTATTCCATGATTCTGTGATCTATCAGGATCAGCTACAACATCCCTCACTTCCTTGCAGGCACAAGACTCCCACCCTGGCTAGCTACACCACTCAGTGTGGGCATGGCAGTCACATCCTCCCATCAGGGTCTCATGACTTGGCAGCCTGTTTTTTTATACCAGACTGCCCAAGAGAAAGTCTGTGATGGTATTTATTCAGTCTCCATAAAAAAAGACAGCACAAAATGGAGATGTAAAATGTGTATACATGTCACAAACCATTACTAGCAGTGATTTGATACCAAATGAAAATATAATGAGTAATAAAATAGAATTATTTTCTTGTTCTACCTTTCTCTTGCCTGTCAAGTTGTTGCATCATGCACTGCAGACACGCCACTGGTGGCACCACATCCCTCCAGCACTGGAATGATGGATGGAGCAGATTCTCTGTGGATTAGCTGCCTGCCCATGACTGCACAGCAGTGATTGCAGCAGAAGCGGGGAGATGATGGCAAATTGCTCCATTCCAGGAAATACAACATGATTAGAGCTGATCCTCCCTGAGCAGGAGAGGCAGCATATGTGGCAGCAAGCAGTGGGGCAGGTGACAGATCAGCTGGTGCAGGACACTCCTCGTTTTCCTCAGCAAATACTGTGATCTGGAATGTGACTTTGGATAGGGACTGGCACCAGGGTATGCACAGACACACGGACTCACCTATTCAAGTGTCACCTATACAAGGTGACACAACAGGCAGGATTTGTGATACTGGAGAGGATACTTGATCTTGACAAATGCAAAGGAGATGGACCTCCTAAGACACTTGGATGTGGTCCTAGGTCCTTCTCCTATGGAGAAAGGTGGTCCCAGAGGGCTGACTGAAGGCCTCACCTTCACCAGGCAGTGAAATAGCAGATGAAATAGCATAAAACAAATGTAACATCATCAATGGGGGAAACCACAACACTCATTTTCAATAGGCAGCAGTGGGGTCTGTGTGAGCTAATGTCACTTAGAAATAATCCATCTCAAACAGAAAACAGCAGACCCTCAAAAAACCCAAACGTGGAACTCAGAGAAGAGCAACAAGGACAAACGAAAGTCTAGGCTGACTCCTGCATGAAGGGTAACTTTGTGGACTGGGACTCTTCAGCCTGGACGAAACTACTGAGATGCCCATGACTGAGGTACATACAGCTGAGAGGGTCAAGGAGAACAAGTCAAATTAGCAGAAGGTAAAATAAGTGAAAGGGAGATGCTTCCTCTCTCCCCTTGACTTAAGGCTACTCCCATGGCTGTGGCTGTTCAATGTCAACAAGGATTAATAAAATCCACAGGACAAATCTGTGGAAAGAAAATCCCCTGAGGTTTATGCAGTATGAAGGTATTACCTTCAGTTCAAGAAATATTTGAACTGCATAAGAATATTCAGTTCATGCGTGCCCTGATCTCACACCCTTTGCTCTGCTCTGGCTGCTGCCCAAATGTAGGAGGCAGGATGTTGGGCTGGGAGGATCCAAACTGGCATTCTCCTGCTCTCATCCCTTTCTCTGAAAGGAGAAAGAGGACTTTCAGGTCCCACAACTTCAAGAAACCTGAAGTCCTGGCATATGAATTACATATTATTTTACCATGAGCCCAGTCTCTTGGGGCATATTGATCTGATAGAACAGAGACTAGCTAAGAAGGGTGTCCAGAACAGGTAGGTTTCTGCTTTGGGCCTGCAACTGTGTCTGGTTTCAGATTCCCAAATACAGGAAAGACACTAATATGCTGGATCAAGTCCAGAGAAAGCCACCAGAAAGACTGAAGGAGCTCAGACACCTGATATAGGAGAAGAGGGTGAGAGGAGCTGCTTTTTAGGTTTCAGGGAAAGGCTAAATGGAGACCTCCTTGTTTTCTTCACTACCTCATAGGAGGGCACAGACTCAGAGGTGCAGAGTGATAGAGTGAGAGGCCAAAATGCAAATGGTGGGCAATCCCATTCTGTGAGACAGATGGCTGTGTATGGGACAGGGTGCTGAGCAGCTGATTGACATCCTGCTCAGAGTGAGGGGACAAGAGAGCCCCAGAGCTCTCTTCCCACCCTGGTCATGCCATGGTTTGGTGCTGCACCTTGTCAGTGGAGAGAAGCCTGGACGGTGAGTGCAGGTTTATTTCAGATGCATCGAGAAAGAGCCCACTGTGATGTTTGATAACACAGGGGTTATATTCTTTTTCTGCCCTTTCAAGCTCTGAATGGTTCTTGTGCCTGTTGCTTGCTGAGATAGCTTCCTCTCACAGCATCTGCTTTCCTGTCAATCTGCTCAGTGACAGTGCCCTCTGCTCCTGGCTCCAGGGGAAACGCATTCAGCTGCTGGAGCCTGAGCCAGCCAAAAAGGAGGCTTCAGACCTCATTAGCAAAGCTTTCTTCCTCTGTCTGCAAATCCAACACTGACTCACACAGTAGCAGATGTTTTCTCACTCCTCTCACACAATTTATGCTTCCCTTTCCCATTCTGCACGCTTAAGTTCCTCCCTTTCTAAAATGACAGGCTTCTTCCTTGCACTCTGACAGCAAGATCTCACCCCTGGTTCTTCCCCAAATATTAACAGATGGTGCCAAGGCAGGGCTCTGACAGAGGATGAACACAATGGGCTTTCTAAGAAGGTATTTGGAGGAGGACTCTTTCTCTAAAGCCTGGAGAAAGAGTCTACAGGGAATGCAGCAACCTCCAGCTGTTTGAAGAGATTCTGCATCAACCAGGAGTGTCATCTTAAGATATGGGAAAGTGTGGGTGTTAATTTAATGATCATTTTTATTAGCTATGTGTGTTGCATAGATAATAACTCTGCAGCATATGCGTGTCAACGAGCTGCTGGCAGATACTTAGCCAGAACCTTCATTTACAATAATTTATAGGTGTATTTCCAAATGCCTAGCTGGACCTTGGAGAAAATAGGAAAAAGGAGAGTCTGTGTGATCTCAGACAGCTGGGGAGATGAGCACAAA
Organism: Sturnus vulgaris; assembly: GCF_052056855.1. NCBI lineage: Eukaryota > Metazoa > Chordata > Aves > Passeriformes > Sturnidae > Sturnus > Sturnus vulgaris. The sequence continues at coordinate 612,003 of NC_142255.1, forward strand.
GGAAGGTCTTATGTTATGCATCACCTTTGCTGTATCCATGAAAGGAGAGGATCAGTCCTTGTTGGAGCAGGGATTGTTCTGGGTCAGATTGAATGGACAGGTTTTCCTGCCTTTGCAGTGTAACTATCCCATTCTGCAGAAAAGAAAGGACATGGAGAGAGAAAGTCTTTCCTCAATCCACCAGTTGTGTTTGGTTTGGCTTTTTCCTACCACCTTCTTCCCCATCTGTTACAGAAGAAAAGCAGCAGCTAGAGGTGCATCCTTCAGCCTTGCTTAGTCCCTCCGATCCTATGGCACAGTTCAGCCCTGCCCTAGGTTCCATAGGGCATGGATCCACGAGCACTTGGCAGCAATTGCTTCCCTCTGCCATCCTGATGCCCCTGTTTCTGCCCTTCCATGCTGCCTCCTGGGAGAGACATCCCCATCACTTTTCTTTGTTCACCCATAGCTACAGGATAGAGAAATTTCAGCAGCAGAGTAAGGGTCTTTCACAGCCTCCTCTTTAATTGGTCCATGGTCCCCCTCATGCTAAAGTCCTGGTCCCCATCTGGCACCATGGAAACCTGCAAATTTGTCTGCCCTGAGAATGGGAACCTTTCACTGCATATCCTGAGCCAAGACCTGCTTTATTCCTCTGAGCTTTGTGTCACACTCCCTTCCCAGTGTGATAATTGATAAAAGATTCGTGTTAATCACAATTAGGGTTTGTATAAACCAGAATACTAAGCTCTGAAGTGAAGCATGGACATTAGATAATGGAAATTATATAATAAAATAATTCTGTTTAAAATCACCTTGTTATGTTATATTATGTTGTATTATGTTACATTATAATATGTTATGTTATGTTTTCCCAATGAGTTGTATCAGCTACCAGCTTGCAAAATCAGACTTCCCAAAAAGCCCTTTCTACCTTTGTCTAATCAATACTGCCTATCTCAAGGACCAGACTCCCAGAACTTCTCTGGTAGTTATCTACAAGGACCAGATGGCTGTGACTGATTATCACCCAAAAGCTTTGTATAAGGATGTTTATTCAACCACCACTGCTTATGACAACAAAAATCCAAAAAATTGTTGACTACAATAAAAAACCACAGTATAATAAGAGGCTGCAAACCGAACGGTGGAGCACGGAGTAGGCAGTGACCCCTCACGTTCCCCAGTGCGCTGCTTGCTCTTTCTATATCAAATAAAACAATCTAAATTTTGCTAAATATCGAGACTTTTGTCTCTCATTTATAACACCAGTCAATTCAAAGTTCTTTGGGAATGACAATCAGTCACTCCCTGACCACCCCCTGTCCTCTCCATTCACCATTTCCAGCTAATTTCCTTGTAGTCCTGCTGCCTCTGGAAAGGTGATGAGTTTTTGGTTAATGAGCCTGACCTTGCTGTATCCTTGTAAGTGCAAGTCTTGACACAGTGCAGTAGAGTCCTCCATCCGTCCCCTCTTTCCCAGAGGAGCTTGTGCAACCTCCGGAGGGCTGGCCAGAGCCACTTCCCCAGGGCCCTCGTAATGCCCACCTCAGCTGTTGGGAACTTCTCAGAGGATGGGGGTTCTACACACCCACCCCGGGAATGCTGGCTCCACCATGAACCTTTCAGATGTGATCTCCAGGAGAGTTGTGAGTGCAGCCGTGGAACCTGGGGTGGTGAGGGCGGTGGGCATGGGGGGTGTGGGCAGGGGGCAAGAGTGGCTGTGGGGATGAGAGCATGGGCGATCATGGGGAGACACACAAGGCCACCTGTGGGGACACGGTGAGGACACCAGTGGGGAGTGTGGGTGAAGATGGCTGTGGGGATGGAACAGAAGACAGTGGTGGGAAGTGAAGACACCTGTGGGGTTATGGGCAAGTATGCACATAAAGGGGTGGAGGACAGTGTGGGGAGGAGGGGAGGACGTCTGTGAGGAGAGGGGCAAGTATACCTATATGAAGTGGAGGGGGCACTCTGGGGAGGAGGGGAGGACACTCCTGGTAAGTGGTTGAGGTCACCAGTCAGAATGGGGACAAGGATACCTATGACAAAGGGGCAAGGACTAATGTGGGGATTGGGTGAGGTCACTAGTGAGGGATGGGGGCGAAAACACTCGTGGGGAGGGGGTGAGGATATTAGTGGGATATAGACAAGTACCCCTGTAATGTGGTAGTGGGGTGGTGGGGACGGGACAACAGCACACTGCAGGGAGGAGGAGGGAAGGACACCCGTGTGAATGAGGGTGAGGTCAGCAGTGGCCGTGAGGAGGTTACCCGTAAGGAGTGCGGGAGGGGGGCACCACGGCAAGGAGGGACGGTTGGGAGGGGGCGAGGTCACCAGTGGGGATGGGCGTGAGGACATCCCTGGGGAGGGGGAAAGGTCACTCGTGGGCAGCCTTGGCGTCCCGGCGAGGGGCGCGTCCTGCAGCGTCTCCGTCGGAGCGGGCCAGACAAGCGGAAACCGATCCGACCCGTGCCGTGCCGTGCCGTGCGGAGCCGATCCGTGCAGGGTCGCCGCAACTTCGGCGCGTGGCGGCACCGCCCCCGGTGCCGGCGGGCGCGGGGCGGGCCGGGAGCGCGGAAGTGCGGGGCCGCGGGGCTGGCGGCAGCCGAGGGCGGGCCCTGGTCCGGCGCCGCAGCCCCCAGCCCGCCATGGGCCGCCGCGCCGGGTGAGCGGCCCCTCGTCCGGGCCCGACCCGCCCCAGCGCTGCCGTCCCTCGCCGCAAGTGCCGCCACCGCGTCCCGGAGAGAGGAACTGCCGCGGGTAAGGCCGGCGGCCGCCCAGGCCGGGGAGGAGCCGCCGGAGAGGCGATGCAGAAAGGTGAGTGGCCGCGGGGCAGAGTGACCGTGCCAGCCCCCGGGCACTTTTGAGAGTACTCAGAAGAGCCCGTGTCATCCATTCATCCTTCCATCCTTCCTTCCTTCTCTCCATTCTCTGGGCATAAGGGCATCCCTGTTCTTCCAGTCTTCCCTGCCTGCTGGGGTGGGTGTCCCTCTTGAAGCCCACCATGCCTTGACACTGAGTGAGAGTGAGATGCTGGGCCATGACTGCAGTGTCGTTCCCACCTCCACATGCTGTTTCTCCACAGCCGTTGCCATAACCGAGCAGCCGGTCTCTGTCTCTGTCCCGGTCGGATATTCCTTCACACTGCGGTGCCGAGCCCAGGGACGCACCTCACTGCAGTACCAGTGGTTTTGTCAGGACCAGGTAAAGATGGGGTGGCCCTTGGTATGGCACCAGACTGGGTCCCTGCACACAGTGGGGAAGTTGAAGGAGGGAAGGAAACCAGGAGTTTCCACTTCTGTTGCTCTTACAAGGGGCTTCCTAGTGCCTTCTACTGCCATCAATGAGGAGGGAATTGCTGTCCTCTGCCTGTTTTCCCTTTAGTCTGACTGCCGCCTGATTCCTGGAGCAACCAACCAAGACTTGCCCATCATTGCAGAGCAGACCCAGCTCTACACCTGCAGAGTCAATGACCTCCAAAGAAATGTTGTCTTCTCTGACTGGGTGAAGGTAGAGGTCCATCCGTATGTCGCCAGAGGTACAAGCCTGTCTTTTGCCTTCTTGATGTATTATGAAATCACAGAATGATTTGGTTTGGAAGGGACCTTCAAGCTCATCTTGTTCCACCTCTTACCCTGGGCAGGGACACCTTTCACTAGACCAGGTTGCTCCAAGCCCTGTCCACATGCACCTGCACCTCATGCTTGCCATGGGTTTCTCAGTTATTCTGGGTATTGGGACTGGAAGAACCCATCTGGCTACTTCAAAGCTGACCAAAAATAACTTGAGGTGTGGTTGACCTTAGAACGTTGACTGTATCTTTGGCAGGAAAGGGCGAGGATCAGGTTTGGGAAGCCAGAGGCAGAGCTTAGGTGTGGCATTTACTATCACAGGCATTGCTCCCAAGGGTTCCCTACTCCGCAGGGAGAAAGTGCAGTAGTGATGGTTGAAAATGGCGTTGTTTGCTGTCTCTGTGAAGGGAGGACCAATTCTGTCTTGCTACCTTGCAGGTCTGCCTCCTCGGCTGTGGCAAGGAGAACCAGTCATTGTCCTCAACCCCAGCGAGCAATGGGTGGAGGTAGGGCAGCCACTGCAGCTGCAGTGTGCTGCCATAGGGGTCCCAGCCCCCAGCTACCAGTGGTACTGCAATGGGAACCTGCTGGAGCAGCAGAAGAGAAAAAAACTCCGGGTAAGGTTTTCTGGGCATAGTACAGGAGCAGTACAGGTGCTGAGGTGGGTAATGGGAGAAGCTGATTGCAGGGTTGTGAGAAAGCCCTCTACATATCACCCTGCTGATTTAGTAGCTGGCTGGATGACTCTGTGTGAAGGGGGACTATGGTTTATGGACTTCTTTCAAAGTTGTGGATATTCCTCTAAGAGGTAACCAATCCATAGATGCATCAAGGGCTCTCAGCACATCTCTTGTGCCCTTTTACACAGAGACATGAGAACAGTTACTGTCTGTGTATGGAGGGGACTGTGGATTGATGGAGATGCGGGAATGCTGCCTGCCTGCTGGAGACCTAGAAGGAAATGTGGTTGGCCCTGACAGAAAAGAGTCAGGGAGGCAGTAGAGAGGCTGGCTTTATTTTGTATCTCTGGCTGAGTGTAAGTCAGTGCTGTCTTCTTGAATAAAGAAAGGAGATTTCCTTCCAGGGCATCGTGAAGGGCACAAGGACAAGACATCCAGTCTCTTCTCAGTAGTGGTCGCTGGTATTACAGATGGTCTTAGATGGTATTACATGGTAGTCTTAGATTGCAATTGTGATGGAAAAGTTCAATCTGGGCACTAAGAAGAGTGAATGGTGCTGTGCTGGAGTCAGAAAGGCAGCAATGTGCTTGGAGGTGTTCAGGGCTTGAATAGACAGAGCTATGGCCACCCTGATTCAGTGGTGGCTTTAGTCCCTCTCTGAGCAGGATCCTGGTCTGGAGAACCAGAGTCCTTGCCAGCTGGTACTGCTCTGGTTCTTGTCCCTTTCCTGATTCTTTGTGAGGTAAAGTCTCTGCGAACAGCAGGAAAAATACTTTTTATTCCATGAACACGAGTGCCTTTGGCAGATCCTGGCAGGTAGCTTCAGACTTTCACCATAAATTATGTGATTTAATTTTGATCTGCCTAGATCACCCACACCAAGGTCAGTGACTCCGGCACGTACCTCTGCTGTGCCTCCAACAGTCATGGAGAGCATTGGACCAACGCCGTGGACGTTCACATCGGTGAGCAGAGCTTGCCCACATCACTTTGCTGCATATCACCTGGTGTGAGACGTAATTAGAGGGGACAAAGGAGTTTGGTGCTCTCTGGAGGTGCTGAGCTGGTGAACAAGGACCATGATAAACAGGATTCCTTGATACTGGGGCTCTGAGGGAGCAAAGGGAGCAGTGGCTGGAAATCCCCCTAAGTGCAGTGATGTGCTGTCCAGCAGGTGGGATGCTGCTGGGCCTGCTGTGTAAGGGCAGGCTCAGTGCTCTCAGCTGTTCTCTGACGTTTTCTTGTTGTGCCAAGGTGCTGCTTTCACAGTTCCAGGCCAAATCGCAGCATGCTTCCTGTGGCCATACTCATTTCCAGTCTCGCTGATGTGAAGGGATGTGCTCAAATACAAAGTTGGAGAGGATGGTGTTTATTTGGGAAGGTTCAGGCCCTTTGGGCTGGCAGCTTGGGGCTAATACTGTGTGAGTGATGGATCCCAGGGAGAGGATGTGTTCCTAGAACCTCTGGCATACTTCACCTCTGGCTGCTTTGGCCCTCTGCCTTTACCTTATATGAGGCAGGAATAGCATGGGCTGACTTTGCTGGCTCTTTACTCCACCTAGAGATTTTTCTATGCCATAAGCTTCTTTGCCTTTTAGGCTGGCTTTAAAAAGTCTCCAAAATGCAAATTGATCTTGTGTAACCAGAGAGCACTCCTCACAGCTGGCAAAACACATCGTGGTGGGACAGACAGTGAAAAAAGAACACTAGATTGGGTTGGGTTCAATGTATTACAGCTGGGGAGTCTTTATATGCAGCAGGTGCCTCTGTCTGAGGTGGAAGAGGATGAGTTGTTTTGTTCTACAGCTTTTCAGGCATCTCATGCATCAGCGACGCTGGTTCAGGGGCCAAAGGTCTTCAAAACCCATGAGATTTATGCAATTTATCCTTAATTTCTTCTTTTAGAGCACATACGGTTCTAGAATTTTCTCCTTTTTAAAAAAAAATTAAAATTTATCTTTAAATTTAAAATTGATTCATTTTTTTAAATTTAAAATTGATTTTTAAATTTATTTCTAACTGAAACAGGAAAAGCTAGAGCTGTTAGGGTAATAATAATTTTAAGAGGCTGGAAGTGCTCAGGCAGGAGAGCTTGTGGACCAAAGTGTGTGGCTTTTCTGAGCCAGAACTGCTAAAACAGCAGGGAAAGGCAGTGCAGGGAGATGAAAAACTGGGAATGTTACTGCAGTCAAAAGCAAACAGGGCAACTTACTCTGCACTCGATATTTCTGGGGAGAAACTCTGTTTTGGTGCTTTTATTGACTTTGAATCATTGTGTGTCCTTTGCTTTCACTGCAGCGAGGTACCAGGTGAGTCACATCAGGTACAAGCTTCTCCATGTTGACCCTCCTTCCCTAGTCTGCCACTTCTCCAATCTTTGCTTCCCAGCTGCTCAAGATGTTGAAATCAGGCTGGATTTCATAAATCCTCTTAACATCAGACCAGTGTCTTTAAGGTTAGCAGTCGGGCTATGAAGGAGTTACCTGAGGAATGTTGCTTGTGAATATTCTGTGTGTTTGGTCCAACTGTGCATTGTTTGGGATATTGGAGCAGAATTCAGACCTGGCACTGAGTGCTGGGCCCAGGCTTACTGAACCTAGGCTTATAATTTCCCTCTTTCTTTCCCAGGTACTTGTGGCCCTGGAAAGTTTTTTGGTGAGTACTGTCATCTTTTCTTCCTGAGCAATTATTCCCTTAATTAAAAGCCAGGCTTCAGGGTGGATGGGAGGACAAGGCATGGGAGTGCTTTTTCTGCAGAGACCACTTCAAGGCCTTTATGACCACATTGCCACAGGCTCTGCACTTTTGAGTTAGAGGTGCACAGCATAAGATGAGTCTCATCCCCTGCCAAACTCTGATCTTTTCCAGCAAGTGGAGTAAGATTATTCCTAATGAGTAACTGAGTCTTAAGCTCTGTGCCTGCCAAATTATTTTAAAAGTGTTGTTCAAATGACAACTTATCCCTACTTGAAATACCTCCTCAGAGCAGAGCAAAGTTCCTTGCTCCCACCACAACTGAGCAACATAAATCCTGTCTTTTTACAGTGGGAGCTGGAGATAAAATCAAAGCAGGACCCAAGTTTCTCTCCTTCAGCCCCATGAGGGAAAGGACCTCTCAGCCTGGCTCAGTGAATCCCCCTCCCATGTACCACTGTCACACCAGACCTGTCACAGTAGGACAGGTAGAGCAGAACCTCTGCATTCCTGGGATTTTGGTTGTCAAGTGAAAACTTTTCAGGCCTTTCTGTCAAAATTATTGTGTATTTTGTCAAAGTGTTCAGAAAGCCAAGGGCTTTCTGGAGGGTGCTCCAGGCTGACAGCAGCCTAGGGTCTATCCTTGCTGCCTTACTCTTTCCTTAGATTGCCCATGTCCTCACTCTAACAGGAGGAGGTGAGATCTTGCATCCTGATGAGCATTTACAGCTTTTTCACTTGGTGTTTATTTTAGCTACAGACAAAATAGCACTTTTAGTGGGCAACAACTGCTACCAGCATCACCCCAACCTCATGGCTCCTGTGAGGGATGTGTTTGAGCTGAGTCGTCTTCTGGAGCATCTGGGCTTCCAGGTTGTCTCCCTGCTGGACCTGAACAAGGCTGAGATGGCGACAGCAGTCAGTCGGTTCCTGCAGCTCCTGGGGAAGGGAGTCTATGGTAAGGCCGAGCCAGCTCAGTCACCTGCCTGTGCTGAGTAGGGATTAGGCAATTTTCTGAATTGAATTTAATGGAATTAAAAGAGAAGGAATTTAACATTGCTATCTCAAAGGAGACCTGCATCAGTACCAGTCTTGGCAGGAGTTCTTGGATAAGTGTAGTTTAGTTTTTGGCAGGTTATAGTCAGACAAGGTGGATGTTTCTCCAACACAAGGTTCACCTCCAACCCCAACAGCATGGGCTCACACTGAGTTTTTGGGGAGCCAGTGCTTCCAATAGTGAATGAGAAAGGGAGTTTTGATTTTTTCCTTGAATAAAAGAATTGGGGAGACTGATTGATTGCCCTCCCCTACTCATGTATGAGGAGAGGAGCTCCTTTTGAGCCCTGACTGCTGCATCTGGTCATGACTTCCTTGTTTCTTTTTCCTGAAAGTCAAATTCGGGCCCCTGACAGCCCTTTTGTAGAAGACCATTCCCAGCTGCAGGTGGCTTTGAGACTGGGCTTTGTGCTTAATTGTGCACTGTGCTCACTAAAGAAGCATTCTTCGACCACAAACCCAACCAGCAGATCTTGTGGGTCTTAAAGCAGATGTTCAGATTTGGTGGTGAAAGTAGCATCTTTGGGATCCCTGAGATTCTTGCAGTGTGACAGATACCCTGAGAACACCTTGCAGGTGGTTTTTTTTTGCTTCCAAACCTCAGTGTGGTGCCTACATGCCAGCTGAGTGGCACGCAGACAGTGAACGTCAGCGTGGGCTGATTCCAGACTGGCATTCAGCATGAGGTTTGGAGGTTGTGCAATGGATGGGGACCTGGCCACAAGGTGAATGCTGCACAACCACCTTGTTCTGACTCATCCAGCACAGACTCAGGGGAGGCTGAGCTGGTGGGAAGGGCTATGCACAAGTCCTGGCGTTTCATCTGAGCAGATCACCTATGACAGCGTATTCCCATGACTTCACTTGCAGCTTCCTTTTGTTGTTGCTCTCTGAAATCCCCTTGTATCCCAGGCTTTACCTCCTCTTCCAGGCCAGAGACATCCCAGCTACTGTTCTTACCCTCTATCCATGGCACGTGAGGACTAAAAGGCATTTTATCCATGGCCCTTCCTAAGTACTGGAGAGAAAAAAATGCTTAGAAACAGCAAACCTTTTATATCATCACACCTTATTTGAACTTCTAGAGATTCTCTGTATTTGTGGCCTCTGATCCTTCCTGCAAAATTGATTTTGTGTGCTGTCAAGAAAAACATTAACAGCTCAATTGTGTGTTTGTGAGGCAATGCCTGCTTAGGTTGAGGTTTTCTTAACAGGTCTCCAGGCTGAGTGGTGTGCTATTCTCTGAAGACAGTGAACCTCGGTGTGGGCTGGACCTAGCAGTGGTTGAGTTCAGGAATCTTGCCACATTCGCTGGAATCCTAATTTAATGGTGGGACAATGGGTCAGGCTGCCTACTGAGTGCCCCAGTTGTGGTGAGATAGCAGCTCCAGGAACATCTCAGGCAGCCTGTTAAAGACCCCAGAGGTGCCTGTGACAGCCAGTCCTGTACATCCATGTGCCTGTTGGACGTGCTCCTATGGCATCCCAGTGTTCTTGCTTGAGGAGCCTGGAGGTGCTACCTCCTGTGTGAAAACCATCAGAGCTGAAGTCAGGAGAGCTTTGTGTATACATGTAGAAGCAAGAGAGGGCTGACTGGTGAACACAAAGCTCCGTGGGTTGGTGCTCATTGCGCTTTGTTGTATGGTCTGTGCTGACAAGCGCAGTCGGGCTTTTTGGTCTCTGTAACTGTCCCTCCAGAAAATGTAGGCTTTTGTGAGATTTCTTCCACATCTCCAGACCATCCCAGTACATCCCCTCACAGGCCTGGATCTTGAACTGTTCAAAAAACAAGTGGATGTGGGACTGCATGATATGGTATACTGGGCATGGTGAGGTTCAGTCCAAGGTTGGACTTTAAGATCTAATGATTCTATGATCCAATGGTTTCTCCAATTCACTATATGGAGGCAGTGGGTTATTGGGCTGCTTTTCCTCTAGATCTCATCTTAGAAAAGCTACGTAGGATCTTTGAAGGCCCCAAGCATCCTCTAAGTGATCTGATTATTCCACCCTCAGGCAAACGAGGAATCCCCGTGGATGTTATTTTGAGCATCCTAAAAAGTCCCAAATCAAAAAAATTATGCTGGAAATGCAACGAGAGCAGAAAATTGTGAGTGGAATATTAGGAATATGAAGTCATGCCTCAGGCTGACATTTCCTGCTATTATAAACAGTGCTTGGAGCTTCCCTTTTTTAATTCGGTAAGTCAGAAGTTTTTCTGTGATGAGCAGTTCTGACTCATACAATGTAGGAATAATTCAGAATAAAACATCCCTTTCCTTCTCTGGGCAAATTGTTGACTTTCCTGTTCAGAAGGAGACATTCAGTTTGAGGGAGGTTGGAGAAGTTGTTCAGGTGATGTGAAACTCACCTTTTTTATTTGAACATGAGTCTTTGTGATTTATATAGCATGGGGAGCACTTGGTTGTACATTCAGATACTCAACAAGACCTCGAAAGTTGGAAGATTAAAGGATTGAATCATTCATTGTGGGCTTTCCTGTTATATTTAATTTTTTTTCCGAGCCTCAGTGATACTGCCTGGTAACAGATGTCATCACTTCCCTTGCATCTACAGGCAGAAGGATGAGCCTCCAGTGCTCAGTGGCTCAAGGGGCCCAGCCTGCATCTAATTTTTCTAGATGGCTTCCTGTTCTATACTCTTTTCTAGTCCTGGGGGAGGGTTTTGTGGCTTTGCTTTGCGAGTTATGAATGTTTAAAGCTTCTGCAAATCAGAGCCTGCTGTCTCTGGCTGGCAATCCACAAGAACAGGAACCCAGATCTCATGGGCACCTGTGAAACTGGCCATTTGAGGAACCTTCCATTGTCCCCTGTGAATAGAAACCAAAGGTGACTCAAGGTCTTTCTGACTATGAGATCATGTTTTCCATTCTCCACACGATGAGATCATGCTTTCAACCCTTCAGCTCCTGCCCCTGTTACTGCATCCTTGCAGAATCAGACCAAAGTGAGTGTCCTGCCAAGTCCAGGGGCAGGAACAGTGGAAGCAGAATAGAGGAGAGGTTACTCACTGAAGCGTAGGCTTTGGCAGTGAATCTGAGTGGATTTCTCCTGCTGTTGCCTCTTAGTTGCTTTTTTCCATTTCTGACCTCTCGCTCTTCACTGTTCCCCAATTGCAGTAACACAACTCTCTGTGTTACCTCGCAGAGCTATTTTTAACCCATTTCAACTCCAAGTTGGCTTTTCACCAACCAGCATCCCCCAGGCAGTGTCATTGGTCCTGGGGAGGGATAAACAGCCACTCTGCAGCTTCCTTTTAAGAAGCTCTGGTCTGCTTGGGGATCCCTGTGCCAGTCCTGCACTGAACACAGGGTTTGGAGAGGAACTCCAGCTTAGGCAATGCCAAGTTCCCCAGAGCTGGTTTCCTACCAGCCCTGTGTTGCCATCTCTTGGAAAGGCAGAAGCCATTACTAAATTTCATATGCCTAAGAGTAAAACCCAAAATTCTTGTTGGGTCTTGGGCTTCCTACTGGCATCTGCATGAATCCGACTCCTCCCCTGCCTAACAGGGCTGGTGCATGGCTTGAGGTTATTGAAGCACATGATCCTCATGTTTTGGACATCTGAAGAACTCATATCTCTCATTTTTCACCAGCTTCTAGGTGTGTGAACACAGGTAGACCTTTGAAATTGAGAATGTTTCCCACCACCTAATCAGTTGTTAGTCTCTTCTCCAAAACTAGGAAGCTGAGGAGCTTCTCATTTAAATGGCTGTTAATGTATTTTCCATCCTGGTAAAATCCTTTTCTGTTGCCTTATTCCTTCAAAGAGCTGAGAACTAATCCAAACATTGAACAATGGTGAATTTCAGCCTAGCAGGTACTGAGCCCGGGTGTTATAGCGCAGACGGTTTGGAAACGTGTAAACCCAGGGCCTTCAGGAGACAAACAGTGCAGGAGTACAGGAGACCCTCTTGAGGCTGCTTCCAACTCAAATGAAAGGAATAAATTGGGAAAAACCTGAAACTGTGAGTTCAATGTAGCTCCAGTTCCATAGGTGCTACTGGTATAGGTCTGTCCTGCACCAGTATCCCTTCAGGACAGGAGGTGGGACGTGGCCATGGGAGCTGGTTACAGACCTGCTGGTTGGCTTCATTATTCATCTTCTCCTCTCCCTGTTCCCAGCTATATTCTACTATGCTGGGCATGGGTACGAACATCTGGGGAGGAACTACATGGTCCCTGTTGATGCTCCACAACCCTATGCCCCTGAGAACTGCATCAGCGTGCAGAGGATCCTCCAGAAGATGCAGCAGCAGCGGACAGCCCTGAACATCATCCTGCTGGACACCTGCAGGAAGTGGTATGAGCTTCTTCCTCCTTCCTCACCTGGGCTGGATATTCCGAGGGCTGGGGGAAGGTAGCCATCCTCAGGTGTGGTCTTTGGCAGTCCCCGTGGTGCTGCAGCACCTCTGTCAGAGGTTATTGATCTATGCTGTAAAATCACCCCCATTGTCAGGTCCTGCAGGGTGTCCTGGGAGATGGGTCAATCATGTATTAGTGCAGCGAGCACTCAGACCTTGTCTGAGATCTGCTGGAGAGAAGGGGCTGGAGATCCTCCCTTGGTTTTTTGAGCTGAAGAAACCTGACAAATACAGGCAGGTTGCCTCAAGTCTGTAGAGGGATGGCTCTACCTGGCATAAATTATTGGCTGAAACTAGCACAGGGTTTGTCTTTTGTGTTTCAAGCCTGACCCACCTGACCTGATCTTGCTGATTGCGTGCCTTCCTGGTCTGTATTTCCCACGTGCTCAGGCTGGGACTGTTGAGTTCACCTCTCTTCTCCTGGCTGCATTCGTGTTAACAACTGTGAGAAGAGTGCAACATGACAGGGAAAATATTTTAAGCCCTGCTGCTTGTTTTTTACTGACCTTAAATCTTTCTGAAGTGGTCGTGTTGTGAAGCTACTGCTGCTGAGGTCACAGATCAGCATTTTCCCACTTCCTGTGGAAAACCCATCATCCTCCCTTGCCCTGCAGACTTGTATCCTGCTGCAGGAAATTACTACTTGTCCAGTTTCAGCAGAAGTGGGTGGATATTGCAGTAGAATCTGTCATTAGTTCATTTATTTCAGGCTCCTGAGGCAGATTTACAGGTCAGGAAAGACCTGGAGAGCAAATGTAGGAATATCTCTCTCTTCCTGCTGTGCTTCCTCCACTAAGAATGGAAAGACAGCAAGGCTTTTGATACCCTGGGAGAGCTGTCAGCCCCTGGAGAGATAATAATTTTTTCATGCCTTTTAGCTGCAGTGGTGGGGCTGCTTGCTTTGAATAGCTTAAAGCTGGCTGTGCTGGGACTTGTCCCGTAGCTCTGGAGCAGGAGCTTGATGTCCCTTGATGCTACTCTGAACTCCCCAGAGTGGAGCATCCCCTTTCTCCCTTCTTGCTGGCCCCTGAGTGCAGAGTGTGTTGCTTCCCTGGCACTCCTTGCAGCACCTGGCTGCCCTCCCCAGTATGATAAGAGGCAGGGGATAGCCTGCAGCCAAGCAGGAATACCTGGCTCTCATGGATGCTCTCCTGGAACTGGACTGGTGCAGCTCTGGGCTGCTGCTGTGCCATCTGAGGGCAGTGTGTGATGGGGAGGCAGTATGGGGGCTGCACAGGGACCACTAGTGCAACAATCTATAAAACAACTTTCAAGCTGCTGTCTTCCTTCAAGCTGCTGTCTCCCTTTGAGCTGCTGTCTCCTTCCTTGGCATTGCCATTGGTTCCTTTGCTCAATGGAGTATCAGTGGTGCTCTGGGAAGAGGATGCAGTGTGAGATCTGCTGTTACATTTAGGCAAAGTTGTGCAGCTGGTTTTTTCCCTCCCTCCCTAAAGTTCACACTTCCCCTTTTCCACAGCAAGCATAGCACTTCATGCAGTGGGTGTTATTCCTGATCTTGTGGGGGCAGGAGCTCTCTCTTGAGCTCATTTTTTCTCGAGAAGTCACCATTTCACCTCAGGAAAGCATCTGGATTTCATAGCTGTGTGTGTTTACACTGCTGTGTAAAACAAGGCTCCCAGGGCCTCCTTTCCCAACACCCTCCTGGTCAGACTGATGCTGCAGGTCTTTCAGCAGCTCATGCATGAAGCTGTGTCTGTGCTAAGAGGGAGCTCACCCAGAGTTTCTCCTCACCTCATGTGTTGAAATCAGAAATGCCAGGGTGGTGAGAAGGACATCTCCCTTTGCCAAGTGGGAGCAGATGCTCAGCCCTAGCAGGGGAGGAATCAGAACACAGAACCTCTGTGTAGCCTCATACATTTATATGCTGATTTTGGGCAGATATGATTGCCTTTTCCAGGAAATCCCTGATTTATCCTTGGACCTGGAACAAAAGATTTTTGCATTAAATTAAGAGCAGTTGAAGAGCAGATAAAGCTTAATATTCAGGTTTAGAAAGATGTCTCCTTTCTTACATTTTCTCTTCTGATCATCTTCAGGACAGCTTACACAAGCCAGTTGAATTCTGCTGTTAAACATCTCCAGACTGTGCCACCTAGCAGTAGGTGATGCGCTGGCTGCTGTCAATACCCCTGTCCTTTCTGCTCTCCTTAATGTGCCAGCTCCAGTCCCAGGAAACGGTGCTGGAACTGAATTATGTGGACTTAACACTGCCTCTGTGCCTGGTTGTTATCGCCATGCGACTGGGAACAGCTCTGAGTCACTGGTGTGAACTGGAGGCAGCCTGTCCCCGTGCTCTCAGTCTGGCTGCAGTCATATGGGCAAGGTTTAACCATTCAATGCAACCAAGATACCTTTTTTATTGGAAATCAGATCCTGTCACCATGGATCTACCTGATTTTGGAAATAATAGAGGCTGTGCTCATTCAGCTGCATCTAGACCGAGGTGCTAGGACCAGTTTTAGGCTTTGGGACTTGTATGTGTGTCCTGATACCATCTCTCAGGGAATCTGGGAATGTATCATCCATAGCCTGCTTTGGTTCCCTGAGGCAAAAGTGTGCGCATGGTCTCGAAGGGCCCCGTAGGGTGCAAAGACCATTGAGCTGTAACCATGGTGCTGTTCACCTCTGACTTCTTGAGGGACACTTGTCCATTGGGCCACTGTGAACCTGCACTGTGATGCTGCCTGGAGCTGTTAAAATTCAGCCTCTGTAGGGAGGTGGCAACATGCACCCACAGTTCCAGGTTGTAGCAGAGCTTCAGGCTCAGGGCAGGGAGCAGCTTACCAGTGCAGATAACTCACAGCTGGACATACCTACTCCTCTCCCTGTGACTTGGGCTCTTGGTGGGACTTCCAGCTTTAGTCTCTCGGGTTATATCCAAGGTGAGAGTTGATCCTACTGCCATCCTTAAGAGATGGACATGAGGAGTGTGTGGAATTTGTCCCCTCCAGGTGACAGATGTCCTCAACACTGACTTCTGCCTTTGCCTCCTCTCCAGGTACAACCCAGGATGTGCCTTGTCCCAGGTGCAGCCACTGGAGCCCTGGGGAAACACTGTCTATGGCTATTCCACGTGAGTCACTTCACCATTCCCCTCACCTCTCCCTTCACCTTTCACCATACCCTCACAGGGGACCAGACTCTGGCACAGCCCTCTCATCCTTTTGTGCACGGAGGCTGGAGAGGGCTTCTTTCATGTCCCCTCTGTCTCTCACCTTCTATCTGCTGGTCTATCTGTTCAGGCACTTCTATGCTTCCTGCTGCCATCAGCCTGTGCTTCAGTTACAAGTTGTGTGTAAAGGTGACATCAGCTCCTGTCATCTGTTCTTCAGCCTGATTCCCCAGTTGCATGTCCTGTGAGCAGCTCACCCAAAGCCTCTTGAGATGCTGGGTGTTATTTACTGATCCAGTGCCAGTTCTACTGGCCTTTGTCACCTGCCTGGGCTGTCAAAGGAGACTATGCTGTCCTATCCCATTTCCTTTGACTGCTTTTTCCCATCCTGTGGCCTGCTTACCCTCTTTGGGGTACAACCAAAGCACTTTGTGTTATTCCTTGAGAAGCTACTTTGGCCCAGCCAATAGAGTCTGAGTGGAGTTGGCCACCCCAGAATCAGCTTGGACTTCATGCCAAATGCAGAACTGCGAGGATTCTGAAGAAATATCCTTACTCTTGCAGGAGCGAAGATGCAGAAGCCTATGAAATGCAGGATGGGGAGTTCAGCTCTGGCATCTTCATGAAATACCTGAAGAAACACATTCTGCAAGAGAAGAAGGTTACACACATGCTGGAGGATGTGTTAGAAGGTAAGAGAAGCTAGAAACCACTCGCTTCAGTGGCAGGGGTAAGAAGAGACAGCAGAGACCGAGTGGCTCCCCATCCCACCCCATCCCACCCCACCCCATCCCAGCCCGCACACCACTCTTCCCTAAAACCAAATCACAGGCCATGCCCCTTGAGAGCTTTCAGTAGCCTCCAAGCAGCATGGAGACATTCATGTAGGGCCTGAAAGGCAGGGAGATCAATAAGGAACCTGGAGTGATGCTTGTGCTTCCAACTCTTGCGCAGACATTGGCCGTGATCCCCTGGTCGCTGGGAAACAGGTGATGGAGATCAAGCACACTCTAAAGGAAGCCCGGTCCCTGACGGACCCCATCTGTCCCTCGAGAGCAGCCACTGAGCACTGGGGACACAGCCAAAGTGAGCTATACAGGGTGTGGGGAGGAGGGAACTGGGTGTGCCTGTGCCCTTCAGGGACACTGCTGTGCAGGGAGGTGTTGACAGAACCCTCCAGGGAGTTGATTGTGCTTGAATTTCCCTTCCAGAGCTGCCGAGCAAAACGATGACCTTCCCATGTGGGGTGCGGGTGGAGCTCCACTTCCTCCGACTCTTCTCCAACCTGATGTTCGTGTGTGCCAAGCCACAGCTGCCCCTGGCCCACATCACTGACCCCCAGCTCCTGCTCCGCCAGCTTGCCGTGAGTGCTCTGGCCAGTCCCCTTCCTGGGCTGCTTTCCCCTGGTCAGAGGTGGGGAGGGTGTTGGGCTGAGTCCTGAGGGCTGGGAACGGCTGATCCCAGGTGAAAAAGGATCCCCTCCTCTGCATACGCCTTTTTAAGGCTGCTTCCACATCTCAGTGGATTCCCTGCATTGCTCCTCATGCATCACAAAAAAGATTTGGCAGCAGTTTGATGCCTTTAACCAGTTATCCCTTAGATTGATTTCTGGCCTGCCTGATTAAATTATTGCATTTAATCTGATTGAGGCCAAGAGCTATTTTGTTTTCTGTATTAGGAAGTAGGTCTGGCTTTTTGACGTAGGCCTTCTTTAGCCTGCTTGCTAATACATCTCAATGCAACAATATATATTCCTTCCCGGTTGAGTTGTACCAGCCTCCTTGAACCCTTTCTCAAACCTTTCCTCACAGACCATGTGTCCACTGTGGCCTTTACTGATGGTCTCCATGCCACTTCTAATTATTTTGCTGCTACTGATCTAATTTGCTGCTCCTTTCTGTAACTATCTCTCTTGTTTTCTGTAGACCATCTCCCTTCCCATTTGTGGTGGATTTTTTGGCCCTTCTTTCTTGTGGAGGGACACTGCTCCTCAGCACATTGGGGTCACCGATGCAGTGGTGTATCCAGGAGGTTTAGAGCCTTATCCTGCCCGTTCCTAAACTGCAGCATTGATGTTTGTGAGCATCATGCATGAAAATTTTGTCTGTGTGTGT
Source organism: Sturnus vulgaris (assembly GCF_052056855.1). NCBI lineage: Eukaryota > Metazoa > Chordata > Aves > Passeriformes > Sturnidae > Sturnus > Sturnus vulgaris. The sequence goes on from NC_142255.1 coordinate 629,617, forward strand.
GAGCATGTATTTGTGTGCTTTGCCCCACATCAGTGACTGGGGGGAAGGGGGACCCAGCTGCCTGCTCCTGCCTCCAGAGCTGTCTCAGGAGGAATCAGGGAGGCAAAAAGGGACTCCAGTACAGCCAGATTCCTCTTCTTGTCCTAGTGCATGGTGGAGCTGGCTCAAACTGAGCTCCAGTGCTGTCTGCAGAGGCAGCAGCATGTCCTTCCATGACTGTCACCTGCCCCACCTCAGACATCACATCAGCCACAGGGATCCCTGAGATGCCCACAGGGGTACTGGGCTCCCTCTAGGATCCTGCCAGCACTCCTGGGGGATGCTGAGAGCTGCTGGGGCCCCCCCTAAGTCCCATGTGCATGGCTGAGCTGCTGGAGCTGGAGGCTGAAGGCCAACAACACCAGGCTGAATGTGAAGTTGTAAGCCCTGGGGAATGATCCAGAGCTGTTGAACAGAGAGCTGTTTCATTAAGGAAATGGAAAGTGTAGGAAATGGGAGTTTTCCCACCATTTGCCACATTCTGATTATCAAAGGGACTTAAATGGGCTTGCTGTGGGTTTGCTGGGAATAATTATGATGGAATTCTATAGCATTGTTCCATTTTCTGTAGTTGTCCCATATTCCCTCCCATCCTGTGTCTTGCCTGACTTCCATTTTTACCTGACAGGCACAGTCTTTAGAGGGAGAGGCTGCTCTAGCATATGACCTGTAAGGACTTGTTAGATTGCAATGGGTCAGTTTATGGGAACGTTTTAAGTTTGAATATGAGAATAATCAAATGGCTTTTTTGTAACTTAAAATATTGTTTTGTCCCCTGCTGCCTGCTTGGATTTTTGCAAGGGCCCTGAAAAATCCTTAACAGGGTTTTCAGTTTAAATAAGAAAAAAAGGGGGAATTATAGTTGAGGTTTGTTTTGAATTATGAATGAGGTTTGTTTTGAGAAGTATTGTCTGATTAAGGCCATTGGCCTGGAGACCAAGAAGAGAAGAAGAAGATAAGTAACAAGAAACCTGCAGCTGGGAAAAGTATTTTTAGAAAAGTTTTGTGGAAAACAGAGGCGTAGATGGTTTTACACCAGTCAATGTTATGTTGACAAATTGTAGCCAGTGAAGAAAGTGCAAACTGTGTAGAGGGTATAAAAGACAGCATGCTGTTGTAATAAATAGGTATTAGCCTTCTGAAGTATAGCGTGCCTTTTGTGTGTCACACCCGGCCCTATAGCGACAATGACCCAAGGCATTGCCATTTTTTTCTCAAAATTGTTTAAATCTTTACTTTTATAAAACCTTTATGTTGAATCTCCTTGTTTTCCAGACACTTGATCTGGAGCTGTTTGACATAATGGCCTTGTCAGTCAACCTTCCCCCAATTTATTTAGAATAACCCTATTTCTGGGCCAGCTAAAACCTGGCCTTGCCAATTCCTAGGCACCATCTTCATTAAAAAAACACATCCCACCATATGTTTATAAGGAAATGTTTATAAATGATTATTAATTGTCTAAAAAAATAAATTTAGAAAATCTTTTCTCCATTTTGTCCTATACATCCAGAAATTATCAAGGAGAGTATGGTAGGGAATTAGTTTGTGGAACAGGAGGCTATGGAGGCTGGGAATTTAACAGACTGCAGATACTTGTGGATAATGAGTTGCTGTCAGCTGATGGGTTTTGAATCCCATGTGTCAGAGCTTTAATTGATCACTTGAGATCACAGAGTCATGGAGTGTTTGGGTTTGGAGGGTATCTCTGTAGATCATCCAGTCCAACCCTCCTGCTAAAGCAGACACACCAGGTTGCTCCTTGCCCAGGTGAATGTCTTGAAGATCACTAGGCTGGAGAACCATGTGCATGTGGGACACAACCCTGGAGAGCTGGTGGATTTTCAAGGATCCTGATGGACAGGGAGTCAAGCAAAGGCATCAGGAGGCCTGCATGGATTTGCTGGGGGCTTCTAACTGAGCTCACACACGAAAAGGTGTGCAAGAGGTAGGGGCAGGTAATGTGGGAGGACTATAGAGATGCATTCAAGCTTGAGGAATGGGGCTCAGAAAGCCAAAGCCCATGTGGAGCTGGATCTGGGGACAACAAGAAAGGCTTCTACAAGTATCTCAGGACTCCCAGAACTCTGAAATTAAGAAGGTTTGGAGCAAGGGAGACTCTTGGAGGAGGAGCAGGACCAGGACAGGAAGCACTGGACATTCACAAACACCCAGCACCCATGAGTGCTGAGGGAGCTGGAGATGAGACTGCAAGCACACTCTCCGTCTCCTTATGGTCTTCCTGAGTCCTGAAAAAAGCAAGTGTCACTCCTGCCTTCCAAGGAGGGCAAGAATGAAGATTTGGGGAGCTCCAGGAAGGTCAGCCTCACTGTGATCTCTGAGAAAGTGACGGAGCCAATAACCCCCAAACACAGAAAATACAAGGAGGTGGTTGGGAGCAGTTATGATAGATTGCAAAGGGCCTCCATGCCTAATAACCTGATGCTTTCTTTCCGCACCAAAGTGACAAGCTCAGTGGACAAGGCAAGGGCAGTGGATATTGTTCATCCTCCATCTGTGTACAATTCCAGCTCCTCAGCATAAGAGAGACATGGACATACTGGAGAGACTCTGGCAAAGGGTCATTGAGCTGATGAAGTGGTTGAAGCACCTCCCCTGTAAGGAAAAGCTGAGAGAGCTGGGGCTAATCATCCTGTGGAAGGACAGGCTCAGGAAGAACTCATCCAGGACTACAAATACCTGCAGGGAGAGTGCAAAGAAGAAGGAGCCAGGTTCTTTCCAGTAGTGCTCGGTGCCAGGACTGGAGGCCATGGGCACACTCTGGTGCACAGGAAATTCCATTTAAAACTAAGAGAAAACTCTCCTTAGAGGCTGATTAAATATACTTGGGCTTTTTGGAAAATCAGGGCTGTGGGATTGATTTTTATTTTCACTGATGTGCTTGTTAAATACACAGATCCCGTAACACCAAGTGTCTCTGCAAGGTTCTACAGAGCAGATTTTTGAAGGATTTGGATAACTGAAGGTACAGTTCAGGGCCAAGGGTGTTATTCAGCAGATGAAAGTTGCTGCACGTGAGCAAGAATAAAAAGTAGTGTCAGCATGGGATGGGCAGTGAGTGGAGAACCAGTTCTGGTCAGAGTCCAAAACAGCTGAGGCAACAAAAACAGGGCACAAAACCATAGCAAGGCTGCAAACTAGACCTCTGAGATTTGTGTGAGATCCTCTCTGGTTTTCTTGGCTGTTGCTGGAACACTGGGTCCAAGTTCGGATCTGTGCTTCATGGAAAAAAAGTGTGCCAACTAAGACAAAGTAGTGAAAGCAAGGAGCGAGGCAATTGTAGCTTAGGCAAGAAAAGCAAAAATGTTGATTTTACGAGGCCTTGAAATCTATAAAAAGTTGTTTCCAACATGGAAGTAAGTTATGGTTTGAATTGCAGGGAGGAGATTCCAAAACAGAAAGGACATTGTCCCTAATCTCTAATCTAACCCTGCCCCTGCAGTGGGAAGCCGTTCCCTTCTTGTCCTGTCACTCCAGGCTCTTGTCCAAAGTTCTTCTCCAGCTCTTGGAGTCCCTTTGGGCATAGGAAGGGGCTCTAAGGTCTCCCTAGAGCCTTCTCTTCTCCACATGAACACCCCCAGCTCTCCCAGCCTGGCTCCAGAGCAGAGGGGCTCCATCCCCCAGAGAATCTCTGTGGCCTCCTCTGGACTCAATTCAGCAGCTCCACATCCTACTGCTGTTGGACCCCTCGGCTGGAGGCAGCTCTGCAGGTCAGAACATGGGCTGGAGGATCGAGCTGGCTGGGCACAGCAGGGCTACACCCTCCTTTCTGCAGCTATGCTGCCCAAGCCCTGAGCCAGCAGCATCTGGCTCGTCTGCTTCCTGTCTCTTTGGTCTCCAGGTTTAGTCTCCATTCACCAGCCTGATCTTCCCCAAACTCCCTCCACTTTATCTTTCCAGTAATGAGCTGCCAAGCGTGGAGATGGATTTGACTTTCTCTTGCACAGCGACAAATGGTGTTTCCTCAGGCTCCAGTGACCTGGATCAGCGATGATGCTACTCTTGTTCCACCAGCCGTGCATGCAGGGGGAATCCTGATGCCTGCAGATGCCAGCCAGCATTTGGAATCCAATGTTTTTCCTTATACTTTCCTGGCCAGAACTAAATTGCTTTGGCTGCTTGCAGGTAGCAGTTCAGGGAAGGCCAGGAAGAGCTCCCAGAGCCTCTCCAACTTCTACCTCCCCAAACATTGTAACAGCCTTCTTCACCAACATGCCCAGCACAACTTCTGCTAAAGATCACACTGGGACAGTTGCGAGAGCCAGCTGGCAGAGGGAAATCTTCTGGAAGGGGCTGGTAGACTGTGGTCTGTCACCCATTCTGAAGGGCTCGAATCCAAAGCAAGAAGGACTTGGTCACAGCCCCAAGGCTGCCAGAACTCCAGGAGCATTTGGACAATGCTCTCAGGCACAGTGTGGGATTGTTGGGCGTCCGTGCAGGGCCAGGAGTTGAACTTGTAGGTTCCTTCCAACTCAGGATATTCCATGACCTATGATTTCATAAGGCCTCTATTTCAGAAGTGTCTTGGTTTGAAAGACAGGTATTTGCTAAGGAAAAGCAAGAACCCCTTTTTCTGAGATGCAGAGTGCAGCCCCCTCCCTTCCAAATATTATAGTTTCAAATCAGAGGCTTTCAGGCAGAATATATGGGGATAGGAATAACAGTTCTTTACTGATATCTAACAAGGCAAACCGCAGAAACAACAGCTATAAAAATTGACAACAAAACAGAACAGTATAGCTCAGTTCCAGTTCCTTTTGGCCAAGGCACTCTCTCCCTGCACTCAGTTACCGGTGCTGTGGACAGGGCAGGTCCCGTGCAGTTGAAGAGGGCTGGAGTGACGGCGGCAGCGGCCCAGGGGTGAGAGGGATGGGGGAGTGACTCCCCCCTCACGGTGTTGGTCGTGGTGCTCGGCAGAGTGTCCCGACGTAGTAGGATGAGGTGGGAGAGCAGCAGAGTGATGTTCCATGGCAGGGAACGTGGCTCCCGGCGCTGGGATGGCAGGGGAGGATGCTGGATCGGAGCACTGGTGTCTTCCTTCGACTCCACGAGCGAGCTGAGAGAGAGCCCAGGCCCCTGTCCCACCTTTCCTTTTCCGGTCTCCCCCTATCCCCCACCCCCCTTCGAGAGAAAACTATTGCTACTAAGGTGTAGCCACAAATACTTAGCATAACAATGGGAAAAATTCCACGAAAGAAAAGGGACCAATTCAACCCCCAACAATAAGGCCTTGTCTCTTCCTGTGGTATTATTAGTGGCTCTACGATTCAATCAGTACTGCAGAGGATCTCATAGATATGGTGCTGTTTTGGTTAAATTTGAGTAACTCAGCAAGAATTAGCAGTTCTGTAGATGGTGGGGGACTAAATCAGCACTCAGCACAGCTCAGAGCTTCCAGCTCTGCCTTTGGAAAACTTGCTCCCTCCATGACACACTGCTGCCACTACTGGTGCTTTTGATACCAGTTGATGCTGCTTCCTGCTCTACTGAAAATACTACTGTACCCCATTTTTCACAGTAAGATCTACTCAGGGTCTTCTCATTGATATGCACAAGGCAAGTGCATATCAATGCATATCAAAACCTCTGCATTCCTTTTGCTTTCTGTAGTACTTCCATTAGGACACACAGCATTTCCACCAGGCAATGTATTAATCAAAGTCCTGAGCACATGTTTGATGGGCAGTTATGACTCAATGCTTCATGCTGATGCTGAAATTTCCTTGCATTTCGTCTTGTTTTCCTGGCCCAGGAGACGGATGATGTGGCCATCCAGAGGGAGAGCAGTCTGGACCACGTGGAGACTCTACTCGCCTTTGTGTACAAGCGGGAGGAGCTGGACTGTGTCTTCCAGCTCTGTGCACTGCAGAAAATTCAGGTAGAGAGTAGCTGATAGGCAAATTTCCACAGTTCTGTGCTCTCATGGAACTGGTGTCCCCATCTGCATGGCTGGAGCTGGATATGCCTCTCTGACCACGTCTGTGTCAGTGTCACATCCAGACCAAAGAGGAGTTTGTTGATCTTCAAGGCACAAAACCCACCCTCTTTTATAGAATCACAGACTAGTTTGGGTTAGGGGGGACCTTAAAACTAATCTCGTCCCATCCCCTGCTATGGGCAGGGACACCTTCCACTAGACCAGGTTGCTCCAAGCCCTGTCCAACCTGGCCTTGGACACTTCCAGGGATGGGGCGACCACAGCTTCTCTGTGCCAGGGCCTCACCGCCCTCACAGGGAAGAATTGCTTCCCAATATCTGATCTAACTCTGCCCTCTGGCAGTGGGAAGCCATTCCCCCTTGTCTTGTCACTCCAGGCCTTTGTCCCAAGTCCCTCTCTGGCTCTCTTGGAGGCCCTTTAGGCACTGGAAGGAGACTCTAAAGTCATCTTTGATCCTTCTCCAGGCTGGACATACTCAGCTCTCCCAGCATGTTTCCATAGAAGAGCACTGTCTTTTCACCTCACCTTTTCCACCTCAGCAAAATCTTTCTGATTTACAATCAGGCTTGCAAAACCCGAGTGTGGATGCTCTTTGCTTTTGTGTTGTCTCCCCTGCCCGATCTTCCTATCAAAGCTGACCCACAGCAGCTGCTGCTGAGAGCAGAGAGAGGCATCACTGGTCATGCATTGTTCTATTTTTCTTTGCTGCCTGGCCAGGGAGGCTGCTCTTTGCCCCGTCAACCATGGGGAGGTCAGACCTGCCCAGTTATTTCAGGTGGCAGAATGTCTCACTAGGCTGTGTGCTTGCCTGAGAGATGAGCCCATGGGCTGGCCAGGATCTCCAGTCATCAGAGTAGCACTGCCAAGCCTGATCCAAGCTGTGCCTCTTTGGCACACTTCGAAACACCCTCAAACTATTTAAAGACCATGAGAGAAGCAGAATTGATTGTCCCCTGACTTGTCGCTCCTCAAACAGCAGTATGCACCTTGTTTATATTTGGATTTTTCTTCCTTTGTTTATATTTGGATTTTTCTTCCCCCCCTAACACACAGCCAGTGGATCTTACACCAAGTGCTGCTCTCAAGCGGCTGCCTGGATCTTCCTACAACCAGTTCTGCTTGCTCTGTACATGATGTGCTTCAGCATATGGCAGTGCTTTCAGTTCTTGATTGTTCCTGGAGCTTTTTTCTGAACCTTTCCCAGTTGTTCTGCATTGCATTCAAGTGCAGACAGGAGACCTGGACCAGGCATTGCCTGCCAAAATCTTGTTCCATAATACATCTCCCTGCTCTTTACAGGTGTTTCAGGCATAGTGCCAGGCTGGGGATCTGTTTTCAGGGGTTTGACTGCCATGAATGCGGTTATTCTCTTATTTCTTCATCTTTTATAAAATTCTAAAATAGTTCTAGGCTGTGAATAGATCCCTGTGGAGCACTGCTGGTTAAACCTGTTGGCTTTTACAGTGTGAAGTGTGTTTTAGTTCACAGAATCTCAGAATGATTTGGGCTAGAAGAGACCTTAAAGTTCATCTCGTTCCACCCCCTGACATGGGCAGGGACACCTTCCACTAGATCAGGGTGCTCCAAGCCCCATCCAACCTGGCCTTGGACTCTTCCAGGGCTGTAAGTGGTTCATGCTTTTCTCTCCTGTGTGCATTGGTCTTGGCCATGGTGCAGCTGCTCCTGCCCCTCTGTGCCCACATCCCAGGAGTGATGCTCGCAGTGACAGTGCCCTGATGGAGCTGATGAGATCCCACATGGCCTGATTTCAGGAGAGGTCCTGAAATCCTAAATCCATGGCTGAGGCCTGCAAGCATCCTGAGCTGTATGAGTATGTACAGCTCATTTTCTCTGGCAGTAGTGTTGCTCCATCATGCCACAGCATGGGGCTGTGAGCCTGCACAGCAGCCAGCCAAGGCTGCTTTCTGGCAGCAGCAGTAGGAAAGCTCTACTTCCAATCTAATTCTCCCATTCACTTTGCGTTCTTTGTTCTCCCCTTCCAGACAGATGTGGTCCTGCAGTTGGATTTACATTACATCCAGCAAAGCACAAAACAGAAGACTTGTGAAAGCCTGCAAACAACCCTCCAGAAATCCCTGCTAAGGCAGTTTTTCAGCCAGAGGAGTGACTCCCAGCCAGACTCCCAGCAGGCTCCTGCCCACACAGACAACGTGTGCCTGCAAGATGCATTGACACTGAGCACTGACCCAAAGGGCCAGGCATCCCTGAGCTCTGGCCACAGCTTGCCCAGCAGCAGCCCCTCCAACTTCAGCAGCGAGCCCGAGGAGAATGATGAGAGCGACCTGGGCAAGCTCTGCTTGGCACTGCTTCAGGCTGGCCCAGGGCAGGACAGGCCCTGAGCCTCAGCCTTGGGAGCTGCTCTTTTAATTGAGGCCTCAATTTGAGTGCTAAATCTGTCAGAATTCATCATCTGCTTCCCAGTCTTGGCATCACCCTGTCTGAATGAGGCCAAGTCTGCTTTTTTTGAAAGGTTTCTCCTATCTGCACCCTGTGGAGTGCAGGGCCTCAATTCCCAGTAGGAATATTCCCTGTCCCATGGAAACATCAGGATCAGCGGGGAGTCGTTGTGTTGTCTGGCAGAGGACACAGCCACCCAGTCATAACATTGCCAGGCAAAAATCAGTGTTGCTGCTAGGCAAGGGCACAGGCTGATGTTTTCTGCCTGAAAACAAATGTTGCTGCATTGAATGTGATGAGAAGCCCACAAACACTACAGACCCCTCTGACTCAAATCCCAGCCATGACTGCTGGATCTCACCAAGCTGTGCAAGGGACACAGGGCTGCATGTAGGGGACCAGGTGAAATAGTGTAGGCTCTCCATGGAGGCCCAGTGTGGTTTCCTTCCCATGCCTGTGTCAAAGCAGGTGTTAAGTAATGCATTTTATATATTTCTAAAGCATGTATTTAAAATGGGGAGGGAGACAGTAGCTTGCCAGGAAAAGGAATGTCAGATGTTCCGTTCAGTGTGTGTTTACACTGGAGGCTGGTGTTGTAGCATCCAGGCAGGTGCACTTCCTGCCTGGTACAGGGGCATTGAAAGGTGTTCAGCCCTCTGCAGTTCCACGTTCTCAGGTGCAGAATGTCCTACAGGAGAGATAGAACGTACCAAGACTGAGAAAGAATAACCTCAAAAAAGTTATTACTAGTTCAAATTGTTTTGTCTGAGTGCCTGTGTGTGCTGTGGGCAACGTCAAACACTACATGGAGAGCCAGCTGTCCAGGGAGGGCCACAGGCGAACAGGGCCCTAAGGACAGCCTGGGTGGGCACAGGCCCCTCCCTAATTGCTTCCCTAATGTGTATTTGATAAAGGTGATTGCTCAGTAACAGCCAGTGCCATAGGGAAGTGTGGGGTCTACATCCTTGGAGGACAGTTCACTTTGGACTGCAGAAGGTGCCAATGACCTGATTCAAGCTGGCTGAGGGCTGGACCAGAGACCACTGGAGATCCCTTCTGGCTGCTGTGGTCCTGTGGAATAGGCTGGAGGGCAGAACTTCTTGAGAGGTCAAGGGTAGCGGGGTGCAGAGAATGCTTGAGCTCTGTCTTGTTTTAAAAGAGGGTTGGAGGCAGAATTTTTTCAGTTTTGCTCTCCTTCAGCAGTGAAGATACATCCTTGTCTGTGGTGTCAGTTGCAGCATAGAAAAATCTGAAACGTTGCTTCCAGATAAACCATTCTACGAGTGCTGGAAACCTGTCCAAAGAGAACAGAGGAGGCTTTTATTCTTCTCACAGTGAGTAGAGCCAAGGGAAAGAAGAGTGGCCCCAGCCGGCTGCAGACTAGAAAGTCTCCTAGAAGAAGAATCTAAAGCTCAAAAAAAAAAAAAAATTCAGAGGATGTAGTTTAAATAAGATGGGCTGATAGAGAAGCTAAAGCAGAAAATTATAAACTAATTTCAGGAAGAACCAAAGATCAACTCAGCACCAGCAGCCACTGAGGACAGATCAGTGGGAATGGCTTGGCAGGCATTTGGGAGGAGCTGGGGCTCTTCCTGCCTCTGTGAGGATTGTTCACACCCACCTGTGCTTTTGAGGCATAGCTTGTTCCTGGCTCACATTATCATGCCAAATGTCATCTAATGTGAATGTTTATCTCATTCAAAGCAAGCCTGTTTATTTTTTTTTAATAAAACACTATTGGTGTTTTTCGTGTACAAAGCTTCACGTGGCTCTGAGTTAACTGTGTTTATTTTCCCTCTAATTGCCAGCATGTAACTTAATATTGATCTGCTTGGGTTTCATGATTCCAGTTTGAGCTTCTAGGCTCTTCTGGGTGAGCATTGTTTCTTTTTTTAGGTAACTAACAATACTGAATTTTGGATTTAGAAGGCGGATCAAGTGACTAGATAGAATGAAGTTATGTCAGGTGAAACACGTAGATTAAAAGAAGTCCTCATTCGTTGTGATTTGTCCATCTGCTTTGTAAGTGTGGCTCTGGTGGCTTAGGTGGTCTCCTGTCTTGGTGGCAACCACAGCACTTTTCCCTGTCACCAGTTCTGCTCCTCCAAGGAGACCATCAGCCAAGCCCAGGGGAACCACCACATTCTCATGGTGGTTCTTTCCCTGAGATGATGGTTTGTCATGTCTGGGAACTTGCTGAATTGCAAAGGTGGACTTTGTGTCCTGGACCTCAGCTGGAGTCCTTGTAAGAGGGGATGGAACTATGGATCTGACGTCTAGAGAGGCTGATCTGGAACAGAGACTAGACAGTTAAAAGAATAAAATTGGTATTCATTAAAACCTGCTGGGCCAGCTGGAAGGGTGGAAAGGGAGGAGTGCTCAGGCAGCAGCAGACAAAGAGGGATCAAAACATCAGCTCCAGTTTACATTCTATTTCTGCCTCCTTACCTTCCACAGCAACTGCCCTCCACTTCCTCTGTGTCTGAGCCAGTCTGTGCCTAGAGGCTACAAACAGCACTTAGAACCATTTTTGTAGATAATACCGATGCTTTGCTTCACCCAAGTCTTTAAAATGCACCAAGTGAACTGAAGCTTTAAAGCAATATATGACGAAAATAGCAGCACTTAAATATTCAATAATTTTATTTTTAGATAGATGCCCTTCTTTTCCTCTCTAATAGGGCAGATATGTCAAAGGGAAAGACCTTAGACAACAGCCTGATATGTTCTGCTACAGAATTCATTTGGGATGTAGTTCTTGGCTCCTTTGCTGAGTTTTGGCAGTTCCTGACAAAACAAGGCAAGTGTACCCAAAAGGATTGAGAAAACAAGGCAGCGAAAATCAGAGAAATCAGGGAGTCTTGAAAATGCCATTTCAGTCTGTTATTGGAAAGTCCTGAGCCCAAGTGCAGTCAAGAGTTGTGTTACATGTGTATTGGCAGATCCACCCCAGCCTGGCACCCTTCTGTTGGCTGCAGATTCCAGAAGGTTTGTATTCAGTTGGCATTTTTGTAATCAAAGGAAGGAAAAGGTGGATTTGTCTCATATCAACCACACTCCAGCCTCAGCCAAAGAGAGAAAGAAACACAAGACAGGTCCTTCATTTCAGGAGTCATTTCTGGGGGAAAAAATTCATTATGGGGCAATGTTGAGTAATTTCATTACCAGCTCACTTAACTCTTTCCATCTTTTTGGAAAAAATCCTTCTCCTTCACAGGAGTAAATCTGAATTTACTCTTATTTTCCACATTAAGAGGTTTTCCATGATGTACAGAACCTGCAAGATCATTTCCTACTCCACATTACAGGGCAGAGTGCATGGTGCTGTTGATGGAACATGCTCGCAGTGTAATAAAACATGTAGAGGGACACACAGGGAAAGTCCAAGATTCAACAATATAGTTTTGGTCTTCTTTCCCTAGTCTTTGGAAGTAGCTTCTGATAGAGGCAGGAGAGATCCTGAAGGCATTCAAGGGCCATTCACTCCCAGGGAAGGAAGGAGCTTCCCAAAGGGCAAGTTACTTGTTCTCTAGAAGTTCACACTGCCTTTCATGTGGACAAAGAGTTAAGAGAATGATCTTGTGAACTGATATGATATGGGAATCACCTGTTTTCTGAAATGCTGAGGGTTGCTTTCATTAGCTGAGGATGACTTCTGGAACACCAGGTACTGGAAGTCAACTTCCTTTGAGCACAACAGGACCATGCACAAGACAGTAATAGGAGACATGGGCTCAGTACTAGCGAGGAGGGAATCATTAAATCCAGGTGCTGCTCTCACAGCCAGTGTGTCACAGACAGCCTTTATCCATCGTGTTTTGCACATGGAGACATCTACAGCTCTGCTCTCCTCTCTTCCCAGTGCTGGCAACTGTCCTGCATCCAACAGAATGTTGGATTATGTCCCTCCCAACCAGTGCTATGATTGTGCTACCAGAATACGCCCAGAAGAGTGTGTGTGTTCTGAGTGATTCTGAACACCAAACTGGGCATTTCAAGGCTCTGTTTCAGCGAAATATTCCTTCTCCCTGTCCAAAAAGCAAACAAGGACATTGGTCCAGCTTATCTGGATTCAAAACTTAAAAAACAAAACTCATGGCAGGGCAAGAAAATAAGGAAAAAGTGGTAAAACAATTCATTTGAAAATGTCACATGGTTCAGATTCAGTTCTTTCAGGCCTCCCCATCAGGTGGATGGTTCAGGAATGAAACCAGGAGCACAGTTTGAAACAAAAAAATTAAGTGAAGCCATCCACTGTCAAGCTAATAAACCCAAGATGACTCATAAGGAGATTCACACTGCTGACCTTCATTTGGGAACCTCTGCAGAGACCTGGGGCACCTCTTTGGAAAGCAGAGGCAGGAGCAAGTCTGGTGTCACAGTGAAGCTTTCAGACCACTATTTTCTTATTAATGGTGAGAAATTATTGATAGCACAGACTTTTCATGTCCCAGAGTTCTGTCCTCTATCACAGGTTAATTCAATTACTGTTTTGCCATTGTTATTAATCTCTTGAAATTAGGTCTGTAATCATGTGGCAGTGAAGAGAAAAACACATCAAAAAAGGAGGCTCCTTGAAATGCTTGAAATTGCTTCTTATCTTCACAGTTTGGATAACCTTTTGCATAACAAGCAGCAATTTCAAATATATTGGTCATATCACCCCCTCAAACAGATAGAAGACACACTTTGATATTACAGACCAGACTTCATGCGCAGGAGAAGAACTGACGTGGCGTCACACAGTAAGGAAGAGCTAATGTCTCTTTGATAAAACTGACTTCACTGAGTTGGATTTTCTTGCCACAGTGTCAGGAATAGTTGACGAGACAGATGTATTATTAAGTGGTAAAAATAAACAGATGGAAGAGACAAGTGAGGGATTTCAGCTGTGACTTTCCAGAATGTTTCAGCAAAGAATAACGTCCTCATTTCCATTCCCTACCAGAGATGAAAAATAGGCAATAGTTACTCAAGGACTACATGGCTGGAGCAGTGGGGCGCCCATAGGTCCCTACTCCACACCTGCCCTCAGGGCATGTGAGATGGGGCAGTTTGGGGTCCCAGCGGGGAGTGCTGTTCCTGACCTGCTGCTCCTCCAGATTCAAAGTCACCATTGTGGAGAACATTGGTGCCTGACCACATGAGTGCTGACTGCCTTGGGTCCTCCAGGGAATTGGAACCTATTTTTGAGACTTACATCTTCTCTCTCAGACCCAGGAGAAGAGCTGGGAAAGGGTCTGGAGCAGCTGAAGGAGTTGGGTAGGGGGCTCAGCCCAGAGGAAGAGAGGCTCAGAGGGGACCTTCTTGTGCTCCGAGACAAGACAGTGCAGCCAGGTGGGGGTACAGCAATGCTCTCATGGAACAAGGGATAGGATGAGAGGAAAATGACTGAAGTTGTACCAGGAAAGTTTAGATTGGATATTGGGGAAAAATTCTTCACAGAAAAAGTGAAGGTTGCCCAGGTTGCCCAGGGCAGTGATGGAGTCACCATCCCTGGAAGCATTCAAAAAAACATGTGGATGTGGCACTTGAGGACATGGTTTAGTGGTGGACCTGGCAGCTGGACTAAATGATCTTAGAGGGCTTCTCCAACCTTAATAATTCCACCATCCTATGATTCTATAAGACGTTTCATTCCCTGCAAATGCAATGGTACAGCACCAGCTCCTGCAAATGTGACACTGAAATAGGGTCAAGTGACAGCGTTTAAGTGTGGGGCAGCTGACTTTGTCATCTGGGGTCCTCATCACAGCAGGACACAACACAAAATCCATTTTTCTGAAGAGCTGATGGTCAAGGGATGTTGTTCTCAGACCTGGCTCACGTCCAGGCCATTGGGCCTTGCCAGAAGAGCAGAGGGTGGCTTCTGCTTTGTCACTGCAGCCACCTCTCGGCCAGCCTGCTTTATTCTTCTCTGTCACTTCATATAAATTATAAAATATTAAATCAGATAAATACCTCTAACCTTTCTGGTTGATAAGAAAATATATTGCTCAGCCTCCTAAAATGCCTTTTTTTTTTTTTTTTGCTGGAAAATGCTAATGGCATTATATAAAGGTTATTTCAGCCTCCTTTCAAATCTGGAGATGTGGCAAAACAATCATGGTGCCCTTTGTTTATGCCTTTTTAATGATTGCTTTTACCTTCAGGTATTTGAGGCTTCTGCATCTTTTCAGGTGATCCTCTGAAAAGTCCTTTGCCTGCTTTTTTGTGGAAACATCCTGAGGAATGTAAATGTGCCTGTGATTTTAGAGGTCTTCATGCATTACGGGGCAAAGTTTGTTTTAACATAGTCTTTACCACAGCCTGCAGAGGAATCTCAGCTCCGACGCTTGAAGCACCTCTTCCCTCTTCTTTTTCCCACTGACCTTGGTGTCACCATGTTGTTTTCCTCATGTGTTTTCACTTCCTCTTCTTCTCTGACTAGAAGAAAAACTGTTGCTCATAGGTACCTTTGCCAACAAGTTCCAGTAATTCAGATTCTTGCAGGATTTCACTGCGTCGAGAGGTCGATCTCGGTCTAGGTTCCGTGTCAGGGTGTCACTCACCGTGTTTTTGCTGCCAGCCGTGTGACCCTACTGCCATTGCGTGGGCAGTGGCAGCCACTGACGTTCTTTAACACCTTTTTTCATGCGGTGTGCCAGCAGGAGCAGCCACTGCTGCCGGCTCTGCCCTTTTGCCTGAGGCGCAGCTGGCCGGGGTGGCCAGGCAGGCAAGGTTTGCTGTGGGCCACGCTGAGGTGATGGCAGCCTGTTTTGATTTAGGGTAAATTTGGGAGGAAACTTTTGAATGGGATTTTTTTTTTTAGAAAATAGATTTAAGTAGTTCTTCCCCCAACTGGTTTGGGAAAATATTTCTTTGGAGAGAAGTGGAAAAAAACCCTGTTTATTTAACAGGCAAAGCACTTCCTAGCACAAAAATGAACAATACTAAACAGCAAAACCTCTTGCTGCTCCAAAGAGATGGCAAATTCAGAAGAGTCCCTTCTGTGGGTTGCAGCCTGGCTCACTCAGTCTGTTCTCAGTCCATCCAGAGCTGGGAAATGCCATGGCCCAGGTCAGGCCTGGTGGGCCACAAGTGTGAACTCCTGGTGCTCCTCTGGGTTTTCAGTACAGAGCAGGTGTGAACATTTCCAAGAAAAAGGAAAAAACCCCACAGTCTAGGGAGCTTCTCTGCCTCAGCTAGCCAGAAACTAAGCAAGAGCAAAGGAGAGCTCTCTCCTGCTGTCCACTGCAGACAACACAGTCTGTGTGAAGGAGAGGGGGGAGCGAGTGCAGACTGGGATAACAAACTCTGCACCTCTGTTCTCCCCCTTCACTCCTGGAACCAGTCTTAAAGCTGCAGAACTCAATACTCAACATTAACAGAATTGATGACTGGGGATACAAGCATTATAAAGTCACTCCAAGACACAGCTGCAGCAGATTGCTGCGCCCTGTGCCAGGAAGGAGAAGCCACCGCCCTGCCCCTGCCCTTTTGCCTGCGGTGTGGCTGGCAGAGGAGAGGCAGCCAGGCAGGCAAGGCTTGTCACAAGCTGCACCAAAAAGGCAGCAGCCATGGTGCATCACCGTGTGCTGCACCGGGGATGGCCCCCAGCTGCAGTGTCTCAACATCCCTGGAAAAAAGGCTGTGAGCACCGTTTTGATTTTCTTCTTAAATATGTCATCACAGAGGAGTTACCAACCTCTCTAATTGGGCCTGTATCATGTCTCTCTTCCGAGCCATACGAGTCTGGCTCCGTTGGATGTGGTGGAAGCTTCTAGCAACCTCTCACAGAAGTTACCCTCATGGCTCTCCCCCAGACCAAAAACCAGGTTGTGCCAAATCAACACACACTCCATGAGACAGAGTAAGTCCCTGTTTAATGCTCATCCATTGCCATGATTTGGCATCAGCCCAGTCAGCCCATCTGAACTCCTCCTGTAGGACATAAAGAAAAACATCACAACCCCCCAGAACATCAGCACACTCCAGTGGCTTCGTTTGGGCCACTTCAGTGGTTAGAACAAAAAGACTGTCCCAGACACACATGGTCCCTGTGTCATGGGCAGAAGTGCAGAAGCTCTTTCTGAGGTCCTTGTGTGATGCATATCCTTCTCAAGGAATGTGACATATAACAATAGGGCCAGAGGAAATGGCTTCAAGTTGCACCAGGGGAGGTTTAGGTTGGATATTAGGAGAGATTTCTTCATTGGACATTATATGACATGGAAAGATGCTCCAGGAGAAGATGACACATGCTACCTCCTAAAGAAGCCAATTCCCTTATTACCTGTTTCCTTCCTACCTCAACCTACTTATCTACCTGGAGGTTATAATCTTATCCTGTATACCTCATTGTGATTTTATTCTTTGACTTCATCACTGCATTAATAAGCCCTACTTATCCCTTTCATAGGAAGAGGTTTTATGATCCACAATGCAATAAAGCTGCTTATTCATTCCTGGCTCCTCTCCATTCTTTTCCCTCATAGGAAATGCTGCTGTTTCCAGGTAGGCTGCAATGAGAGTGCTGAGCACATTTCTCTGCTGCGCTGGCATGAGTCAATACGAGTTCAACCTTTGGAAAATTGTTTCTTGAAGGCCAGAGACATTTATTTGTCCTACAGTTAAACATCTCTCACTGACACATCAGAGCCACCAGAGCCCATCGTTCAGTGTCCTGAGTGACAGCCCAGCTTAATTGAGGCCCCACGGATGCCTAACAGGATAAAAAAAGGACATGAAAGACTCTAATGTCTGCAGTTAAAGGGATCAGTGTGGGAGGCCCACATTTGAAAACTTCATTTTCAGATGACTTTTGACTATGCTATTACAGTGCTTTCTCAGCACCGTCTGTCATGTTTGTAAGGCATAAAAATAATTTTATTCTTAACAAATCTTACAATTGTTTTCTTTTTGTTATTTTTTTCCTGGAAAGTCCATTTGTCATACCCCCTTATAGTTTCCTATCTTTTTTCCTTTCTCTCAAAGCTCGGTTTGAATAAAAAGTATTCAGAACCCTGCACTTCTTATGATACCCTGTGTGCTGATGGGACTTGGAGCAACTTGGTCTAGTGGAAGGTGTCCCTGCCTGTGACAGTGAGTGGAGCAAAATGAGCTTTAAGGTCCTTCCAAACCATTCTGGGATTCTATGACTTTCTAACTCTTAGAAAATTGGTATTGCATCTAATTCTGCTTCTCAGGATCTGCAGCCCCACAACATGTGGCTGACAGCTGTGACCTCTCCAGGAGAGTAATTCCTGCTGATTAATACCAGCCAGTCTCCAGTAAGTCTTTCACAGGGGCATGGAACTGTGTCCTGTGTGACATCAGTATGGGCTGCCCCATTAGGCAGAGGATGCAGAACTAAAGGTGTTACAAGGGCCAAAAGCAAGGCAGGAATGAGAGGCAACACAGGAGGGAGAGAAGATGCAGGAGGCACAGGGGATACAGGAGGCTGAAGCTGCACTGACTTGTCTACATTTATCCTCCTGCAGTAGATATGGGGGCCTCTGCCCTCGTGTGAAACAATGCAAGACACAAAGTTGAAGGCAAGACATTTGTGTTAACAAAATTGAAGCCAAATTGAAAGATTAGCAGTTTTTCCAAGGTGCTGGTCTTTCCCTTGACTGAGAGCTTGGTGGAAGCATTACCCAGGGAGTGAGAGCAATAGAGTGCCCTGGAGCACACCCTGACTTCCTCACGGGACATGCATTGTGGCACCATGCAGGTGGATTCCAGCTCCTGATCCAAATGCATTAGTATGCCATTAGTATGACATTAATGTGATATTAATATGGCAGGGTGGAAGTCAAACACAGAAGATTTTTTGCCTCACATGTGGGAGTCCTAGAAACTTGAAGGTTTGGAGAGCAAGAAGAAAAACCCTCTGGTTCCTAGTTATCCTCTTGTCCCTGGTTATGAAGAAAAGCCTCTGCCCCAGATTGGGAACAATTTGAAATCGTGCTATTCAGCACAGCTTCTGGGGTAAAGCCTCAGCATGTGCCACCCTGCCTGGGGCTGGACCCACCCCACTTGCACCCAGCTGCATATTAAATTGCTCAGATGCCTCACAGTCCCCCATGGCCTTTTCACTACGCCATTGGGAGGATCAGCAGGGCTCCTTGTGAGCACCTGGGAAAGTGCCAGAGGTAATTTCAACAACCAGAAGCATGAAGAAGGGTAATTCAGTATGTAAGGGCTAGGGTAGAAGTGGCATGGTTGGGGGGCAGTGTGGGGAGGAGAAGGGGCCTGTGCACCAGATGCCCTCATTTCTGAGTTATTTTATCCTTACTCTAGTAGTGGAACTAGCTTCTCTAAATTAGCCCCTTGTTTAGGGGCTATGTTGCCCCTAATCTTTGTTTAACATCTGGAAACATATTCATATATTCTCCTAAATGCCTATCCTAACTCTGTGAGATAATTTGAAGCAGGATAATTTAATCTACTGACCTCTTCTTTCCTACCTTACCTTAAACATGGTTGTGTTGGCTGCCTGTTCCTCCTTTTGGGAAAAACATCCCACTCACCCCTCAGCTACACCTGTACCATGTATTGACCTTGTGCCAACATCTACAGTCCTATCCCTCTTCTTGTGAGTGTGCAAAGCAATTTCTTGAGCTTTCTTGGGGAAGTTTTTAAAGATACAACTGCACTGATACTGCTTGGAGTGTGCTACTGACAGTTTAAGACAGAGAGCCCTTACGGAATTATTTTTCCTGCAATTTTCTCAAGCTTTATTTAAACTTTTTACCAAAGTTCACGAGAGTTTCCAGGAGCAATGTGGGCTGTGGCTCAATGCTGCTAGTCACTCTACCTCAGCAGCTCTCCCTCCAGCTGGATCCCACCGGGGAGTCAAGTACCTCAGTCTTCATTTTTGCCCACACAATCACTTGTCAGGCTATGTGTAAGCTGAACTTGAATCCTGAGGGCAGTTCTGGGCCTCTCATGACAAGAAAGACATTGATGGGATGGAGCATATCCCGAGAAGGGGATGGAGCTGGGGAAGGGGCTAGAACACCTGGAGCAGCTGCAGGAGCTGGGGAGGCTCAGCCTGGAGGAAAGGAGGCTCCGTGGGGACCTTCTGGCTCTGCACAACTCCCTGACAGGAGGGTGCAGCCAGGTGGGGATGGGCTCTGCTGCCAGGATGACAAGAGGAAATGGCTTTGAGTTACATTAGGGAAAGTTTAGGTTGGATATTAAGGAAATTTTCTTCACCGAAAGGATCTTCAGGCAGGCACTGGCACAAGTGTCTAGGGCAGTGGTGGAGTCTCCACCCCTGGAGGTATCACTACCCAATGTGGCAGCAACACTGGGACCAGTCCAGCCAGGAAATCCATGGTATAAATAGAGGAGCAGGAATGATGGAGTTGCCCGAAAAATAAGGAACTTTAATGGATGAAAAAACAAACATAGAAACCTCATGGTATGAGTGGCAACCTCCAAAGAACCTGGAACCTGGAACCCAGGAATTACAACGATGGATAGGGTGGAGTGGAGGCCACAGGATCCAATCGATAACGAGGATAAGAAACAGAACTAATTGACAACTGGCAGTCAGCCAACCATATATGGAAACTAAGAACATCACCTTATTTGTAATGAAGGGGTTAACATATTAGTCCCCAATTCTTTCAATTCTCTTGCCATGATTTAAAAGATGTCCTCTCTCCTAGGTGTCCCACAGGGTCTGAGGTTAAAGCTCTCTGCATATGTAGGTGAAGGTAGTTCCCTGTCCATCCCCACCAGATCCACTTTCACAAGGAGGAATTTAAAACACAAGTGGATGTGGTACTTGGGGACATGGTTTAATGGTGAATATGGCAGTGCTGCATTAATGGTTTAGCTCAATGATCTTAGAGGGCTTTTCCAGCTGAAATGAGTCTATGATTCCATGATGAGGGATGATTCAAAGTTTAATTTCTTCCCTGAAAAAGTGTACAAGCCTGGATCAGTTCTCTCTGGTTCACAGAGCCATCCCACTGCCATTGCATGGGTCAAGTGGAGACACAAAGGCAAGAACAGCTCAAACCCTTGTCACCCTGGGAAATGTATGGGGAAACCATGGTGTTCCCCAGCCACTGCAGACCCAGGGCCAGGCCCAACACTGCAGCCACAGGAGATGTCACTTCATCAGAAGAGAATCTTGAGAAGGTTCTCTTGCCATAGGCTGGAGTGTGGGAGTGAGTTGTTCAGAGGCAGCTGGAGAAGGAGGGGAGTCACTGTGAATCCCACTCGTGTTCGGCAGTCATGAGGAACCCCTCAAATGGTCACATCAGCTCTACTCAGGCAGAGCAACACGGAGCCCAGGGGTCTGCTTAGAGGATTGCACAAAGGGTCCTTGCTTGTTCAGAGCTCGGAGCATGTCTGTAGTGCACTGGAGCCTGCAGTTCTCGTGGGTGAAGAAAACTGGCTGTTTGGAAGTTATTCTCCCAGTCTCCTGGTTGAGTAGTAGAATGGGTTTGGTATTGCACCAGAAAAAGCTGATACAGGCAATGGGCATTCTTGGCATTTCAGCAGGGTTTGACTGCAACTTCCCTGCAAGAAATCCATCTATCTCACCATGTCTCCAAATGGGAATCCACCAAATTCCAACAAATTGGATATAGAAGCATGTCAGGATATGAAGCAGTCCTTCTCTATTGGGATTTTGCCTCATTAAGGTTCTTACTCCTGTTCCCAAACTCGCTGGGATATATGGCTTTGTTCTCTTAGATTTCACTCAGGAATTTAAGGTCAGGGCTCTATCACTGCAAGAAAGTATCACAACCACTACATGTTGTGCTGAGTGAGCATGAATGTGGAGCAGAGGCAGGTTTTCCTGTGTTTATGGTGGATCAGTGGTTGTAAAGAGGGATCTCTATAGAAGAGATGCATTGGCTCATCAATAGTTGTGTCAATAAGGAAAAACATGGAAAAAAAACGGTTTGAGGCAATGAAGAGGGCAGGCCCTGGGAGTGAGGGAGATCAAAAAGTCAAATTGATAAGTATAAATGGTTTTAAATGTATACAGAAGACACCTGTGTAATTAATTACCCTGATTTAAGTTACACCACTTTTGTGTGTGTGTGTGTAGATAACACCAAGGACTACGGTGTTATCTTAGAGGAATGTTTGTGTCTGGGGATTCATACTCACCCTGCCAATAACAAATCTTTCCTGAAGTTTCTGAAATATTAATTATAGTTTTGTAACATGCAAATTTTGCAACCAGCTCAAGGTAATTCACTACAATATAGACCTCTGGCAAAAACAAATGAATTGCTGATGTGAAAACTGACAGTTGCTTAGACATGAATGCTCAGGACTTGGTGATGTTTGTTATTAAAAATAAAATGGGTCTCACTGTCCTTGCCAGCCTGCCTGCCTCCATATCCTTTTCAACACACTAGCACCTGGGAAGAACCATTTCCTCCAGCTCAAAAGCAGTCACCGACAACCCCAAGCAGGTTAAGAATTAAAAGTTAAGCTCTCACATGTAGCTGCACGTAGCTTAAGAGTATTTCATCCAGGGGCTTCCCTCTCTGAGGTGCCACCAGCGGGTCCCACCAATGTTGCTCCCTGCTCAGGCGTAAGCATATCCCAAGTGCAGAGTGCTGCTCTGTACATCGTCTCCTTAGATCAATAGCTTTTGTCTTTTCCACATCAAATCACAGAATCCGAGATTGGTTTGGGTTGGAGGGACTTTAAAGTTCATCCTGTCCCACACCCCTGCATGGACAGGAGCACCTTCTGCTAGATCAGAGTGCTCCAAGACCTGTCCAGCCTTGGACACTTCCAGGGGTGGGGATTCCACAACCTTTACAAAACAAGCCCTAAGGGACAAATTTAAACCTTAAAAGAAAAGCAAAGGGAAGAAAGATGTTGTGCTTCCAGATTTGTCAAATCACCACGGTGGACTAAAAATAAGAAAAGGAATATGATTTTTAGGTCATGCTGAAAGACATAGACTCAAATTAGAGGGTTTTATGTATCTGCTGTCTTGAGGAAGCGACCCCAGCCACTCCAGGGCTGTTTCTCCTCAGCCATCTGAGGGATGGAGCTAAATTCCTATTGGTATTACATTTCTTAATTACCACAACCCTTCAAATTACCACAGCTTTCCGATAAGCTACGACTTGTTCAGAACGGTGACAGCTCTTAGTAAATTGTGTAACAAATGTCAGCTCTCTTACTAGATACAATTTAGAGGTTTTCATAGACATGTTCTAAAATTAGAGGCAACAGTTGCAATTTTGAAAATGTTTTCTCTTTGTGACCCTTTGTCCTTTTGCTCGATTTTGGAAACTGGCTATCGCCTCCAAAAGGAGGAAAGTGATGACATTGATTCAGAAATCAAGGATATGAAGCTATATGTGTCAGTTAGAAAAAAAGATATTTTTTTGCCCATGGTGACAAAGAAAAAAATAATTATTTAACTAGATGAGAAACAAATGTAGTATGAGCAATGCTGTACACCTGGTACTGGGGGTAGATGGTTAAAATGGCAGTTCCCGGGAAAACAGCCTCAAGAAATACCGTTTATTTATTATGATAGGAGTGTGCATATCCACACCTCGATAGAAAATGCTTCACAGCATCCCAGAGTACTTGAAGTCGGAAAAGAACTCCTGAGGTCATCTGGTCCAGCCTCAATCTGGGCCAGCTAATGCTGGCTTCTCAGAAAATCCTGACTGGTTTTGAACACCTCCAAGGACAGAGACTCCACAGCCTCCATAGGCAACCTGTGCCAGCCTGTGGTTACCATCACAGGGAAAAAGTATTTCCTGATGTGGATCAGTGTATGCCCATGGCATCCAGTCCTGGCACTGGGCATCACTGGGAAGAAGCTGGCTCCTTCCTCTTTGCACCCTCCCTGCAGGTACTTGTAGACATTGATGAGCCCTCCCTGAGTCTACTCTTCCCTAGGATGAACGGCCTCAGCTCTCTCAGCCTTTCCTTTCAGGGGAGGTGCTTCAACCACTTCATCATCTCCATGGCACCTCGCTGGACTCTCCAGTATGTCTATGTCTCTCTTGTGCTGAGGAGCCCAGAACGGGACATGAATGGAGAACAAACAATAACCACCGCTCTCTCCTCATCCCCTGAACTTGCCATGGAAACAGTTTGGTTTGGAAAGGGCCTTAAAGTTCATCCTGTTCCAGACCCTGCCATAGGCAGATACACCTTCCACTAGACCAGGTTGCTCTAAGGCCCACCCAACCTGGCCTTGGACACTTCCAGGGATGGGATAGGCACAGCTTCTTTGGACAACCAAGAAGGCCTCACTGCTCTCACAGGAAAGAATGTCTCCACGTCTCCCGAACCTCTAATCTAAATTTATCGTTCTAAAAGTTTCGATGTAGAAGGCATCAGGCTATCAGGGATGTAATTCCTTTTTAACCTGTGCTGGCAGAACCCAGACACCTCCTTGTCCTCGCTGTGTTTGGAAACGGCTCCAGGGGTTATTGGCTCTGTCGCCTTCCCAGGGATCAGGGTGAGGCTCACCAGCCTGGAGCTCCACACATCTTCGCTCTCGCCTTTATGAGAAATCAGTGGGTCCATCAGTGTAACAGTGAGTAAACCGCATCAGGATGGGAGTGGGACGCAGCGAGGAAGGAGTTGAAGACACGGAGTGGAGACTGAAGCGGGAGCTGTACGCGGGGCAGATTTTGGTGAGGAAACCTTAGAACAGCGGGAGCGTGGGACCCCGGCGGCTGAAGGGGCGGCGGGACCGGGCCGGGCCTGTGGATGTCTCTGTTAGGAGCCTCCCGGAGGGCGAGCGGAGGCGGAGCCCGAGCCCCGGGGTGGCGAGTCCCTGTGGCGGGGAAGGGAAGGGAAGGGAAGGGAAGGGAAGGGAAGGGAAGGGAAGGGAAGGGAAGGGAAGGGAAGGGAAGGGAAGGCGGTTCCGCTGCTCCCGCCCCGCCCCAGGCCCCACCCCCAGCCCCACCCGCTGCCGCCGCCGCCATGTTGCGGCCGTTGGTGCCCGGTGTGGGGTGAGGCTGCAGGGGCCCGGTGGGCCCGGAGGAGCTGCCTGTGTGGGTGAGTCCTGCCCGCCCGCCCGGGCCCGGCCGTGCCGGGCCCGCCCCTCCCGCTGCCCTCCGCCCTCTCGCGCTCCCTCCCTCCCGCCGGCCCCGCGGCCGGGCGGTGCTGCCGCCCCGCGGGCAGGGCGGGCGGCCCCGCCGCCGGCGCACCGAGCGCTGTGCGCTCGCACCGGCTCTTCCGGCCCGCAGGCCGCCACCTCTCCGCGTTCTTCAGGTCCCTGCCCCGGGTCGGCTGCGGTGCCCGCGGCGCCCCACCCCGGCCCGGCTCGGCCCGGCCCGGCCCGGCGGCGCCGGGACAAACAAAGTTCGGCAGGGCGGCCCACGTGCGGCGGAGCCAGGCCGGACCGGCCTGTCAGCGTGGGGGGCGGCGGGGCCGGCCTTTGTCTCGGGTGGGGACGGCGTGGGAGGGGGGTGGTGTGTGTGTGGATGTGTGTGGGTGTGTGCCTCTGTGTGTGTAGGAGTGCCACGGGCCGGACGAGTCCCCAGCCTAGCGGCCCCGTTCGCACTGAGAACCGCACCGGGTTCGTGAAACTTTTCGCGGGTGTTACAGCCCCGGGTCCCACCTGCCGCCGAGCCGCCCTCCGGTTAAGCCCTCCGCCAGCTGCGGCTGCCCCATGCCTTCTCCGCAAGCCTGACAGCCGATTCGCGGCTGCTTCCCCCATCCCCTGCCTTCCCTACGCCTCGGCTCCCGGTATCCCTGCCTTCCCGTGGGATTCCAGTGTCATGCAGTCTCTCCCAGAGACATCAGCTCGACTTGAGCAGCCCTTGGCAGATTTTTTCCCATGTACACTGTTGTTTTGCAGAATTACCAATATTTGGTAATGGCAATGTACATGATAAATAATCCCCCACAGCAGGGAATTGGAACTAGATGGTTATCAAGGTCCCTTCCAAACCAAACCATTCTGCGATTAATTTCCTTTGTATATCTGGGATTTCATGCTTCACTATTAAGTGGCAAGCTCAAACCTCCTCCCTAGTTTGAAAGCTGCAGAACATCTATTTCCAGTCTCCAGAAGTCCCTGGGAATAGTACCGCTAGCAAAAGGTTTGTATGGAGTGAGTGCAGGATGTGGGTCCTGTGGTGCCTGTCCTTGACTTTGAAGCTTATCAGTAGCACATGGCCCTGGGATTTCACATCCTCCTCCAGGGTTTTTTTGGATGGCTTGGAGCCTTATAGGTTTCCTGATTCCTGGAGAAATGTGCTGTAGTGAAATACACTCTTTACTCCATAAGTCCTTCTTCTTTGCTCATTTTATTCACCTCTTCTACTGCTTTGCAAATCTCAACCTCCATGTTTTCATTGGAATCCAAGCTTAGGTTTGCGGTCCTTTGCACAAGAATGATGGAGTAAGGACAAAGGTCTTTTTTTTAGCTTTCCTCACAAGCTAGTTTACATAATTTCCTTTAATATCCTTTTTCTGCTTGTTATCTGTGATCAGAGGTAAGCATTGTTTAAGTCAAAGATTAAATTTATGTTATTTAAAAATCACTTCTGTCAATAAGATACTTATTCTCTAGAATCTGGGTCAAAACTTAGCTTATTCTGAGAAAGTGTAGCTTTGTGTATGACAAGTTTAAGATGCAGTTTTGTGGAGAAATACTTGGGTAGAGACTTGTGCCCTCATGATTGCAAAGACAGTAAAATGGTGCTTTATAAGACTCAAAGATGAACACAAATGCTTCTGAAAAAGCAAGGTTTCATCCAAGAAAAGGATATTTTAAGATGCTGCAGATATGTCGGATTTATTTTGTCTTGCATTTTAAAACACAGATGCATAGAGGTGTTCCATAGTGGGAAGGAGAAGGTCAGGAATGGTTGGCAGGCTCATTTTTCTCTGTACAAAAGTCAAGCGTGCCAGATTATGGAATGAAATGTCTTCCTTTGGAAGGATTTGTGTGCCAGAAATTTTGGGAGCTATGTAGTGCCTAGCTCTCTCCCAGCTGGTACAAGTTTTCCCACCCAAAGGAATGGGAAGTTTCAGGTCCATGCCTTTGCCAACTACAGTAATCTGTGTTGTTTCCGAAGTCCTTACCAAGTGCTGGATTTGGGCCTCTGGGGATTTCATGCCCAGCTGTGAATCCCTGAGGGATATGGTTGTAAATTATTGCATAGCCCTCTGGACCTTCATATTTGTGATTTAAGAACTAGTTTAAGTTCAGTCCCAGCACACTACTTTTAAGCCAAATAAAACTCTGCAGAATGTTTTGCAGTAGATTAACCAAAACAGCACCTCTGGGACTTGTCTGGAGCTGAGCTAAAGCTCAAAGACCACTCTGTCCCTGTGCTCCATTCTGAAGTGATTTCTCCTGGCCCAGGAATTGTTCCCCATTCCAGCAGCCTGGCCAGAAGGGTTGACTTCGTTTGGTTTGAATGTGATGCTTGACAAACTTCTAAACTGAATGGTCAATAATGACAACAGCCTTAAATCAGGCCCCTTTTGAGAAGGCATCAAATGGCTTCTCTCTCTCCTTCTGCCTTGTCTCATGGTCCTGCTCTCTGCCTGCACCTCTCTTTGCAGTTCTTCCCTGTTGTCCTGGAATCCTGCCACCCCCTCGGTCTCCCTTGCATGCTGCTGGCTTTAGCAGCATTGTTGCAGCCCAAGTCGAGTGTGGCAGGACTTACCTTGCCTGTGGATGCTCCTTGCCAAGCAGGAAGTGGTGCCCTGCTAGTTCTGTTGACACATTTTGGTTTTTTCCCCTCCCCCACATGCAGCATACACCAGTTCACATAAATTTGGAGTTTAAATAAAATATATTAAAAGAATGACTCATTAAATGTTTATGACGTCTATATTGTACCAACTTGAAAATATTTTGATTAACAGTGTAAATCCAGTATCCCTGACAGTAGTGAACACAAATGTTCTAGTAATTTTGTGCTATCAGTTTTCACGCATCCCATCAGCGCTTGATTATTCCTGTTGTAGGTTGCTGTGTCGAGTGTTCCAAGTCCCCACTTCATTTCTGAAGAGCTTAGAAAGAAAGAGCTGGCTGGGAACACAATTTCTTCTTGCAATTTGGATATAGTTCCTTATTCTATCTTTGGGCAATTTTTGCTTCACATTCTAATTAAGGATTGCCCCTGTTTCAAATAACCCTTCTTGGAACTGTTGTATTGAAATATTTACTGAAGACTTCTATTATTTAAGTTGCTCAGGGTAGGGAGTCACCTCACTTTTCAGGTCTGTGTCTCTCAGGCCACCTGTTTGCTCCTTCCTTTCTTCCTTGAGGAAGGACTGAGTTCTTCAAATATGACAACCTGTTGAGAAATCAGCAGTGATTGCTCCTATTAGCTCTACAAAAACCCCAGCCAAACAAAACTCCCTCTGCCACTGTACTTCAGTACCTTCTGTTGAGGCTCGTGATGCTGGCTGGCTTTGGATTAATGATGCACCTGGCAGGTTGAAAAGATGTCCCCTGCATGAGCTGGGTGTAGTTTCAAACGTTGTGCTTGTACCAGCTTTGTTCTTGGGGATCCTGGGATAAAGGGATGCTTGCTGTCTCTCACCATGCTGCTTCAAGCACCTCTGAGGAGCAGCTCTGCCCACATCCCAGGCTTTGGGCAGCTGTGATTTTTGTCACAGAAGGTGTTGATGCACATGAGTCTTACAAAGTTTGTCCATGGGAGAAATGTACTTGACAAAGTATTTTTTTGTGCTTTTAATTGTAGCTTTCATCATGGGGGACATGAAAACCCCTGACTTTGATGACCTCTTGGCTGCTTTTGACATCCCTGATCCAACTAGTCTCGATGCTAAGGAGACCATTCCATCAGCTGGGGAGGAGAGTGAGAATCACCTGAAGGCATCGGGAATGTGCGTCGATGAGAACGTGTCCTTATCCCACTCTCTGCCTCCCTCTGATGCACCTGTTGTGAGTGTGATAGTGAAGAACACAAGTCGCCAGGAGTCTTTTGAGGCAGAAAAGGAGGGGAATCACCTTGGAACTGGTCTGTTACACAATGGGTTTCGTGGCTCTGATCTGCCAGCCGAGGCTCATGCTTTAGTCCATAGTTATGGCAAGTTTGAGTCAACTTTTATTAATGGTGACAGCTCGAGAGGTTACTCTGATAAACTGGACGAGTCCAAGTCAGAGCCTTTGCCAACATTTAGTCAGTTTAGCCCCATTTCCAGCCCTGAACCAGAGGATACATTCAAAGAGAACAGTATTGGGGATAAACCCAAACATGCCCAAACTCCCTATTTTCCACCACCTTCAATATATGTACCAACAGGGGCTTCAGTCCTAGATCATCTTAGGAAGGTGCCAGAGCCCGAATTAAGCATGTTTGATCAGTACTGTAAAAAGGAACAGAAGATGGAAATCCAGCCGCAGCATAGGCTGGAAATGAGCAGGAAAGAGCAAGACAGAGCAGTGGAGAGGTTTGCAGAGTCAAGCAAGGATTTGTTAGCTACCAACAGCTTTCTTGGAGAAAGCTTGGTGTTTGGAGACCTCCCTCACAATAATTTAGGAGACAGCAAGGGGTCGGTGCCCGAGCTAAATATGTCTTCGTCAATACCACCTCGGCAGAGGCTAAAGCCAGCTCATTCCAAGTTGTCGTCCTGTGTGGCAGCGTTGGTAGCTCTTCAGGCCAAAAAGGTTGTGTGCATTCCAAAAAGCGATCAGCCAAATTTTACCAAGGAACCTGGTCCTTTTAAAGACGGGACGAAGGGAAGTCCAAAAATGCCCAAGTCGCCAAAGAGTCCCCGAAGCCCCTTGGAGGTGGTGAGGAAGGCTAGCAAGCAACCGGAGAGTCCTCGGAGTGTGTGCAGTGACAGCAGTGGGAAAGGCTCTCCTTCCATGGCAGCTGGCTCTCCGCCAGCTATCCCCAAAGTTAGAATAAAGACTATCAAGACATCTTCCGGTGAAATTAAAAGGACTGTAACTAGAATTTTGCCAGAAAACGATGAGTTGGGCAAATCTTCAGAAGAGTCACCTGCGGAAACCTCTTCTGCCGAAGAGCTTATCAAATCTTTCCCATCCCCTGACACTAGTGCAGTTACAGAAAGTGAGGCTGGCAAGAATTCAACCAAAACCAGGGCTGCTGTGGCTATCCAGCTGTCAAATATGATGAGTCCTTACTCAGACAGTATGAAAACGGATATTGCAAACAGCACGTGTTCTGTGTCCTTGTCTCCCCTGCCAAACTGCGGCAGTGGTGCCATAAAAGTGGGGGTCAGGAGGCAGCAGCAGGGTACCATGATGCAGCCGTCCAACATGACCACCTCTAGCCTTCTTCCCAAAGCTGTACACTTGGCAAATCTTAACTTGGTCCCCCACAGTGTTGCTGCTTCTGTTACAGTGAAGACATCGGCACAGAGGCGAAACCAGTCTCAAGTGACACAGATGTCAGTGCCACTGGTGCACCAAGTCAAGAAAGCTGCTCCCGTTGTCATGGAGGCATTCCATAAAGTGCTACACAGTGCCAATCCAGTGCCGATATATACTCCGAACCTTAGCCCCCCGCCTGACACTAGTATTAATTTACCTGCCTCTGGGTATTGTTGCCTGGAATGTGGGGACTCATTTGCCTTAGAGAAAAGCCTGACTCAACATTATAGTAGGCGAAGCGTTCACATTGAAGTCATGTGCACTCAGTGTTCAACTATGCTCCTTTTTTTTAATAAGTGTAGCTTGCTAAAACATGCACGAGATCATAAGAGCAAGGGATTTATCATGCAGTGTTCTCAGCTGCTTATGAAACCAATTTCCATAGACCAAATGTTTTTACCTTCTCCTACAAGCCCTTCAGTCTCTCCAGCTCCTCAGACTTTGCTCTCGTCCTCTCCTCCACCTAAGTCCAGTGCTGCTTCAGGAGGCGGGGTAGGGATTTCTGTGAGCACTCAACCAGCTTTGCCTCTCTACACAGACCCACAGAGGCTAATCCGTCATGGTCTTAAGTGTTTGGAGTGTAACAAGCAGGAGCAGGATTACACTTCTTTAGCAGCTCATTACCAGAGAACCTCAGAAGATAATGAGAGACTGGTAAGTCGTCATTTTAATGTTATTAGTTAAATCTCAAAGTTTAAAGAGATTGTCCTCAAGGGGAAAAGTAGGCATTGTGGTGGCAAATGAGTCTCTTTGCCTGAAAATTGCATATGGGGAAGATTTGGAATGCACATGAGTCTAGACATGTGCATGTGAAGAGGTGTTTAGTTTTGTTTGCTTGCCTTCTTTCTACCCTTTGCCAGTAAAAAGAGCATAGTAAGGATCTGTGGAGATCTTTGAGTATCAAAGAAAGGTGATGAAGATGAAAAGTGGATGAGGTGTGCAAGAAAGCTGTAGGGAAGGATCAGCACAGCGTTACCTGAAACAAGTTTTTGTGCTGTAAGCGTGGCTGGAAGAGATCTAGCACAGTTTAATGTTGCCTTTCCTGGAACTGGTGCCAGAACCTTCTGTGTAACACATTGTACATCGGGTGTTATTGTTGCTGTTGGTGAGGTCAGCTGTGTACTGGACAGGTCTGCTGTGGTATGTGGGGTGGAAGGCTGGTTCTGGCTACTTTAGCCCTTTGGATGGTATCATGGTGAGTGGGTGCCATGATTGCCTAGCAGGGTTAAAGACCCTTGTTAGTGGCTTCCTGCCTTCCTCCTGTGCTGCCCTGCTCAGGTCTCCACCACCTTTATGGACCTGGTTGGAATCCCCTTAAATTAACCTCCAGCTTATGTTTCTCCTGATGAAGAGAAGATGATTGTTGTTGTGTACCAGGACCATACACTTTGTTTATGGCTTTTATTTTGGAAGATATGGTCAGTCTTGTTTAAGTGTTAACCAACCTGCAGTTGAAGAAGAGAAGGACTCCTTTCTTCTTATCTCTTTGGACAAGGTGAAAGCTTTCCAGCTTGGTTTGGCTGCCAGCACAGCTGGCTTCCAATGCAAGGGCTGCAAAAACCAGGACTCCATGCCATCACTTGGGATGATGACCACATCTGTGCTGTGGCTGTCAGAATCACTGTTCTGACACTGTTGACACAGTGGTAGAACACTGTTGCACTCCCTAGAGCCTCCCTGTGCTGCTTGAATGGCTTGCAGGAGTATTGAGGTTGCTGTGGTCCAATTTAGATGCTTTGTAATCTTAAATTCATCAGCCAAGAAAAAAAATAGATTACGGCTGAATGGTTTTGATATTGTAAAAAATGGCAATGTGACCACATAATCAGGTTTCTTGCCTGAGGCAGGCAAGTGAGCACTGCGCTCTGTCAACACCCTAAATTATTTTTCAACTATAATTTTCAACTAAATATAATTCAGCTATTTTTTAGGAAATGTCAGCAGTCTGGCATTAAAACTTCCAGGAGAAGGGATATAGTGAGTGCTCCAAAGTGAGCTAAAATGTTAATCAGTGGCATTAAAAATGTATTCCTATTTCTGTTGTGGGATTATCAATTCAAGAGCTCCTTAAAGATAGTATTTTTAGCTTTTAATCAAATAATTTATTCTGTAACTTAGCCAAGAATAGAGTTTACGCCTCTCACTTCAAGTAGTTCTGCTAGATGTGAGATTATTTTTGCAGTATTTTTCTGAAGAGAAGCACTGTAAAAAGAGGCAACTTTTGAGCTCCTGAAACCAGTTCCTCCCTTTACACTCCACAGGATGCATGCACTGCTCTGGGATTCCTTTTCCACTGTATCTGCTGTCCTCCAGGCTGCCCAGTGGTGCTCCATGCTGTTCCCAGAACATCTGTTTCAATAAAGTTACATTTCTAAAGGAAATAAGCATCTGTGCCCCATGCCTGTAATTGTGTGTCTGGATTTAGCAGTAGCTGATGGAAGCCATCCCACTGCCTTTTACCAGAGCCCAGGTGTTTGGTGTCACTGGGCTGAGAGGTAAAAGGATGGGTGAAATTCAGTGGTCTCATAGGGGTCCCTGACTCTCTGAGCTGTCCAAGGGAAAAGGTATGGATGACCCTCACATCATACATCTCACGTGAATAACACAGTGTAGCTCCCAGCAGTATCAAGGTCTGAGAAGCTGAAGGTTTTGCATATAGGGTATTAATGAATGTAATACTATTAATCATGGTGTGAGGAGGTTGTAGGTGAAGCTGTTGGAATGTGTATCATAAACTCCTGGAATAGGAGAACATGGCCACCCCTTTTTGAGATGATACCCCGACTCTGCATTAATATAATTCCTTGGATTGTTCTTTCTGTTTTGGTCAGAAAAAAAGAGAAATATTGGTATAAGCAGGAGAGGATCAGATTACTGATTTTGCAAGCAATTTCTTATATGATAGAAGTAGTTAAAAACTCCAGTGTCTGCAAAATTGTGCCAGGACACTTGTATTTTGTTGCAGTGGTAGAAATTGAGTGTAGAGAAATTCTTCCCTGTGATGAGGTGAGAAGCTGTGGCTGCCCCATCGCCATAAATGTTCAAGATAAGGTTGGATGGGGCTTGGAGCTACCTGGTCCAGTGGAAGATGTCCCTACCCATGGCAAGGGGTGGAACAAGATGGTCTTCAAGGTCCCTTCCAACTCAAACCAGTCTGGGATTCTCTGATTCTCTGAAATTGCATTGCTGAGGAAGGCATTGATGTAACACGTGTAGTGAACATCTGTTAGTGCCCTGGTAGTGGTTCAAAACCACTATGTCCACAGGGCAGAAGGTGTTGATTTCCATACTGGTACGTTTAATTAAAACCACAGTCCACACCAGTTGTTGTGCTTGATCCACAGCACGCTGCAGTAGTGGGACAATCTGTCAGGATGCAGAAGTAGTATTAATTGTCGTGGGCAAACTTGGCTATGAACCACATCCCTATATCTCAAGAGACTATCTAGAGTTTTACCATAATTTTGTGCATTTTGAACAAATGCTGTGTATTTCTTCCTCCATACTTGATGTCTATCTGACTGTTTTGAAATGCTGGTTTAGAAGTGGTCGTATGGGGTGTGATTGTCATAATTTCTTAAAGATGGCAAAAAACACTCTGATAATTTGGAAAATTTTTGCATTTTTAAATTTATTATTCAGTCTCAGAATTCAGGCACAAACTCTTTGCCATGTCCCACCGAGAAACTAGGAAGTACTGATGCTTTCTGCATGAAGACATGGCTTGATTTATGCCTTCTGAGGAGCTTCAAGAAGTAGGAGGGCAGATCCCCTTTGTATTATGGCCAAAAGCTTTTAATCTGTGACTATTCAGATTCTTGGTACCAGATTGTCCCTAAAAATTGCAGATACTTGGAAAGAGGAGATGAATGTATTATGGGAAGAGCAACTTCAGCTGAAGGGAAAGGGTAAAAGCAATTTATCTGCAGCACCTGGGTTTGTACTAGAAGGTGGAGACCTGTGGAAAATAAGCCAGGTGATTTTTGATCTGTGTTCTTGGAAGTTTTTCTGTTGAATGACACCAAATCTGGATGCACATCCAGTGTGATCGCTTTGAAGTGCTCTGCTATGGTGCTTTTAACTCAAAAACTGCATGGGTGCTGCACCTTGCTAAGAAGGAAGGGCTGATCCAATGGGGTTGATGGAGAAAAGAAATAGCAGGAAAGAGACCTACTTTTCAGTATGATGTTTTCAGTTACCCAGAAGCTGAAGGACGAGCAGCCTGTGATAACAGGCAGGAATGATTGGATTGGAGAGGGGGAAGAGCCTAAGCTGGCTCTGCTCCATGAGAAAACTTACCCTGTGTTGATACTTAAGACTTTTCACTTTAATTGGAATTTCTTACCATGACTTGTGAATTACTCAGACATTTTCAGGTTTCCCAGAGCTGCTTGAAAGTAGATTGGTGGATTTTCCCTTTCTTCCAGATGATGTCTTGGGAAATACCTGCTGTTACATTCCTACATGGCTGTGGGTAAATCCCACATAAATAGGACGGATAATGGGTAAATTACTTTCCTAGGTGTGGCCAAAATGTGAATGACATGGCTGGGTCACAGTTCTGTTGCAGGAAGGAAGAAAGATAGAAATGTGGTCGGGACAGCAGGGAAAGGAGGAGATTTGGAGAAAGTGAGAGGAAGAGAGGAGAGTGATGATGTGGCTGAGAAGGTGCTGTGGTTTTCTAAAGGAAAGACCTTTAAAAAATGATGGAGAGCTTGACCTTAACGTTGTATTTTTAAACATGTACATGATTGCAGTTGCTAAGAGTACAGCAGGGTTTATTTTGGTACAGAGTATGTGTAGGATGAATGCAGTTCCTCCCAGCTGAATACTGTGGTGGCATGGAATTTCCATGTCTTGCAGGGAGGATACAGGCTTGAATCATCCACTTCAGAAACATAAAGAACCGGATTTGTTAGATGTATGTTTTGAATGGGTCATCTTAATAGATCAGAATGACTTTGCCTTTTTTTGGCAACTAGTGGGGCCAATTCTGCAATTTTTTCAAGCTTGTGAATTAAGTTGCTCAGTGGGACCTATGTACTGCTTTTCTATCACTGAACTGCAAGAAGGAAGCACTATGGGAATTTGAATGGCTGGTAGGTTGGATTTGTTCAAACCAGAAGCTATGCTCTATGTAGGCATTATACTTGTCCAGATGTTGAAGAGGTGGTTCCAGATGTTTCATGTAACTTCAGGCCTGTTTGGTCTGATACAGTGGTGTGTTCTACGGCAAGATTTTTGGGGGACAAGAGGGGGAAGGATATTTAAGTAGGTGTAATTTAAGCCAAATTAGTCTTTATTTTTAAAATAGAGAAATTAGTTTATCCTCTTCTCCTTTATGTTCAACAAGATGGTTGTTAGAGTACTTCATGAAGAATGAATATACTGGAGAAATTGGGTTGTGAGGTTGGAGCAGAATCAGGCAAACTCCCAGAAATAATTGCAACTGGGATCAGCTGTTTTATGAGATCGCCTGAGGGATAGTTTTGGGTATCTGTGGAGTTAATATTTGTGTTAAGGAGACCTTAGAGGATGACTGTCTTAAAAATTTTGCTGAACCAAACTAACAAAGTAAGTAATAGAAAATGGAGAGTATTTTACAGGAGGATCTAGATGACCTTGAAAACTGAGTAGGAGTGGTATGAAAGGCAACCAAAGGTAGGATTTTTGGTCTTGAGAAGTCTTTGAATAACTGAGGTGACACAACTGTGCAGGAGACTT
The DNA here is from genome assembly GCF_052056855.1 of Sturnus vulgaris. Taxonomy (NCBI): domain Eukaryota; kingdom Metazoa; phylum Chordata; class Aves; order Passeriformes; family Sturnidae; genus Sturnus; species Sturnus vulgaris. Next base: position 665,097 of record NC_142255.1, read on the forward strand.
ATGTAAATTTGCAGCACCAGTCAGGGCTGTGTCCCTCTTGCTAGAAATAACCGAGCTGGAGAGGAGTGTATTGTTTTGTTTATCAGGATAGACTGAAAAAACTGAAGGAAGAATGACCAGGAATGGAAACATGATCTCTTAAGGGGAAATTAAAACCCCTTTATGAGTTTAGCTTGGCAGAGGCCTGGTAAATGAGGGTGGGTCTCCTTCAGCACTGAAGCAGACAAAGGATTAAGGTGAGTATAGTGGCACTTTTTTCCTCCACCAGAAACTAAATCTGCCCACAAGAAGTACTTCCTGTACTCACAGGAATTGCTCTAGGCAATTCATCAGCATCAGACAGTTTTCAGGGGTCAAATTACAGGAGAGAAACAAAGCCCATGCAGCTCCTGGTGCCTGCAATTAGGATGTGCTTTTCATTTCAGAGTGTCCTCTGTATCCACTCTCACCCTGTATCTGGTGTGATCATTATAGAAAGGAGCTTTTAAATTTAGGGGCAATAATGATGCAAGAACAGACTGAAATAGATTTATGTAGAAAATCAGAGGACAGTCTGTAATCATCAGAGGAATGAATTCTGGAAGAGCTTTGCAGCAGAAGTAACAGAACGAAAGACACAAACTGATTTTGAGACAGAGCTTATTTATTTTCTTAGCAAGAAGAGACTCATGCACAATAACATGTGTAAGAATTAAAAGTACCTTTTGACCCTTGTGGGCATAATTGTCCATCTACTGGTAACCAGAGATGTTTAATCCCTTTCTCTTTTCCTTTCTTATTTGAATTGACCACCAAAAATCCACCAAGGTAGCTAACAACTCAAATAAAGTACAAAACAAACTCGGGACCTCTGAAGTTTCTTGAACCTTTTGTTCTCCTTACTTTTTCTCTTGTTATTTTCTCTTTTTTTTTTTTGTCCAATAAGAATTTTCAATGAGTTATGATGTGTCCTGTTTATGTACCACCTACATGAGTAATTTAAAAGCAATTTTATTGCTGCCTTTTCTTTTTCTTCCTCCTTCCCCGTCTTAAATCAATGCTTTATAATTTATTGGATAAAACTTGCCAGGAGCTAGTAGAACCACATGCCGCCCTGATAATTTCCCAGCAGCAAAAAAAGGCAGCAGCTTTATTTTTCCTGTTTTTCTCTTCCTTTCCCCCTTCAAGTTCATGTTTTAATTTAGAAAACAAGAGGGTTGAAAATCAGCAAAAAATTCCCTTGGCTCCTTAAAGCACTGTTTTCTCCTTGTCCCAAACCAAGAGTGATTAATGCAGTCCTTGGGTACTAGTGAGGATGGAAATTTTCCCTTTGAATTTTGTAGAAGCAAAGGGATGGAAGATGTTATGATGAAAGCATGTTGGGGAAATGGAGCTCCAGGTAGGGAGTGAAGACAGAGTGGCAGGATAGCAGAGCCTGCACCCAGGCCAAACCAGAGCATCAGGATGAGGGAGGAGAGGCTGGTGAGGAAGAAAAGCCAGGGTGCAGCTCCATGGTTTGCTTAAATCAGTTTGTGATCCGTTGCCATGAGGCCACAATCCCACTCTCTCCTCCTTCCCCACCTATGCCTGGCCCTGGCCGTCCTGCAGCCCCTGGAGGACTGAGAACAGCTGGAGGGAAGAGGATAAGGAGCAGGGCTGTGAACTGCAGGCCCGGAGAGTGAAGAGGACGGGACAACTGGAGACAGAGGTGTTTGTCCTGGGTAGGATGGAAATGGGGCTGGAAGCTGGTGTCTGCTAGCACTAAAAGGAAGAGTCCTGCTCCTGCATTCTTCTTCCAGCTGGGCATCTATGATGCCCCAGGCAACCTGGAGTTGTGACTGGAGAGCTCTGTGGGTGGCAGGAAGGAGAATGAGAGCCCAGATAGTGGTGATGGTCTGCTCAATTGTGCTGTGAGAAGAAGGCGCCCTCTGAAGTGTCTAATGATGCCACAAACATCGTGGAGAATAAACACAATCTCCATTCCAGGGAAGATGTGACTGCTGCATCCCTGGTTCAAGGCCAGATTGGACAGGGCTTGGAGCAACCTGGTCTAGTAGAAAGTGTCCCTGCCCATGGCAGGAGGTGGAATGAGATGAGCTTCAAGGTCCCATTCAACCCAGACCATTCTATGCTCTGTGATCTGTGTGCAGGACTCTGGTTGTGCTGGCATCACAGGAAAGAGATGAGATGTGTTGCATGACTGGAGTGTTGTGATGGAGGGGCACAGGCTCTCTGGGAAGGACAGGCCAGGAAGACAAGAAATTGGGGTGCAAGGTGCGAAGAGAAAGGCAGAGCTGGAAGGCTGTGAGATGATCATCATGGATGGGCAGGAATCAACCCTTCAGGGTGGACAAAAGAGCAGAGGTGTTTGTGTCACCACTGTAAGAAAAGAGAGGGAATGTGTCCCTTGTAGAATATGGGGTCACACTGGTGACTTGAAAGTGTGGATGTGAAAACTCATTTAATCCACTACGTGATCATTTTAGCAAGTGGGAGTTAACATTTCTAGTTGGAACTAAGTGCCCACCCAGCCTTCCTCCTCACACTCTTCCGCTGCTCCATCATGGAGTCCTTCCCATGGGAGACAGTCTGTCATGAACAGCTTCATCATGAGTCCTTTCCACAGGCTGCAGTTCTTCAGGATGTCCTCTGGAATGAATCCTTTACATGTGCTGCAGTCCTTCAGGAGCAGGCTGGAAGAGCACGAGCTTCCCACAGGGTCACAGGTCCTGCCAGAAAACCTGCTTCAGCAAGGGCTCTCTCCATGGGCTGCAGCATCCTTCAGGGCACATCCACTGTGGTCCTCCATGGATTAGAGGGGAACAACCTGAATCACCATTGATTCATCACAGTATGCAGGGGAACCTGCTCTGGCATCTGGGCTGTTACTCTCACATCTTCTCACTCCTCTTTCCCAGCTGCTGCACAGCATCTTTTACCTTTTCCTAACCTGTTATCCCAGCAACGTAGCTCAAGGGCTCGGTCTTGGTCAGTGACAGGTCCATCACAGAGCTCTGTCTGACATGGGGGAAGCTTCCCGTGTCTTCTCACAGAGACCACCCCTGCAGCCCCTCCCAGCCAAAACCTTGCCATGTAAACCTGGTGCAGTGGTCAAAAGAAAAGATGTGGAAACTGAAATTCCTGAAATTACAGCTGACATCGTAAAGATAAAAGAGTTACAGATTTCGCAAATTCAGAAGTAAGCTGATTTGATGCAATATTGCCTAACATCTGTGATGCTACTGGATTTTTCCATTGCAATTCCACTTTGTTTCTCTAAGCTGTCAGGTTTCCAGATTTACACTGATGCTTTAACCAGAGATTTTTCCCTGTACAAAAAATGCATTTTGCATTTATTTAATAGCCTTTGTTTCCAGAGATAAGTTTTTATTGGACTGCCTTACTGAAGCTTAAGCATCCTGCTGTGTTGGGATGATTGAGATGTGTGTGTAGGAGTTGGTCTTGGTGCAGCTCTGAGGAGGACACTGGATTTGGGAGTGTTGAAGAGTTAGTGAGGTTCAGGGATACAAATACAAAAGGTCGATGGAAGGAGGTGGGATACAACAATGAGGCTGAGGGTGAATTGATGCAAGGTGGGAGTAAGCTGAAGGTAGAAGAGAGAATGGATGGGAGAAGTTTGGGATTAAAGGGTGTCTCGTGATCATGTCTTTTGGCTGAAGGTCAGGCAGGCTCCCTCAGTGGCATGGGCTCCTTAGGCTGACAAAATGGCAACTATAAGGAAATAACAGTAGCTGTTGTCCTTGGATATGGCTAATTAGGATAAAATCTCTACGTTAGGGTTCTAGACTGTTCTTCTTCAAATTAATAATCTTCAGTTTCTGGCGAAGGGGTATTTTTCATCCATTAATTGAACATGTTAATGTGATGATGTGTGTTTATATTTAGAGAGAACCTGGGCAGGAGTATAGTTCAGTTATTACAGTGACAGCAGATTCAGTTCTCTGCCCACTGCTTCTCCTCAAATTGGTAAAACGTTGTGTAGCAGTGCTGTAATCTGGATGGTTTAAATAAGTCAAAAATAGCCCTCCAAGCATCTGGAACTTGACTGTAGTGTGGCCCACAAACAGTCACCCTGGAAGGATGCAGGAAGGGGGAGCACAGGGAAGCAGAGATGGAGGTGTTCCGGCTGTCCTCTCAGAGCCAGTACATCGCACCACTATAGTCAAAGCATCCCTGCTGAGGGATACAAATTGCTAGCATTGATCCCAGTAAGGGAGAGCTACTGAGAAGTTAAAGGTTAACTTTAAGTAGTAATTGGTCATTTTTTTTTAATAGCAAGAAGATCCTGCTAATCTCTCTCTGTGATCCCTTGGCTGCCCCTGCAGCTGGCAGGGGATTTTTGGTTTGAATGTGTTAGGGGCAAGCATTCTTTAAAACATTAACAATCTGAAAATACAATTTCTCTTCCCCTATCACTGTTTACTTTTGAGTCCTTAGTAATTTTTTTTTTTTTTGGCTTGTGAATCTTTTTCCTAGCCCTGGTTTAGCCCTGGTTCCATGCCATAAGGTTGGTGCCTAAGTGTTTATAACTGAAGCTCCATGATGATCATGTCAAGGTGAACCCTCGTAGTCTTGGGGCAGCTCTTAAGTAGATGTGGACTTCATCACCATCACTTAACTCTGGAACAGCAAAGAGACTAAAACTTCTGGAATGTTTCTTTGCTCATGCCAATTCCCTTTCCACAGGCACTGTCTGGGGCAAAAACGTGTGTTACCATAAATGCCCTGATTTGCAAACACCTCTGTGGCTGCAGGGTTGGGTTTAACAGACAAACTTTTTTTGAGTGGTATATTTTTTCAATGTGCACTATATCTCAGTGAATATTTAAATTTTTTCCCCTTTTGAAGAAGCTAATAAGTAAAAATGGGAATCAGTTCAAGTATTCCAAAATGGCTGAGCTTCTGAGCATTTGTCTGTGTGTGAATGTGACTTGTGGAAGAAAAGCCCAAATGAAATGTGGCAGGCAAACCAGAATTAAAGAAAATTTGTAATAAATAACTCTTGATTAAAGCGTAGGCTATGGGAGTATATGAAAAACACAGACGTTACACAACTCAAGCCTGTTCTGGTAACATGTTTTAGAAATAACTGACTAATGAATGTCTCAAATTACTGCCAGACTTCTTTGAAAAGTCATGGAAAACTAGGAGAGAGATAAAAATGTGACATCTGGAACCAAGTTACAATTTCTCATATGAAACAGAAGAGCTGCAAAAGGAAGAGCCACTCTGTGTCCAAGACTAAGCATTTGGTGGGGAGCCCAGCGTGGCCGCACATTGGCTTCTGACAAGCGCAGCAGCTCCTGGTGCAAAAGGGATGAGCAGAACCTCCTGTAATCCTCCTGGGTAGGATGTCTGGCCTCGTGTCTTCTGCAGGTGTTGAGAAAAGGTTGAGCAGGAAGATACCAGCTATGGTTTTTTTTCCATTGCTGGAACCTTCCTCAGCTCTAGTATGTTCCTTGCTTGGTTCATTTTATTACCCTCAGCCCTGCATGTTCTTTTTGCTGCCAGCCCTCATGGTCAGCCCTTATATATAACATGCTGAGCTACTGGGCTATGATCATCAATCTTTGCTGTGTAACTTTCCCAGATACTTTGAGGTTATTTTGAAGAGCCCAAATGCCAGCAGAATTTCCTGGGGACCTTGCTCTGTCAAAGGACTGCTTAATCTTTTCTTCTAACCACTTACTTATTCAAGTAAACTCAATCTCCTATGTGGTGGTACCTTAGTTTCCTCAAAATCCTGTAGTGAAGTATTTTGCAAAGCTGTTTATGAAATCCAGATAGCCTGACCTATTGCAGCTTAGATCTTCCTTACCCATGTGGTTGTTGACTCCTCTAGGGAGCCTGGATTGTTCCATGTGGCCAGAAGGGAGAAGCTACATTAACTTTTCCCAAGTCCAGAAGTAATGCTGCTTAAGGATGAGAGTTTCCTTATTTTTGTCTCATCTCTCTTCTTTGTCTACGTACTGCCCAATGTCTTGACTCTTCACAAGACAGTCTGCATTTGGAAGCTTGGGCTGATTTATGTCCCCCCTGTGGTGTGTGGTGTCAGTGTAGGAATCCTTCTAGCTCCTTCCATAGTGTCCGCAGGAGCAATTAATTAATTTAGCCTTATCCTCACTGAGTCTTGCTTTTTATTCCCATATCATGTGTCTACACTTTCTGGCAGGCTTTGTGCCAGGTGTAAAATAAATAACCACAATTTTGGTGCCTCTTGCTCACAGTCCCCAAACTTTTCTGCCCTATGTTGCCATAGTTTTAGTCCCTGTGGAGCCTTTCACATAATGCAGGAGGTGACAGGAGCTAGCTGCTTCTCTGACATCCCCAGACAGCAGTGCCCAGGCGTGGAGCTCATCAAATACAGAGTGGTTTTGGAATATTTTAGATCTAGGACAAGAACACACAGCGTCGTGAAAATTCAGGTTTCCAACACGTGCTGATTGATTTTGGGAGCAGTGGGTATGACATGTGGAGGAGGAAGAGTCAAACTGACTTAAAATCAAAACTGAATTGGCTTTGACAAGGCAGGATCTGGAGAGTGTGTTTCTCACTGCATTACTAGGGCAAAGGTACTTTCAGTTTGTGGTTGTGCTGACTCTGCCTTACATACTAGTTGAGGTCATAACAAGAAGAGTCCCATTTTAACAATGCCAGGGAGATAAAGTTTTCATTGCAAATCTCAATCCAGTTAGAAAAGAATGTCTTAACCACAATTAAACTGCTTTTACATATTACTTACTGCTCTTACTCACTACGAATTTACTGCTTATTACTTACTTCTTGCTTTTACCTGGGGATTTGAGTGTGCATTGGAGAATTAAGGGTCCTGCTCAACTTCTTGCAGAGAGATCCTGGGAGTTTTTCTATTTCTCATTTTCCCATTCCCGTGGCCCATTTTCACTGTTTGTCTTTGCTGAAATTAGAGGACTTCTGCAGCATTTGAAATGTTCTTGAGTTTCCTTTAATTGCACATGGGGTGTGTACATGGAGGTCCTGCCATGTGGTTTTTCCACTCATTTCTCTCCTTCCTGGAGAAGCTGTTTCTCCCCTAAACTTAAGTTGTGTCATATCTCAGATTGCATTGAAGCTTTTCCTGTATTTGGCAATTTCTGCAGTTTTCACTTTTGAGTGGCTAATTTTTTATTCCTTTCAACCCCATGAACCTTTCAGGTTTGTCATTTTATTGTAAGTGATGCTTTCTCTTACCTGCAGGGGTTTTGACAGATCCCTGGTGGATGTTATGTAGTGGAACATCACAGAGGTGCTGCATGAAATAGCAATGATACAGAAAAGGGAGTTAATTAATTTTTGTCAGATTTAGGGGCTTCTGTCCCATGTTTCTACCCTGGCTGCCAGCAGTTAAGTCCACAGAAATTATTTAGTTAAATTAATTGATTTGATAATCCATAATTAGCTGCGTGCTGTTGTTAAGTCAGAGGAGTGATTTTGCATGGGATGATAAATGTCAGAAGACAGTTTTTGCTCTTGGAGGGCTCTGAGTGGGCTGGGATCTGCTCCAGCTCTACTCCTGCTCAGGCATCCAGTAATGTGCATCCTACAGAGGACAAGTAGCTGCTCCTGGGCTTTGAAGGAGTACAGAGTTGAGACGTCTGTGAAAGGGAGCAGAGGTTTGACGACTGTTGAAAATGGGATGATACATCCACATAAAAACTTTACATGTCAAGTAAATTATGCTTCTGTAAAGAGGTTTTGATAGTCAGCGTAAGTGTAAAAATGGATTTCATTATGGATGAAACAGGGAGAGAAAGAGGCTTTACATTATTGTTAGTCATCATGAAGTTTCTGTAAGGGAAACACATTGTTTGTGGTCTTGGAAAGTTCAAATTTCATCTGATACAAAGAAATTTTGCTAGAGACACAGCAGTGGTTTTGATGGGGAAGGTGCACGTCAGGACTGCACTGCCTTCAGCAGCAAATGTTTGGAGTCAGGCTATAATTTTCCTTTTTCGTGACATTTGGGTGTGACGTGGGCGCTTCTTGAGAAAAGGGCTCTCCTCAAGTCAGGAAATGAAAGTGCTCAGCATTCAGGACATCATCAGAGCTAAGAGGTGAAAGAGTTTGCATTCCCTTTTTTTTATGGGGGAAAAAAGGAAAAAAACTATTGAAGATACGGTTTTAATATGGAACTTTTATTTGGAATGGTTAACTGTGGAAGATGTTGGGAAAAGATGATAAGGAGACTAGTTAAAGAGCTTTGTGGAGTTGATGCTGCTTCTAGAGGAGCATGCCTGTTCTTCCTTTAAACCTGGAAGTTTTCTAGGGTGAATTTGGGGGGAAAAAAGCCCCAAGTAGAGAACAACTAACTAATATAACCTTTCTTCCATCAGACCTGTCAAGTGTGCCAGATGATGCTGCCCAACCAGTGCAGTTACTGTGCCCACCAGAGGATCCACGCTCACAAGTCCCCGTACTGCTGCCCTGAGTGTGGAGCCGTGTGCCGCTCCGCCTACTTCCAGACCCATGTCAAGGAGAACTGCCTGCACTACTCCCGCAAAGTTGGCTTCAGGTGTGTGCAGCTCAGGCTCCCTGGGAAGCTGGGATTTAGAGCTCTGCAATTTGGTTGTGCTTGTGAGGTTGTGGCTGTTCCTGTCCTGGCTGTCCTCCCTCCCAGTTTGTTTTGTGTGCCTTCTCACTGGAGGAGACAAACACACACACACAAAGAACGTCCTTGACTTAGGATAAGCACAACTTAGCAAAAAACAAAATATCAGTGTATTACCAATGTTATTCTGAATCCAAAACACATCACTATAGCAGCTACTGAGAAGAAATTAACTCTGTTCCGTCTGAAACCAGGACACCTATCTCTGGAAGTGTTCAAGGCCAGGTTGAACAGGGCTTGAAGCAACCTGGTATAATGGAGGGTGTCCCTGCCCATGGTAGGGAGTGGATGGGATGAGTTTTAAATCCCTTTCAACCCAAAACATTCCATGACTGTGAACTGTGTCTTACTTACAGCAGAAATGAAAGTGGATGTAGCTGGAGCCTGGCATGGTTTTCTGCATGAGAAAACACATTTGAAATGGGAAATAATTACTAACTGGATTTAAGGGAGGTTTCTGAGAGCAGACATTATTTTGGGGTGTCTTTGAGCTGAAAAGCTCTTGTATTGAATTCATGTTGCAGCTGGATGTCTCAGGATTGATACAGCAAAAAGATTGCAGATCTTAATCCTGTAAATCTCCATAAGTCTTTAATTTATACTTATGTCAGTTGTAATGGGCTGAGGATGTATGCCTTTATAACAAGGGCATAGATTATTTCCTTCTGTGCCACTGCAACTCTCCACACATTTCTCATGAGTTGAGTCAGGTGGAGAAGGCTCCCAAGGTTCTGGATGTAGTATGATGTCTTTTCTCCAACTAAATTTCTCACTCTAGTAAGATGTTACTCTTCCCTACGAGTCTTCCCTCCTTGGCGTATTTAGATCAGCCAAGCTGCAGCACAGCTCTTAACACATGATGATTTGCTTGGGAGATGAGACTGGGTGATCTTTTGAGTTTCCTTAAAGTTCTGGTTTTTTTCTTGCTTGCAATTAAATACTCTGAGATTTCAAACAAACAGGGCAATTTCTGCTCTTGGAGATGTTCTTTTAAGATGTCTGCAAGTTCAGGAAACTCTGCTGTGTGGTTTGGTCTGAATCATACTGAGGTTTTCAAGGGCTTTTTCTTTCAACTGTCAAGACAAGAGGCACATAACAAACTGATTCCGAGTTTAATTATATACAGATAAGGATTTTTAATGTGGGATCTGATTTGAGGAGACCCAGCCCACAACAAAGAATTAATTCCATCACATATTAAATGGCTGTGACACTGGGGCTGTTTGAAAATGAGTTAATCTGGGAAGGAGGAAAGCTGGAGGAAAAAAATGTTTTCCCTGAGATGGAAAAATGAAAATGGAGATATCAGAAAATTAACTTGGGTTGGTGCAGTTCTTGGGACTTCAGAATGCTGGGAATCCAGCAACGAGAACTTCTATCTGTCTACAGATGTCATTAGCAGATGCCTACTGTCTGTGCCAGGGACATTAATGAAGATCTAAACAAAGGCAAAGCTCACAAATTATACTTAAGGATTTTTTAGCTTTGCCCGGCTTCTGTAAAAGCTGAATTTCTTTAACTTCTCCTCTAATTTACATCTCATGAAGCTCATCTGTGAAAGCTGAGTTCACTAGACTGGTCAACGTCTGGCTGTGCCATCCTTGTTATCCTGCCTGTCTCTGCTGCAGGGCTGATGTCACTGACATTGTTGAAAACAGAAGAGATAATTTTGGTAGCAGAACCATATCTAGATTATCTGTGGCATCTGCCCTATAGTCATGGACTGACTTCATTCTTTTCTTTCACATTTCTTACTTGCAGAGCTGAAAAGCTGAGGAATTCTTTAAATCCTTCCTGAGATCACCTTGAGTTTCACTGCTTTTCTTTAGGCCCCTATTTTTCTTGAATTTCTGGAGCACAGATTTGGTTTTGTGATAAGTCCTTATTCTGTCTCCTTTTCTGCTCATATCCCTATGCTTTCAATTAAATTTGGGGTATGGTTGTTTTATTTGGAGTTGAGTTCATGGCTAGTGATTGCACTGAAAATGAGAATGGTCTTCTACAGTTAAAAATGAAACTCAGCAAGATTGTCCTTAATGCTCCTTTCTACTTGGCTCCAAGTGTCATCTTTCACACTTTTTCCAAGTCCCTTCCAGCTGTCCCCACCAATTTGGGACTCGTTTTTCTGCTTGGTGTCATTTGGAGAATTGAGGGGCTGGAAAGTGATGGTGTAGTAAGAGTTCTGAGGTTTAAGACAACATCTTGTAGCTGTTAGCTCCTCTCACAGGATGCTTTCCAAGACTTCTAGCCAACCCTCCTTACTCTCAGGGATCCAACAGTGCTGGGGATGATAGCAGGATTTGCAACTTGCAGGAATTACATGGCAAACCCCTTGACATCCTCTATCCACTTTGTTCAGCTAAATAGTTTATCAGACCTTGTCTTTCTGGCACTGGGATTCTTAATTTCGACGTGGCTGTTGTTTAGACTTCCATCTACTGTAAATTAAATTAACCTCTGATCATTTGACCCTGAGTTAGTGCTTGTTTCATTCCTCATTCTAAATGAAGTACTTTAAGCATCAGGCAGAACCATCTCTTTTTAGTTCAGGGAGTATTTGTGGAGGAAGCCCGTTAGATATTCCTGGATGTCCCAGCCATTCCTTACTGCCATGATTAGTATTTGCTCTTCCATTTATACTTGGGGAATTTATTCTTCCATAATAACCTGGTTCCTGGTATAACTGTACTAGAAAGTCTCTCTCCGCCTGTCTCATGTGGTTGAAAATCAGGCTTGAAGGCAGAACTACCCCAGCAGAATGTCTTCATGCTTCTCCAAAGGTGACACCAGCTTCTGTCACTGCTTCCCTCTCAAAATTTAAGAAAACAGCAATTTTGTGTTTTCTTAAAAGTGTGGGGGAGAGGATTTGGCTCTTTCAGGCTGGCTTCTGCCTAATGATCTTTTGAAGTGCAACTTCAAAGCCTGGGCTTGTTTCCTAAACGCTGTTGGGAGGCTGGTTCAGAGGGAAGGATATTTCAGAAGCTTGTTTGTTTTTGATACGGGCTTGGAGCTGCTCCAATGCACGATAGCTGGGGTCCATCTGTGCCAGCAGTGCTGAGCACATGTCCCTGAACAGCACTGTGGACAGACACAGCCCTCAGGGAAAGGAGGGAAATCAAGGGAAAACCTCTTTATAAAGTGAGAAGGTTATCCCTTGTGCATCTCTGATATCCCACGAATACAAGGTTGGTCTCTGCATTGCCAGGCTGGGCTCCCCTGCATAACATCTGTACATGCAGTGCAGGCTTAAGCAGAGTTCCACTGGTGTCATTTTGATGGAATATCCTTGGGGGAGGCTGTTCTAGTCCCAGATCAGCAAAGGTGCAGCTATGGGATGGCAAACCCTGTGGCTGGTGTGCTTGGGACAGGTGGCTGCATCCTCACATGCCCTTGTAAGTTGGAGTATGGCACCTCTAAGAGCTCAGCAGGCAGATCTGGGGAGGAGTGTTAAAGTTAAATGAAGTCAGGCTGCTGATTGTTGCCATCTTGTGGGAATATTAGGCAAGACCTGTTACAGGTGTGTGTCTGGAGGAGAGGCAGGCTGGGAACAGTGAGGTGGCCCTGCTCTCCTCTTGGCCTTGTTTTCAGCTGCTAAGAAGAATCCTTTACTGCTTCTCCCTCTCTCTTCCCTGAGCACCCAGACAGCCCTTCCAGACAAGCACTTTCTAGGCAGCACCTGTATCTAAATGATTTTAATGAGCTGTGTCAGTTCCTTGGGTGTTTCTATTGCTGTTTTCAGTATCTTTGCTCTTGCTGTTGTGATTTTCTGGAGCTCAATGGAGTCGCAATTGCTGAATATTTCCGACTGGATATTCTTTCTCTTTATTTTGTGCTGGGGACTAACTGGTATTTATGCTGCTTTTTGCCACAGAGAGATCGCATCAGGTACTTTTACTTGTGCCTTATGTGGGAATTGGCTTTCACAGGTATAGGGCTGGCATTCTGTTGAACCACATCTTTACTCTTTTTTGGATTGTTTTAGTCTCTGAAGATTTTATAGATGTTGTTTGCTTGTTGCTAACGTTTAGCTGTGAGTTCTGCCCAGAATTCCTGTATCATATTCCTCCTTGACTCTTCCACATTAATATGCAAGAGATTGAACTGACTGAATCAGTGACCCACGACAGCCTAGTCCTTCCATCTGTGCCATTCCACAGCTGTGATGGAAGTGGTGCTGTGGCTGTAACTCAGCTCTTTGTTATGCCTCCTCCAGGTGCATTCATTGTGGAGTTGTCTTCATGACCCTTGCCATGCTCAAAGTGCACATCCACGAGAAACATTGTGAAGTCTTCCACAAGTGTTCTTTTTGCCCGAAGGCCTTCAAGTCTGCCGACAGCACCATAGCTCATGTGGCCAGCCAGCACTCAACAGAGCCTCACAAGACTACTCAGTAAGTGTTTTGGCTTTATCTCTTCTCCTTCACTGGGTGGCTCCAGGATTCCCCCTTTCCCTCACAGTTTTCTCTATTTTTGGTTTTTGTCCTTGTATAAGATGATCTGCTGCTTTGTCTGCCAGCAGGGGTCTGTTCCAAACCAGAGCACACCTTGGTACAAACACGGTCTTCTGGGTAGGAGGAGAGGACTTTGGTCAGGCAAGAGCTAAACATCCATAAAAGGAACGTAATTACCACCTCTTTGTCCAGCGGGACCTCCAGTTACACCTTTTAGTAGATGGCTCCAGGACAACTGCTGTATGTGGCACTCGAAGGGAAGAGGAGAGTTATCCCAAGCAGTGTTGGCCCCAAAAATCACTAGAGAGAAGCCTCCTGATTTTTCCACTCTGTAGCTTATCTCTCCAAGGCTTGAGCTAATGTCAAAAACCTGTGCTTTAAGGGTGGAACTTTGGAAAGGTGGGATTGAAAGCCATGTGTAGCTGGCTGGTATGCTTTGTGTTTGCTCCCATCTGTCCGTGCTCACACACACAGAGTTACACATACGCATAGAAGTAAACTTATTTTTAGCAAGCTGTGGTATGTGCCTGAGGCATTTTGATGTTCTTCCCAGTTGAGTTACTGGTTCAGTTGTCCACGTGGGTGTGTGTTGAAAATACATGGAGGGCACAGCTCTCCTCAGAAGTCCATCCCTTTTGGAGTTGCTGAGAAACGAGTAGACTTTTTACATTGTCTTCTTGAGGCAGAGAGACTGAATTTACTTTCTTTAATTGTTTAAGGGTGATCTACAAATGCTCTTGTGAGATGGTCTTTAACAAGAAGAAGCTGCTCCAAGAGCACTTCCAGCAGAACACCAGCAAGTTGTTAGTGGGAGTGTTTAAGTGCCCACAATGTCAGCTGGTGTATATGCAGAAGCAGCAGCTAATGCAGCATGTTAAGGTAGGTAACTCTCTCCCTTACTGGTGCACAATCTTATCTTTTGAGTTCACAGAGAATTTACATCAACCATGTGAGGCAAGTGGTTCAAGAAGTGGAAGATTCTTGAGGAATATCTTAGCAGAAAATATAGACTACAGTGATTCACAGGATGCGGAAATGTCAGTGGAGTGGTTTGTGTTTGTTGGTCTTAATGCAGGCCGTTCCTCTCATCTAGATGCATTTTAGCTGTATGACAAAAATTTGTTTTTACAGGTAAATCTCTTTGATTTTTAACTCTTCTACTTTCATATAACCACAGAATCACAGATTGGTTTGGGTTGGAAGGGACCTTAAAGCCCATCTCATTCTACCCCCTGCAGGGACACCTTGACTGTCCTAAGTTGCTCTGGGTGCTGTCCAGTGTGTTCTTGAGCACTTCCAGAGATGGGGAGTCCCCATTCACTTAAACTCAAAGAAAGTAATTAAATTCATGTGGCTGCTTTTTCTTTAGTTGGGAGACAGGAACAATTATTCTCTGCCCACAGTGTTACTGAATTTATATAGTGCAAGCTGAATCTGTGGTTTTGGGTGCTCACCTGGAGAGCTTTGGCCCCTTTGCAGCTGCCTCAGAGGGAGGTTTAACAGCCTGATTCCCTGCTGCTCTGAACCACACCAGACTGCAAGAGGGGACTGAAAGAGGCAGAAGTGATTGCCCTGGAGGTAGCAGCCCTTACAGGTCTGATTATCCCATAAATGTAACAGGGCTACATTTTTCTATTTTCTTACTTAGGATGTTTTTATGTTCAGCATCTAACAACACTCCACAAAAATCCTCTCAGAAGATTTCTCAGTGGCATTCTGAAGAAAGATCTTGCAGTCTTCTTTCCCTTTGATGAGGAAAAAAAAAAAGGCGGTTTTTTTTTAATCGGTGACTTTATTTTGTTTATACTGACACTGAGAAGGCTAGAAGATTTGTTAGCTCATTCCTGAAAGCAAAACCCATTCAAACCTCCTTCTTTGCTCTCTCCCGTATGCCTGTAATTTGCAAATCTGGACGTGCTTTGCATGCAGTAATGAGTTACAGTTTGAAGCCTTACTGTGAAGTCAGTGTTAGCTAATCTTGGTGCAGTATAGCTAGGAAAATAGAGTTGAGAATAAGGCTAGTGTTACTGCGCTCGGTACTTGCCGGATGTCGGGGGAGGGGTCAGAAAGAGAACACGGCACTCTCCTGAGCTCACTCAAGGACATCAGGGTCCGTTTATGCATGGAGGCTGCCTTTTATAGGGGCTTCACAATTCACGCCCCAACCATATCATTGGTTGAGGTCTCGGTGCCGCCCAGCTCCTTTGGCCAATCATATGTGTGCAGCCTAGGTGGAACCTGATTGGATGAATATCCACTCAGGGGCTGGCCCATGGCACTGAGCCAGGCTGCCATGGCAACCGCCTATTACAAGCAACTTGTAGTGCAAAAATTGCCCTTTCCTTTTTTATTAAACTTGCAAACCACTTTCTGTTACCTTCTGCAAGAGCCCCTTGCAAACAGGGTGGCAGATGACATAGGTCTAATTTTGAGATGTTTCTCACTGGAGCTGCAGCATTCATGTCTGAGGAGCTGTTAGGCAAGAACTGTTAATCACAGGCTCAGTGTTTAGCAGTTACAAGTTAAAACAACTTTAAAAACAAGAAACAATTTAACTCAAAATCATTTGTGCACCTTGAACGAAACTAGTAAGGTAAACTTATGCTTTACTATCTCCCAGGATCTGCTAAGAATTTTGATTTCCCTGTGAGGTTTGAGGAACCTCTTCTGGATGAGGCCTCCCTGTTTATCTCAAAGGAAAATGTTTTGGTTTTGCAAGGCCAAATTAACTGGTCAAAAACGACTTGCTGTTATTTTTGAATAGTAATGCCTGGAGTTTATGGTATATCTTGTTGATCAGTCAGGCTCTTGGCTTGATCAGGGCAAGAACTTGGCTGGGAAAGGTTTTCCATCCTTAACTCTATGAACAAGAAAACATGCAACCTTTTAAAATGAAAATATAGAAGCAGTTTGTAATCAAATAAAATCCTTTTATGAACGTTCACTTCAGGAGTCATAGATTTCTGTGAGGTAGGTAAACAGGTTGTTACAATCATTGTAGTGATAGAAAATAGTTTATAATGACTGTGTCCTGGGACTTTTCTAAGACTCTCAAATGATTTAGTGTATAGAGAGCTTTAGCTTGCTGTGTGTGGTCTCACCATTCATTCCTCTTTTCTGTTTTTCAAGTTTACATTTTAAAGTGTTATGTGCTCTTTCTACTATGGCTTGTCCTGTTGCTAATTTGGGGATACCAGTGTGGTGTGACACACGCCAGAGCTGTAGGAAATGTCTTGTTTTTTGTGCTATGTATCTGCTCTGGCATTTCCCTCTGTGATGAAACTTGGTAAATTTGTGTGACTCCTAATGTGTGAGATATAATAAGGGCAAGTTCTAGATGAAAATGATTTTATAGACATTGTAAACAGAAATGACTGTTAAAAAACTCTGCAATTGAAGTTTGCTAATGAGACACCCTTTTACTAAATTAGTCTTTGTATGTTTGCTTTTCTGAACTTTAAATGTTAGAATAAGCAAGGTCTTTGAGTTTTTCATGTTGATTGTGTATGATGCTTGCCGAGTGCCTAAGAACAAAATCAATACATGTTCTACCATAAATCCTAGTACATATCCAACAAACCATAGTCCATATTTGCAACATTGGTGTAATATCGTCACAGTAACTGCAAAAAAATTGGTTAACAAAGAGGCATTATCTGAATTAATTTCGGTTTTAGCACATGTAAGCAACAATAACAAACATTGCACTACAAACCCTAAGACATATTTAGCAAACTGCAATCAATATTTGTAGCACTGCCATGACATCTCCACTGTAACTGCAAAAGAACTGGTTAACAAAGATAGTATTAGCTTACTAAGGTTTGAAGTATGAAAAGTATGAAAGTATTGGCAGAGTTAAAGTAGAGGCAGGCACGGCAGCTGTAGGGCTCTGCTGAAGGTGAGCACTGCTGTCTGTATAGGGTAGAACTTGGTATTACTTTTGTCTGCATTGCCTTGGCCAGCATTGCTAAGTTCTTTGGTTTGCCTCCTCACTGCCCACAGGCAGGGAGCTGCCAAAGTCCTGCCGCACTCACCGAAAGGATGGGCTGCCCTCTGTTGCTGTATGTTAGCTTTTCTATATGCTTGGTGACATCTTTTCAGCGTGGGTTGTTCAGTACCACTTCTATGGAGCCACACTCTTAACAATCCTCCCCCTGCTGCTTTTCGCTCAGCAGGGCCATTGCAGGGGCTTTTCCCATGCTCCAATCCTCGGTCTTGGTGTGGGGGCAGGTGCTTGTGGGCCCCCCCCGGGTGGCTGGTTTTTGTGTGGCTGGGGTTGTTTTAGAGTGCCATGCAGTTGCAGGCATCCTTTTGTAGATCTGTGCACCCCTCCCCTGCCGCTCCTGCTGCCACAGCTTAGCAGAAGACATGTGGAAAGGGGACTGGCTGCTAGAAATGCCTCCCCTGGCTCCCACCGACGCTGTGTGGCATAGGGCTGCATGGGCCCTCTCTTGCAATTGAATCAGGGAATTGAAGGCCTCCTCCCACTGCCCTGATAAACTTACAGTTGTCAGTTGGAGGTGTAGTAAGGCTCGGAGGTGTGGTCTAAGGCTTGGCTTTGGAGCTCGCCTGCTTGGTCTCAGGAGGAGGTGGTAATGATTCTCTCACCTTTTGTTGGACGTTCACAGGATTGGCTGTGGCAATATTGTGTTTCTCAGGAGGACAATGGCTCTGGCTTTCTCTGTTGGTATCCCTTGCATCCCTTGTCGGTATATAATCCAGGGAGAACTATAACTGCAGCAGGGGCGGTGCACTCAGGACAACGGCATTGATTTTCCTGGGCATTGCGTTTCAAGGATTTCCTGGTGATACATTTCCCACTCCTGCCCATGGAGGCTGGGTCAAGGACAGAGCCACACTCCCCAGAGGTTGGGCCAGGGATGGAGCTATGGCCCACAGATGAGGTGCAGCTTCTCTTGTCTTGCCAGTGGCCATGTGCTCACCACCATCTTGGGTGACCATGTCCAAAGCACGTGGTGGCTGTCTTCTTGGGGCTCTTCTGCAGGCTGTCTCTGTGGTGCGTTACTGGACACAGAGCCTAAAAATTACTCTTTCAGCTACAGCATGGGGAGTGTTGGAGCGATCTCCATGTGGTCCCGTCCTGCAGAGCAGGGCACCATGCCATGCTTACCCAAAGCAGCAGCATGGGCTGTGCAGGCTATTGTGGTCTCACAGCAGCAGGGCATGGTCCTGGCGCAGCCATGGCCAGCTGAAGCTGGTGTGGGGGGGCGGGTATAGAGAAATGGTCAGGCTGCTCCTGTGGCCTCACACAACTGCAAAGTGCTTAACCAGCATCCTGTCCCTGCCTGAAAGGGTCTTTTGCTTCTGTGTGGGGTTTCACAGCCATTTGTGTCTTCTCTGCACATCTTCCTCCCCCTTTCATTATTTAATTGTTTTAGTAAGTTCAGGACGATCCTCCATGGTTTTATAACATTGATGGGCTACATTGCCATCTCCCAGGTTAATAAGTCTAAGGGGTTCCCTTCGGATACATCTATGTCTTGGTTTGCAAAGCAGCATGTAACCAAAAATAGGTTTTCTATCACCATCTGTTGAAACCAGGTGGGGCAGTGATCTTTATCTCCAGAGGGGGATATCTTCTGTTAATGGACCATCTGTTAAAACCAAGTGGGGCAGTGTTTTTTATCTTTTCCACAACCCATCCTTCCTCCAGGGAGATATCTTCTGTTAATGGGCCATTGAGTCCTACTGCACAACTGATAAATTACATCATCCCATTGGGAGATGCTCTACCCAGGGGGAGGAGCCAAGCATTTCCTGCCCAGATAAAATCTGAGATTTGGAACATCAGAGTCAGCCTTTTTCCAGTGGATTCCAGAGGAAAACCGACCCCTTTACATCATCACTGGAGCTTTGGAGGAAAACTGCACCTTCTACAGGAGCACTGCTTCAATAGAACCACATCTGTCACTCCAGGAGTACTGCAGCCTCCATTTAATGGGACTGCTACCAACACCCTGACTGACTGACAGGGTGTCAGGTTATATTCTAACTGTCAGTGTTTGGAGTGTTTTTGTATTACTGTATTTTTTTCCCTAGTAAAGAACTGTCATTCCTATTCCTATATCTTTGCATGAGAGTTCCTTAATTTCAAAATTATAATAATTTGGAGGGAGGGGGTTTACATTGTCCATTTCAAGAGAGGCTTCTGCCTTTCTTAACAAACACCTGTCTTTCAAACCAAGACAATCTAGTTCGTGGCTTTCACACCACATGAGCAGGGCTAGTAAAGCCCACTCATTGTAATTAATCCCTCTTTTTTTAAGAAAGAAAGTCCATACCTTCAGAATGGGGTATTCTGGTGTAGAAACCCACGCTCCCATGGTCCTGATGGTGGTTCCAATCCTCTTGAGGGTTTCTGGAATCATGCGGCAGCTCTACCGTCTATCGCCATCACAGCAAAATCCTGCTGCCTTGGTTGTATCGTACTGAATCTGCCATCTTTCCAGCTGTCTCTTGGCTATTCCCACCGACTCTGCCATCTTTCCAGCTGTCTCTGCAGCAGATTCTGCCGCTCCTCTGCCTTCCCACAAATCCACAGTATATAAAGTGATGGAGTCTGTATTCTCACACGGGGTACCGCTTGTAACCATAGTCGTTACCTTGTGGTGTTTGCTACGACGTGGTGGGGGGAAGAGTCAGAGAGAGACTAGGGCACACTCCTGAGCTCACTCAAGGACATCAGGGTCCGTTTATTCATGGAGGCTGCCTTTGATAGGGACTTCACAATTCACGCCCCAACCATATCATTGGTTGAGGTCTCGGTGCCGCCCAGCTCCTTTGGCCAATCATATGTGTGCAGCCTAGGTGGAACCTGATTGGATGAATATCCACTCAGGGGCTGGCCCATGGCACTGAGCCAGGCTGCCATGGCAACCGCCTATTACAAGCAGCTTGCACTGTGACAGCTAGGATCGATCTTCAAAGAGGTGTTCATCCCCAGGGCTAAGAAACTGGAGCTGAGATAGCTTGTGGTTCATTGTCAGATCCCATCCCAGGGACCTGCCTGCAGCAGTTTGTGCATCAGCACCTCGAGCTCTTCACCACAAAACTTTGTGTCTTAACCTCTGAGGTAATTGAAGGCTTTTTGGCTGTGGCAGGGTAGTAATTCCACTCCCCCATCTCATCTGAGATCACCTTCATGTGCTAGAGTTTTTAGGAGGTGCTGTCTACTGTGTGCCTACATGCAAAATAAAGAATCCTTGTGCCTCCTCATCTTCCTCAGGTTTAGAGCTTTGCAGAGCAGGAGTTAGCTCTGTTTCCTGGTATTGATTCTGCAGAGAAGTCACTTCATTTTTCCATGCTCCTCATTTATTTTACCCCAGTGGTGTAACAATGGAGTAATGGGCACTGAAACTCTCCAGAGATTTCCAGGTGGGGAGAAAGGTGATGTGTTAATGTTCTTGAGGAGCTGGCAGTGCCGTGGCTTCTGTGGTTATCAGCTGGGACAGGTGCAAAGCACGCAGACTTCTCAGTTGAGATCTTGTGTTTGGAGATTTGTTTGGTGTCTAACCCACAGAAAGACTTCCAAATGCCTGGGGCTTTCATGTGTTGAAACTTCACCCGTTATTAATTACTGTGCGCAATTAAACCTCTAAATTAGCCGTTTGTGTGGATGAACTGTTGTTCCTGGGGGAGTTTCTTGAGGTTTCTTTGGTATGTTGCTGTTTTACTTGCTTTTGCTTTCCCACAGCTCTTCATTTTTAGATTATTTTCCTTATGTACAATTTTCTTTGTTAAAATTATTTTCTGGGGGACTTTTGCATTTTGGCCTGTTGAATAACCAAAGAGCCTAGAGCCATATTCCTTATAAGGCTGGTTCCTGGCCTTATGCTTGGTCTTATATGTCAGCAGCAATGTATGGAACCATGAAAAATGTAAATATCAATAGATGGAGTGGAGTTGAAGGAAATAGATTTGGAGAAACTCAGTATTTTCTCCTCCCATCCCTTGGGCAATGATGAAGCAGCTTTGGAGCCCCCAGGATACCAGCAAACATTTCATTCGGACCTTACCAAAGCTCTGTGTTTTTAGAGCTTAGGTTCTTGAAATAATGGCAGTTGAAATTTCTCTTCCATTACATCTTCCCTGTTTAGCCAGAGTTCCCAGGGCTCATCCAAAATGCTAAAAAGGCAGCACCAAGGAATGGCTGTTGTCATGCAGGAAACAGGAGCTTCATGTTTCTTGGGAAGATCTCTTGTCGGGGAAAGCACTGCAGCAGCTTCTAGGAGAAATGGGAAAACCTACAGGAGCAAGACAGCAAGACATTGTTTGGCCCACTGGGGATTTAAATTATGTATTTAAATAGTAAATGGTATTTATTTATACATAAAGGTGTGAAATATGAATTACATGTAATTGTTACGTGCTTTTTCCACTATTACCGTTATACAGGGTGTTCATGGAGTCCCCCATAATCCTGAAGAGCTCTCAAACTTTCGGCAGAAGTCTGAGAAGGCTTCAAGGCACCAGGTTCATACCTCACCAAAGGAGCTTTTGGTAGCCAACGGGACTTCCCCCTCTCCTCTAACAAGGAAAGAGATGAGGGTGGAAAGGCATAATCCCGAATCCAAGTCCAGACTGAGAAGAACTGGTTGGATTTGCAAGGAATGTTCACAGTGGATCCCTGATCGGGAAACCTATGTGTCCCACATGAAGAGAAATCATGGAAGGGTAAGGACTTGAGTGAAATACTTGAGCTAGCAAACTGGGGAAGGGCACCAGTCTCGTGCATTCCAGGCCCCTTCGCAGAGCTGTTGTTACAAGAACTGCAAATCTCAGTTTTTTGTGTTTCATCCAAGTTCAAGCCTTGCCTTGCCTTGACCTACTTTTGTCAAGCTAAAGCCTTGTCATTTGCAGAACATGGCCAAGATATTGTGTGCAAACAGATTTCTCAGTAGTTTGGTATCAGGACTTCTTGTTTGATATCCTGAGTCACCCAGTCATGAATGGGAATCCAGATCATGGAGTTTGAGTCCTTCTAACTTGATTTGAGAAGGGCTGGGTTGTCCCACTTTATGATGTCCTCACTTCAAGAAAAGAAGGTGAGGACAGGCTGAGTGCTGGATTTTCCCTTTTGAATGTCACAGAAGTAGGAAATTGGCCAAATATTTCAGTTTAATACATATATGTATTCATTAAACAAGTCTAAGATTTTAACTGGAATGTGCATGCAGGTTACATAAAGGGCTGCAGGAAAATTTTGGAGGAGGCTGGTTACAGGACAGACTTTCTTAGAGGGATGTGGATATCATACGTGGATTACAGAAGGGCCTGTGTGATGCTTTTTAGCGTCTTGCCCTGTGCTGAATTACGAGGAGCGAGAAGGATAAGTGAACTTGTACTTAACTCGGGTCCTGCTGCCTTCTGGGGCTGAAAGAACCTTCCACTGAGTGAATTCTGCATGGGGTTCAGTAGAGAAATGAACCCACAGGAGAAGCCTATATGTAATTCCTAATTAAAACATCAATAAAATCAAGCATGTGCTTTTAGTAGTCCTGGTTTTATAAGATCAGTACTGGTATTATCCAACTGTTGGGCTGAATCTAAGTGAGATCTCAAAATCTCAGTGATTTCTATCAGCAGAATTACATATTATGTATGGGAATTTTTGCATCTGAGAGGTAATGTGCAGGTGAAGAGCATGGAATGAGAATCCAGTCAGTGCCTTCCATGTCCCTGCTGTTCAAAGCTGTTTCTCTTTTCCTACCAGTCCATGAAGAGATACCCCTGTCGCCAGTGTGAGCGCTCGTTCAACGCCTCCAACAGCCTGCGCAGACACATCCGCAATAACCATGACACAGCAAAGAAAGTCTACACTTGCTGGTACGTGCCCAGTGCCACTTTGCAAACTGCCTTTCAGCAGCAGTCTAATCCTTCAAGTTTGGAAGTTGTAATAACTCATGTCTGCTGCTCCTGTCTTCTCCAGACTGTAAGGTACTGAAGGAAAGTGAGGAGAAGATGTGTTAAACACGAGAGACTTAGTGGTTAAAATAAGACCTTGCTTTTGACCACACAGTGAATGTCTTTTGGAAGCGTAAGGGAAGGTGTGATTTGATATCTGCAGGTGATAAATGAGATTTACATTTTGCATCATTGTGAAACAGCCAATAAAATATTGGGCCAGTCTTTCACTGCTTTGTAATTGGTGTGGTCATGCATCACTCTTGTGCCTTCTCCTTGGGTGGAAAAGGTATGTAAAATCCTAATAACTGAACCAGATCTTGCCACTGCTTTAGAAGGGCAGAACTAACTGCACAGGCTACAGGGCAATAGAGAATTAATCTTGCTGGAATTGCTTGGGAAGTCACACCTCAAAGTTGGAAGATGGATCTGGAGACTTCAGATAAGTTATGGAAATAGTGGTGAATAAAAATCATTCCTGGTCAACATATTTAACTGTGGATGCAATTTCAGTTCAGGACAAAGCCCAGTGCTTAAGAATCTACATCTGTAATACTGCAGAGAAAGTTGTATGCTGAGTGACCATGCATAATTCCTTCCTGTCTCATTCAGACACATCCTTTTGAAACAGGATTAAAGCACATTTGGGTTGGAAAAGAAGTTTGCAGTGATGTAGGTTGGGGGATTTTTCCAATTTATCTAAAATTTTGGTTTAATGCAAGCATTTCTGACGTGTGTTGTCACTTCACTGCACCCAAGTTGCTAAAACCTCATCTGAAAAGTACATTCCTCAAGTACTCTTTGGACCTATCTAGTGAGCCACAACAGCTTTTAGTAAGTGGATACAGCATAGGCACTACCAATTGGAATACATTCCTGAGACATTTTTTCATCCAGGACTTCTAAACTTTCCATTTCTTGTAACTCCTCTGACTTGGAACCTCTGGAGGAAATTAAATACTGGCTCCTATTGTGTTTCATTCAGCTTTAAGTTTGTGGGTGATGGTCTTGGGTGTAATGCTCACCTGATCTGTGTAAATCTGTTCTCTCTGGATCAGTTGTTTTTCAAGTGGAATGTTTCAGGATCAAAATGAGCATAAGATGTTACTGGGAAGAAGGATTTGTGCAGAAATTCCTGACAGCCTAGGATATGCCAGCCTGCTGTGCATTACCTTGTTTCTTTTCAGAACACACAGCTGCAGATCCACTGGTTCACCCAAGGAGCAATGATTATGCTAGCAGAGGAAACACAGCTAGCAATCCAAGGAAATTGTGGTTGCATTTAATTCTCCATCTTGTAGTTGTTCTTTCTCAAAATCTGTTGAAGTTTTAATTGGACAGCAGTTGTGCTCTCTTCAATTATTGTTGTGGCAGACTCACTGAAATCACAGCACTATGCAAATGAAACATCTTCCTTTAAATGCTGTCCCAGCATCTCCAAGAGCTGCTCTTTGTTTGGATCTGAGGTCTCTTATGCTGTCTTCCATTTGATCCCTCTTAGATTGTAGAGCGCTGCTCTAAAAATCTTACCCTCCAGTCTCTGAATTCCTCCTTGACTCTTTTCAGCACTCTGTGAGGCATCACATGTCCACTGCTCCTCATTTCTTCTGGTGTCTCTTTTCTTTCTTCTTGTTTGGCATTTAGTATCACTCTCACCAGTTAGTCTCTTCAGAAGTTGTGATTCCTTAGCTTTATGTCACCCTCTTCTCCTGGGTTTCCATTTGAAACGTGAATAAAATCTGTCATGGATCTGATCTAACATGCTTGCTTGTAGGTGACCTTCCTCTGGCTTCTAACATTTCCAGCTGTGATTTCCCCTTTCTCCCTCTGCCCTGCTTAGGTCTCTGGCTTTGGATAAATTTGTAGGGAGAAATCAGTGATGAAGGACTTACTTGAACACCTTCCTGCCGTGCTTGTCACTGGAGTAATTCAGGTTAGACAAGCATCTTTCCCTGCTCACATGAAAAGAATTCTAAATTAGGGCAAATTGCAAAATATTGAGATGTATTGCGTATTTTCTTTCGTAATTCACTTGGTTATTGTTATAAGGTCTTACTCTTCTTTTCCAAGTCTTTAAGTGCAAAGTGTCTGAAACACTTGAATTTCAACGTTTTTTTTTGATAAATACCACTTAATAACGTCTCAGCTTTCCTCCACAAAGAAGAAAAATTCCATCATCATTAAATATTGATTTATCCTCTGAGCAATTCCTGTTAAAATCCAGAAGTGTTCAATGAGCATGTCTGCGTTTTCACATCATTGCTGACTGTTGCTTAATTTCCCTCTAGTTACTGGAAGATCAGTAGGAATCTTATTCTGTCTTTTTAGAAGATGTCTTTGTTACCCAGAGACACTTCAGCTCCTGTCTGTTGCCCTTAATCCCGTGCTGCCTCGGTCTCAGATACAATTAGGGCACTTCAGGGGACTCTGGTGTCACTTGTCCTTGCTCAGGTCCATGTGACCTTCACTGTGTTGTGCTGGCAAGCACCAGAACAGCATGGATACTCAATTTTGGCTTTCTCAATTTCTCAACTGCTAACAGAGCCCTCTGTGCACTTCTGGGGGGCTCTGGGGTTTATGTCTGCAAAGGCTGGCACTTAGTCCAGGAGATCTCAGTCATCCTGTAGCGAAGGTACAGATGACACATCTCCTTCACAGCTCTTTTTTGAGATGTCAGCCAGCTCTGTAGCAGCTCTCGTGTCCTGTCAGGTTCGAACATGAAGAGTTACATATAAGTGACATGTTCATGAGTGTTTCTGCCTAGATTGTTGGTAAAAAAGTTGGAATTTCAGCAGTTTGGTGAGAATTTTAAGTGTTATCACTGTGCTGTGGTACAGTCTGGTGGATGTAATGCTGGCTTTCCCTGGTACTTGAGAGTGCTGGGTGCAGGAGTGGGTTGTGCCACAGGTCTCCTAGGTGTCACACGAGTCACCAGCTCTCTCTGTGTAGTTCTCTCATCTCAGAGTCCGTTTTTGTTGTTCTTCCATATATTTTCCATCCTGATAATTTATCCTCTTTGGCACTGGTCACAGGATGCCTGATCCGCACTAGTCCCTATATTTATTTAGCACTGTTAAGAAGACATGCCTTACTCTCATTCACGACCACTGTGGCAAACTCCAAACTGTTCTAGATTTCTCTCAGGGTAATGTTTTATTATTAAAATGATGCTTTGCTGTGTATTTTGGTAATCTAATGGTCTAATCTAATCTAAATTACTCACCAGAGTCTGTCTCTAATGACACCTATTTGGCACAATACAAAGACCATATCATCTAATAAATTGTCTTCCTTTTTTTGTTTCCAAGGTACTGTACAGATGAAAATCAGACATTTCCTCAACCATTCATGCTGGAGAACCACATCAGCCTCATGCACGGCATCAAAAACCCAGACTTATCCCAGATGGCCAAAGCAAAAGCTCCAGAGAGAGACAGAGCAGAAGTAACTGATACCTATTTTCATGGAAAATTAAATGTGCAATTAAATGTACTTGGCGAGTAGCTGTTAATTTGGGTGTTACATCAAGCTGTGGCCTTGTGCCAGTCAAACCCTCCCATCCATAGGGTAGATTTCCTTCCCTCACTGAATTCCATCCAGCCTTTTTCCCTCTGGTAGGGTCAGGGCCAGCATTGCGAGCGCAGCTAAGCTGCAACAGGACAACGTGAATTTGCATCTTGCATTTCTCAAGATTTTCTTGCTGTGTTTTACTGGCATTTATTCAGTCTGTTTTGTAATTTAAGTTTATTATTTCCCTTGTTTTCCCTGGTACCCTGTCCATGAGCATGGCATATTTTTCTTCTTTCTCCCTTATTTTTTCTACTAGTTATAAAAGATTTATTTTCTGTTTCAAAATACTTGCTAGATCCGTTACCTCTGAGAACTGCATTTTTTTTAAGTAGGAATGTGTGATTTTGTATAGCAAATGTAACTGTTCTACTGATTTTGTTTTGGATTGGTTTGGAGTGGAGGGTTGTCTGCTTGGGCTTCTTTGCTCCATTTATTTTAAAAATACACATTTTGCATATCACTGCAGGGGCATACTTAAGTGAGTCATCCTCACGGGAGAAGAAGCTGCAGGATTCTAAGATAGAGGAGATAAGTTACTGAGAGATGACACTAAGACAGAATCTGAGTGGAGGGGAGAATGTTCAGAGTTAAATCTGAGGAGCATTGTCTGGGCTAATGACCACCTCTGTGTCCCTCAGCTGGCCCTCTTCTGTGGGCTCCTCCTTCCCACACCAAAGTCTAAGTTGTTCCTACACCAAACCAAATTTTTACCTTGAGAGGTCATGGCTGCCCCATCTCTGAAAGTGTCCAAGGCTAGGCTGGACATGGCTTGGAGCAACCTGGTCTAGTGGGAGGTGTCCCTGCCCATGGCAAGGGGTGGAACTGGATGAGCTTTAAAGTCCCTTCCAACCCAAACCATTTCATGATTCCTTGATTCTAAACTTATTTCCCCATCATGTTTCTGGCCAGCCAGCCTCCTAGCGTTCCCATCTCAGATCACAGGGCAGCAGTTGAAAGCCTGCCTGGTGAGGTGTTTGGTATGGGTAGGGAAGGGAATGCCCCAGGAATCCCTAGGCATCACTTCACCCTCAGGCATCTTCAGACATGCATGTGGATTTTAGTACTTACTCTTCCATCGGTTCAAATGATAAAGTAACTGTTTAATCCTATTTTTTTAAGGCAAAATCTCCCAAGAGGATGGCACCGGATGAGCTGGGTCAGGCAGAGAGCACTGCAGGTTTGGATGCGCCACCAGCCAAAAAACTGAAAGCCCCCTGGAAATGTGCTAAGTGCAGCTTTGCGACGGACGTCCAGACTGAGTTCCAGGAACACATACCTCGGCACAAGACCGACAGCTCCACCTTCCAGTGCTCGTTCTGTGGCCTGTGCTACACCTCTCACATCTCTCTGAACAGACACCTTTTCATTGTTCATAAAGTCAAAGATGAGGAGGATGAGGAAGAAGAAGAGGAGGAGGAGGAAGATGAAAGACAGAAGTTACAAACAGAGCTGGGTAAGAATGGACATGAGGACTACAATGGCGAGTTGTACACTACAGTGGAAGAGGACAACAAATACAAAGAGTGCAAAAGTGACTCATCTCTTTGTGAGCACAGTCAGACGTGTGGCGCAGAAGGCCCCAACAGCACCTCACAGAACCATCATTCAAAGTCACTTAAGACTTAAAAGCAAAAAAAGCCCTTTTGGTTGACTGGGCTTTTTTTGTTGGAGGGTTTCTACTTAAAATATAGGGTGGGGACGGGGCAAATCTTTGAAATATTCTGTTGATTTCTTGGGATGGATGTTGCTTTCCGTTAACTTCTATTTGTAAGGGAAGTTTAAAACAGAAAAAGCCCAAAACCAACCCTGCCATTGCATCCTAAGCACTAACTCCCTGCCAGCCCAGAGAGGTAAAAAGGGAAAGCAGAGCCAGAATCCTCAGTGGGGCTTGGCCAACTCCTGAGGATCCAGGAGCACTTTTCAGCTGCAGTTTCCTTCAGACAAGCTCTCCTCCTTTGAGTGTGCACCACCTCAGCCTCTGCCCAGAGCCCCAGCCTTGGCTTCCCAATCTCCCTTTCTTTCTCCTTCTATTTATGGCTTCTTTTTTCTCTCCCCATCCTGCCTTTGTGTTACTCATTTTAATTCATAACACTGACTCAGGCAACTGCGTTTGTCAGGACCATATTGGCCAATCTGGGATCTGTGTTACACAGGATGGGTTCGAGCTGTAAGTTGTGCTGATTATTCTTTAGTTGCCCAAATAACAACATTCTTTTCCAAAACGCAGTTTAATGAAATATCTTGGACCTGAATCATCCTTGAAAGAGGAATTTGTAGTCCCAGTCCTCCCTGGTGAGTACAGTGTTTAGGAGGGTCTGGTCCACTTGGGGACATGTTGGCCGTTTGTGGAGTTGCACTGCTGGAAGCCATCCTGGGGTGGGTGGTGCCAGGCCCAGTGCTCAGTG
Source organism: Sturnus vulgaris (assembly GCF_052056855.1). Classification (NCBI taxonomy): domain Eukaryota; kingdom Metazoa; phylum Chordata; class Aves; order Passeriformes; family Sturnidae; genus Sturnus; species Sturnus vulgaris. Next base: position 694,075 of record NC_142255.1, read on the forward strand.
GTTCATCCCAGTGGGGAGCTCAGATTGGCACCATCACCAGAAGGGAATAACATCCCAGTCAGTAGGGTCAACTGGAATGAAACTATTCCAGAGCTTGCGATGTATCCCAAGTGCCAGGGCTCCATGACAGCTCATTTTGAGGGGAGAGGAGCAGAGCACAGCTCACAGAGGTGTTGGAACCAGTGGGAGCCACCGTCCCACAGCACAGCAGGGGCTGACACTCAATCAGCAGCTCCGTAACTCCTCTCCTGCTGTGGCTTGGCATTACCCGATCTTTAGGAGATGTTTCTTTCCGTGTAGTCACATTGACTCTCTCTTTCCTCCCTCATTCCTTGTCACACCCATGCTTTGTGTAATACAATTACCTTCTATACTATTATTTTTTTTCATTCTGTTGAGCCAGAACTCCGCTTGTTATTGTTTACTCTGACGATGTTTAAATAATTTAAGAACTATTTATCTCCTTGCTTGGGCTCATCACCATCTGGTCTCACGATGCTTGGATATGGCCCATTGGAGCTGCCTGGATGTTGGATGGTGTGCTGGTTGGATGAGTAAAGGTTGGATGTGGGGTATTGGTTGGATGCAGTGTGTTGGGGTTGGTTGGGTGAGGAGTCATATGGGGGTGTAGATTAGATGAGATGTTGGCTGAATGGGATGTGAAGTGTAAGGGGCGTCAGGTTGGTGGGTGTCAGGTGTTGAATAGGGGTTTGGTTCAATGGGTGTTGGCTGGATGGGACTGATTGGAAGAGGCATGGATGGAAGTGGGCATTGGTTGGATAGCTTTTGATAGAGTGGGGCATCCCTTGGATATGGTGTTTCAGTTGGGTGGGTGTTTTGTTGATTGTGGGGGGCTGGATGCGGGTGTCGGGCGCATGGGGCGCTCTCCCGTGCAGATGAGCCGCGGCCCCCCTTCCGGCTCCACGGACGGGTGCTCCGGGGCCCCCTCGCCTGCACGCGCGGGGCGGAAGCGGCGGTGACGTGACCGCGCAGGCGGAAGCGGAAGTGGAAGTGGGGCTGCGCGGGCGGTGGCGGCGGTGGTGGCGGCGATGCTGTCGCTGGACTTTCTGGACGATGTGCGGCGCATGAACAAGCGGCAGGTGCCGGAGGGGCCAAGGGGGCCGGGGGGGAAAGCCGAGCGGGCGGACAGGGCCGGTCCGCCTTGCCGTAAGCTGGTGGCAGGGCCTGACCGACCCTCTTCCTCCCCAGCTCTACTACCAGGTGCTGAACTTCGGCATGATCGTGTCCTCCGCCCTCATGATCTGGAAGGGGCTTATGGTGGTGACGGGCAGCGAGAGTCCCATCGTGGTGGTACTGAGGTCAGTTTCGGGATGCGGGGGCATAAACTCGCAGGTAGTTCACCGGGCGGGGGAATCGTCAGGCCCCCCGAGGGAGATCCCCACAGGGATGGGTCAGACGGAGGCTCTTGCCACAGCCCTAGGGGTCGAGAAGCTCCTTAAGAATCCGGGCTCAGCAATAGCGAGGGAAGAGGGAGTGGGTAAAAAGAGCATCTAACCTCGCTCTGTCAGCCTGGTAGACGGCTGGTAAAAAAGAAGGAGAGGGACTTTTTACCCGGGCAGGTAGTGACGAGACAATGGGGTGTCCCGTTTCCTACTGCTAGAGGGCAGGGTTACATAGGTCAGTGTGAAGAAATCCTTCCCTGTGAGGGCAACGAGGTCCGGGCACAGACTGCACCGAGAAGCTGTGGCTGTCCCTTTCCTAGAAGTGTTCCCGGCCATGTTGAACCAGGGCTTGGAGCACCCTGGCCTAGTGGAAGGTATCCCTGCCCATGGCAGGGGGTAGAATGGGATGATCTTTAAGGTCTGGTCCAACCCATCTGCAGTGATTCAATGAATGTCCATTACAGAGGTGGTCCTGAGCTTACAGGTTGTCACTGTAGGTTTTGGGTGTCACACATTGTCCTCACAGTAGTGACATGCAGTGGGTGCCACTAGTGTTACTCTCACCCTTCTGCTGCCTGGGACAAGCTCCCTGGGCTGCCGACATGAATATTGTACCTGCTCTATGGCCACATTGACCTTTTCTTTGTGTTTTTGTGTCGATGTTCATGATGTAGAAATGCTGTAATGCCATGACCAAGTGCCATTTACCAGAACTCCCTGCTTATGTGAAGTATAGGACAGATGTTTCCCACTGCTCCTCCCACTGAGCAAGACAGGCGCTGTGTGTGATGTGATCTACTGTTCTGAACTGCATCTGCTGTACACTGTGAAAATAAAATACAAAACACAAATGCACGTGGTACTTAAAGTTCATTGTTCTGTTTTGCATTATTTATGTGGAATTAGGAAGGATAAGTAGTTGGTAACAATTGGCATTTACAAGACAGAAGAAAAATAGCTTGAGTCGTGGTAATGAGTCACAGTAACAAAATTTTGGCAATTCCCTTTGTCTATTTCAGATGGGAATGCAAGAGCCTGATGCTTTCAGTGCTTTGTTCCTGAGGATAATCTATCTATCTCTAAAAAATAATTTAAAAAAAAAAAGCTTCCCATCATTACAGAGCTGCCAGCATTGCCCTGCCAGTGGTGAGCTCAGAAATCAAAAGATAGTGTTTGTCATCAGCTTTTTGCTTATTAAAAAAGCTTTTCCCTTTGGATGTGCTTGTAACACCAGGTACTGGCAGTGCTTTTTTCCCAACATATCCAAACTACTGGCAATATGATGACTGAAAACGTGATTGTAAGAGGTTGCACACTTGCCCAGTCTCCAAGGTGGCTTTCTCAGAAGCTCTTCATCAAGGTTTCAGCTTGGTCTTGAACACTTCCAGAAATGGGATATCCACAGTATCTCTTTCTCTTCAGGTTCTTGTGAGATTTTTCTTAAAAGGCCATGAACTCCAAAACCTGGTACTGAGTGTTTAAATATTGTTCAGTTGTTTCTCTCCTCTTTTTCAGTGGGAGTATGGAGCCTGCTTTCCACAGAGGAGATCTCCTGTTCCTCACGAACCGAATTGAAGATCCAATCAGAGTGGGAGAAATAGTCGTCTTTAGGATAGAAGGAAGGGAAATTCCTATAGTCCATCGTGTCCTGAAAATCCATGAAAAGTATGTTAGGAATCTGAGGGTTCTACTGCTGATGTTTCCCTAACTGATATTCTTCATCTCCCTGGGTAAATAAGTGGATGGGATATCAATCAGAAATATCCAGCTGCTGTAGGAAGTAACACAGAAGTTTCAGACAGACAAAATCTGTCCTACTTGGTTTACTTGTCATGATCATCCATCGGAAGGTACAAGCTGAGAGTCTGTGCCAGTGCCCTGGGCACTCCAAACTATAGAATCATGGAATTGTTAGGGTTGGAAGGGACCTTAAAGCCGGTCTCATTCCACCCCCTGCCATGGGCAGGGACACCTATCACTACCCCAGGTTGCTCCAAGCCCTGTCCAGCCTGGCCTTGGACACTTCCAGGGATCCAGGGGCAGCTGCAGCTTCTCTAGGCAGCCTGTGCCAGGGCCTCTCCACCCTCACAGGGAAGAGTTTAATCCTTATATCCCATCTAACCCTTGCCCCTGTCATGTTTAGGGCCCTAGTTTGAAGTCCCTCTCCATCTCTCTTGGAGCCCCTTTAGGCACTGGAAGGCTGACACTACTTACTGTCTCCTGTGCCATCCTCTCTGTCCCGAGCTGCTGTGCTGTCTGCTGTAGCGTGGCTTCATTTATGTGTGAAGTGATTCTTGTTAGTGGGGCATAGCTGTGGCAGAAAGATATTTTGTGTGTAGCATGTGCTATTTTAGAGCTTGTCTCTATGGTCCTGGTCTTTGCTGTCATGCAGACTCTGGGCCTTTCGTCTCTCTAGAAGGTTGTGTTGTTATCCTCAGTCTTTGTGTACTGTTCACTCTCAGCACTGGGGAAGCTGTGTGTCTGAAGGAACGGAACAGGCATTGGTTTCATGGCTGCAAAGGGCTTAGTTTTCCAACCAAGGCTTCCACTGCATTCATGAGTTTTCCTATTTTGCTGGATGGAACTGTGGCCCCTCCAGGCCAGTCTGTGGGGGTACAAGCCAATGGTGTGAGTTGTTTGAGTGAAAACTGAATCTTGAACTGAATCGTTGATTCTTCAAGGCATCTCTGAGAGGCAGCAGCTAATTGGGGTCTCAGCATCTGATTCTGCTGAGTAAATGTTTTCTGGTGTGAGCTGGAGCTGTACCAGGTGACATCTGAGGATTCCTCTAGTTGAGATGTCAATGGGCTGGAGAGGGTCCCTTTGGTCCCTTTCCCAAAGGTGTTGGAATATCCAGACCAGTTGTCCGGTCCTACGCAAGGATGACCAGCCTTGTGCACATAAATACACGGCTGCAATCCTGCCTCTGAGGTAACGAAACAATGCTTGTCCCAGTAGGCAAAGCACGTTCTTTGCTGTTCAGATTTACTCTGTACCCACAACTTTGAACAGTGTCAGTTTTCAAAGTGCTGTTCTTTGATACCACTGATTTAAAATAAGGTCAGTTTATGGGCTGAATTTGACACCTAATGTTGCTTGAACATTTTTTGTGATGTTGTGGGAACTCTAAGTGAAATGCAGTTTTCCTCCTCCCCTGTTCTGTGCAGCATTTCCTGTCCAGATGTTGCCTACCCTTCTTTTTTTGCCTGTCTCTCTCTCTCGATATTAGGGTATCCAGCACTATTTTTTGTTTAAATGAAACAGGGCCACAATGCCACTTCTGGGAAGGTGAAACCATTCTGCAGTATTTTAGGTTTCATTTAACTGAAACAACCAAACACAAACCTAATCTTTTTATTAGGAGAGATAAACTGAAAAACCCATACTGCGACCTGAACCTGGGAGCTGAAGGCAGGATTTGGGTGTCAGTTGCTTCTTTCACTACTTAAAGAATAATTTTCTAGTGCCAGTTTGGAAGTGAAAAGTCTCTGCAAATGTTGACAGGCGTGTCTAAATGCAGGAAAACAGAAACAGTGTTCTCTATGATTTTGGGGCAACTCAGGGCCCAGTTTCACATCAATATTGTGTCAGTGAGAAAATGTGTGTTAGTTGCTGGCCTTTTCTTCTTGTTTCAGCCCAAAATTGAATTCGTTCTTTATTACTAACACAGAGTCTGCAGTCAAAATTTACTTAGTGGTTTTGGAGCAGGACAGCCAGACCAGTCTTTACTCACTTCAGACAACAGAGAAGTGCACTATGGGCTTCTCACAAACCACGTCGTGACAGAGCATTGACTCTGCTCAATAAGGTGCTGCACTCCTACATCATCACTCTTCAGATCTAAATGACATTATCTGCACCTTTGGGGATCTTTATCTTTTCCCAGACAGTGTGTCTCTTAAGCTCCCGGAATGTTTGTTGCTCCCACACAAGCCAGATGTGCTTTGGAGAAAGCTGTGTGTTTTTTCCCTTTTTCCTTTCTAAGCTTCTCCTGTCAAGGAACCTGTGGGTGTTCAGGCATAATGAAAACAGCCTGAGCTCCAAAGAACTGCCTGCTTTCCTTTTCTGCATTCCATCTGTCATTTCTGTGAGAGCTGAGATTCAAACACTGAGGACGCTCCCGCTCAGCACCTGCCTGCAGGTGCCACGGGAAGGTGACAATGACAAATCCCTGAGAAGTGCCACGGGCTGCTGTCCAGCATTTGAACAGGAATGGCTGAGAAAGAATCTCTAAAGCTTTTCCCTGGTTAAAGGAAAGATTCATCTGCTCCATGATCCCATTTCTGGCAAGCTAATTCACCTCAGGATTAATTAAAGACTAGACAGAGTATGTAGTGATAATTTTCCTGCTTTTTGCAGGTTACAATTTCAAGCACAAAGTCCTAGTTCTTTATGAATAGCCTAAGTTCCTCTTTTATGTGGAGTATTGGGTCAATTTTTGAGCCAATATAATTTTTTGCAAACCAAAATACCTTGCAGAGATAAATGGTTTAGTTTGCGCTGTGGCTATTTCTGCATATCATCTTCTCTGCCTGGTTTTAACCCATTACTTCTGAGCTCCTTTTGATACCCTCTGGCTCTTGCATTGGAAGAGACAGTGAAAAGCTATTAGATTGTTCCTGTCATTTGTGGTGGACTATGTAGTATCTCATATCAGTTCTGTCATTTCCAGGCTGGAGAATCCTGGTCTGTAGCTTCTTGTATGGAAGTGGTTTCAGACTTTGTTAACCATTTTTCAACCTTTGCCACTTCTTCTCTCCATTGCAGAAAGGGGTTTGGGGGGCTCAGCACTACCCAGAGCATTCCAGATGTAGGCACATCGTGAGTTCATGCAGTGTCATCATGGTATTATTTGTTTTTTTTTCTGTCTGCTTTTCCTAATCAGTTCTAAGTTTCAGCTTGCTTCTGCCCACTGCTGACTAGAGTTGTGTGCTTCAATCCCAACCTCTCCTTTTGTGTGGTAACAGGGAGACCAGAATACAAGATTTGTGTGAAGCAAGAGAAGCATCAACACAATATAGGTCAAAAGCCAAGAGGCAATAGCTGCACCTGCAGTAGAAATGGCTTGTCCTGCTCGTTCTCTTCTGAAACTCTGCTGGAAAGCTTGGCTGGGGCCAGAATTCATTCTTCCCGTGACAGTTTTTTCCAAACCATCTGCTTTCTGGTGCATTTTACAGAGTTTCCCTCTTTTATCCTTCTTTCATTGTAGGACATGGTTGCTTCTAGTACCCTTGTGTTGGTCTCTCCATGCTTGTTGTAGAACAGCTTTTAACAAGTTTCTGACCTGCCTTACCTGACTGTCTTGTCTTTACCAGGCAAAATGGAGACATCAAATTTCTGACAAAGGGAGACAACAATGCTGTGGATGACAGAGGGCTCTACAAACAGGGGCAGCACTGGCTGGAGAAGAAGGACGTAGTAGGACGAGCAAGAGGGTAAGTGCAGTTGAAAATGATGGGGCTTTTCACACTGCTGTCCCCAAAAGCCATCTGGTAAATCCCCCCTTGTGTTGAGCTATCCCTGCTGGGTTTTGTAACCTGCCTGAGAGCGTGGAGAGTTCAGTTCTTAGTTTGGCTTAGGCAAAGGCATCAAGTTGTGAGCTGCATCCTGGATGTTGATGCTGGATGGACATAGATGTAAGGGTAACGTGAGCTCAGACTTGATGGGAATTGTCATCACATTTGTCCTGGGAGGCTCAGCATTTGCAGGCAAGTGGTATCTGGACCAGGCATAGGCTGAAACACACTCTGGGGCTGGTTGTCTCTCAGCCCCACTGCCACAGGGAGGAAGAAGTCACCAGCCCATTGACTGCAGCCCTCGGGATGCTTGAGTGGCTCTCCTTCTGCACCCTGGAATCGTGTTTGTTTTAAGAAAACCTTTATTCTTGTAGATTTGTGCCCTATATTGGAATAGTGACTATCTTAATGAACGATTATCCAAAATTCAAGGTAAGAGCTCTTCTATTTCCTGCCTGCTTTTTCCACCCCGGCTATAATTCCTTCACGAGAACACAGGCAGAACCCTGTGCCCTCTATGTTTGCTGCTGTAGATGTGCAGTGTGCACTCCTGTGTCTTCTCTTCTCTCTCTTCCAGTATGCAGTCCTCTTTTTACTGGGTTTATTTGTGCTGGTCCATCGAGAGTAGTCCCTTGCACTGAACTACGAGGTGAAGGTGCCATGGATTTTTGTAGATGAACGTTTAAAGTAGCTGATGGTCCAATGTGCCAGGAGAAAGAAGAAAGCATGCATTTCAAAGCTTCTTGCCAGTTTGGGTTTGTTTTGGTTTTTACTGCGTAAGGGTGAATGTTTGTCACAGTATTTCCAATGGTTTGTCACATTTTAGCCTTTTTAGTGAATTTTTATATTAAAAAATTGAGCCAAAGTGTTTAGTGCTTGTACTTTGAAGCTGAGCTTCCTCTCCAAGTGCCTCTGGGACCGTGTCCTCAGTCTGTGCCTGGCCGGGCCAGGTGCCCCCTCCCTTGTGCTTACTGAACTGTCCAATGGTGAGTTGTTGCCATGACGTTTTTTTTCCAATTCAGAACTGGAATAAAGATTTTGCCTCTTGCCACGTTTTTTGTTATTGCCCTGAGGAGAGCAGCCTCTTTGCCCGGGTTTTGGGGGACACCTGGGCTTTGCTGTTACACACCCCCTCCTAGAGCCACCATGTAACTTGTTCTCTCCTCACAGAAGCAATAGCAGCTGCTCCTCTCACTTCTTTTTGGAGAATAATCTGTCTTGAGCTGTTGATAATTCAATATTTCTGTGTTTCTGTAAATCACACTGAAATAATCCACCTAAACACTGCAAAGTGTTTGGGGTAGAAGATGGCAAAGGATTACTTTGCGTATTGTGGCGCTAGGTAACAAAAGGATTGAGATAGGAAATACCCTCAGCTCTGACAGGGATGATTTAGCAGGATGCAATAATAAAAATTGCTTAGTTTTGGAAAAGGGTTTCAGGTGTCCTGTGAACTGGCCACATCTCACAGCTCGCCTGAAAGCTACAGGCTACCCTGGGGTCTGAAATAAAAAACCCACTTGTCACCATGTGCAGCAGCTGTTTTTTCTGAGCTTCTCATTCAGGCTTGTGATCCTGCTGGTGGAGATGTTGTCAGAGAGAGCCCAGGGAAGAGGTGCAAGGCAGCGATATTGCAGTTTATCAGCTCTTCTCCATGACTGCTCCAGGATTCCAGAGCAACAGGAATCATTGCAGATGGTCACTGAAGCCAGACGCACAGCTTGTATAAAGCAAAAGCAGTCAGGAAAAGCAAGGACAAAATCTGCTGGCATGTTTATGGCTGTTTGCAGTTTCTTGCATATGTCTCTCATTGGGTTTTTCAGGCCTCTCCCATCTCTGGAGGTGAATTGTGCCATTTTGCTGATTTTGATGTTACCAGGTGCTTTGTTCCCTATGTAAGATAAAGCAGACATCGCCTGTAAGGGCACTGAAAGAATCTACGAACAGATCCAACCCCCAGCACTGAGCCTTGGGCCTGTGGCTCTGAGTAATCATAACTTCATAATAAAAATGGTAATAAAATCTGTATCTCTTGCCCCCAGTGTTAGAGCCCTTGAAAGGAGAATGTGTAATTCTCTGTAATTCTTGAGTTAAGGATGGGATGTTCTGTCAAAAGTCAAACCCAGGCAGCACTGAGAGAACAGAGAATCTTTGAGAGCTGCTATCACTGTAGAGCACCTTCCTGAGGCATTTCTGCCCTTGCAGCTCATGGGGAGCCTGAGTCTGTCTGCTTTGCCTTGAGCCTAAACAGCTTTTTTGCATAGACTTGGGCTCACGCAAAGGGCTGAGTTGAGCTTGTCTGAAAGCTGCTAATCAACACCTCCCCATAAGCACTTGCTGGGAGTGCTGCTGCTGCTGCTCTCCAAGTCCTCTCCCTTTCAGACCTTCTCCAAAATTCTGAACGTGTGAAAGCAGTTGTGTTCCTGTCACTGAGTTAATTTAACAAAAAAGCTAAACCACAAAGGATTATAAAGCAAAGTTTAGCTCTCAAACTGCTGAGACTGCAGTTCTTTGGCAAGATGATGAGTCCAGAGGGTGGTAGCTGGTGTCAGGAGTGCCTGCGTTGAGGGACACAGGACCAACGTGAGCTTTTGCAGGAGGATGTGCCCTTCTCTTTCCTAGTACTGTGTGAGGGAATTGAACAGGAAGTGCATAAAAAATGCAGGGTGGTTGGGGTGAAGGGTGGCTGGAGCCCCTGCTGCAGCCCAGCTTCTGAGGCTTCTGTCCAGGATCTGCAGGTGCTTGAAGAACAGGAACAATTGTCCTAAACCCGGGACTGCCATGTGGCATTTGAGAATTCATCTCTGCAGCCTGTGTTCTGCCTGTTTCCAGCTCTGTACAGCTGAGAATGTGGTTCTGTTACCTGCAGTTGTGAAATGGGGAGTTAACTAATTAGGATGAGAATAATTCAGCAGTCAACCCCATCACAGCTCCAACACCCACCACCTCCTGTGCCACCTCTCACAACATTTCCTGCCTTCTAGCAGCACCTTTCCTGCCACAGGAGGATGAGAAAGTGTTAGGGATGAGCCTGCACAGGGTGGAAACTGGGCATATGGGGGCAGGATGACACTGAGTTGTTGCTGGCTCCATCCCCACCAGATTATTCTGCTTTGCTGAGCAGAAAAGCCACAGAGTGAGCAGGATCTCTGGCTGGTGGGTGCTGATGCTGAGGTGTTTGGGAGCACTTCTGAGCTCCCACAGAGCCAGATTGGTTTATGGTAGAACTTGATGTGTTTGTGTTTTATTTCAGTTTTGTGCCGCTTTTTTTTTAAGGTGAAACTGGTTTAGGTAGCTCCAGCAGTCAGTGATACTGGAGGTTTTGGAAATGGATGGAGACCTTTGTATCACCACAGGAATGGGATTTGCTTGTAAAGCATGTGGGTATTGAAAGGTCTGGTTTATAAAAGGAGAAAGAAATTAAGGAAAAGATCTTCCACGGCTGATTGCTCCTGTCTCTGTTGTGGTTGATTACAGCCAAACAGAATAGGTTTTCTGGTAGCAATTCCAGTGCTTAATTACAGTTCAGTCACATCCGCAGTTTAGGGCACAGATTTCCTTCATGGGCAGGAGCTGTTTTATGAAGCAAAGCCATGCTGGGCTGTGTCTGATGGCTGCTGAAATTCTAGTGGGTGATTTTTTTTGTATCAAACCTAAATGCATAAGCAAGAGCATGATGGTTGGGAAGTGAGCTGTGAGGGGTGGGTGATGTACTGCAAGCTGGAGCTCTGTGAGACAGAGGCTGTTTTTGTGTATTTATGATGCTTTAATTCATGGTTTTTGGTTGAACAGCAATGAGCATCACGGTGGTTCATCCAGATCTGTTGCTGCTTATTGCTTTGCAGGGGTTCACAGGGCTCAAGTTTTGTCAGATAGTCAGTTCCCCACTGTCTTTAATGAGATTGGGTGATTTCATGGTGATTTTCGTGCCCATAAAATCAGAACAGATCAGAACTGTATTTTTTTCCAGGGAGCATCTTCAAGAACAAACCTGGTCCATGCATGAAGACCACTCTCTGCTGGAGAAATGCACAACGCAAACAAAGCGTGCAGCTACCAGCACGGCCCAAAAGTTTGCCAGGAGAAGTAGAGGAGACAGAGGAGGAGAGAAGCAAGAGAGGAGGTGCCTAGAGCACATGCCTTGGGGATGGCTTCTGTGCCAAAGCAGGGGTAGTACAAAGCAACTGTTGGTATGACCCATTCGGTGCTAGTGACTCAGTGGCTGAATCAGATGAGGAATGTCCTGGTTCCATCCTCCAGGAAGGTGCACTGGGGTGATGCCAGAAGGGCCCAGCCTATGCTGTTCCCACAGTGTCAGCAGTTCAGGGTGGGAGTTCATGTGTGGTGAGTGACTTACATGGCTCATCACTGGGAGAAGAGAAACAGCACCCACACTGTACTTTGAGCCAGCCTCCTGCCCCTTTTACCTCTTCCCAACCTCGTAACACTTCTGTCCCTTTGTCATCTGCACCCAGATTCTCACCTGTCAGGAGCCACGGGTCTCTGCTGGAATAGATCTACCACCCCAAGCATGTTGGATTCATATGGGACACGGGGGCTTTCCTGAGAAATCTACCTTGGTGGCTCTATTTTGCCCTAATTGGGTGGCTTTGCTGCAGGTTCCTAGTCTGCTCAGCTGTGAGAATCACTCTTCACATTTGCTTACCCTGCTTATCCCTCAGTTTCTGTAAAAACCCATCAGCTCCATCACACATAATCCTGGTTCCCCATGGAACAGGACCTGTCTCTATGTGCTGGCCTGCTAGTTGAGCACATTGTCTATTAAACCTACTCCAGCTCATGGGGAAATTCATACACTTGTTCAATTCTAGCAGGTCCTGTGAATGTCTAGCAGAGTTTCCTAAACCTTGGGGGAAATAAACATCTTCACAGAGAAGAACAGTCTAAATAGAGACGGACTAGAAATTCACCTTTTGTGATTCAGAACCTCTGTGATCCAGGATGGAGCTCTCAGTCTCTTGCTTCTTCTGCTCCTCGGTTTTTGACTATTTGTGCTCCTTCTGTTTAACAATTCAAAAATTCTTCCTGCATCTCTCTCTGCTGAATATCTTGGTATCACCTTTGTTTTCAATCTCCCCTTTCCCCATAGAAACAGACCTGAAGGAAAAATAATATGGAGGATATTAATGTCTCTGAGCCTTTATTCACTCAAACTGGGATATAAGATTTCTGCTGTATAATTCTGGCTAGGACACTTCTGAGCTGGGCCTGGATAGGCCTGGAAGAAAACACGATTTTCTTCTCTAAGTCTTCTTGCAGAGCAGTTATTTGTGTATGTCCAGCAGTATGGAGTGAAGGGGAGGCCTCAGGGAAAACCACAACTCATTTACAGCTTAAATGAAAATTGAAAATGAGTTGAAAACAAGATGTGCAAGATTTCAAATTTTATCTTTTATAAACAACAGCTATTGCCTGTGGACGAATGGATGTAACAGAGGGATTTAATCTTTGTAAACAAGAGAAAAATGCATCAAAATATACCCTCAGGCATATGTCAGGACCTGGCTTTGGAAAAATGGTGAAGAAGAGGCTGAAGCAACCTAACTGCTGCTAAGAGTTTTATTGGTACCAGGAGCTCTGTGAAGGAAACAAATAGGGGCATTCGATGACTTTGCTCTCTGTATTTGCTTTTTATTAGAGCCATCAGTTTGAGCACATATTGGCCTGCCCAGGTGGATATTTGCAGGGCCTGGGAAGCCTGAACTCCATAGCATGGAGTCTCTCCCTTGCAGCCTAGCTGGGGTCCAGAGTCAGTGCCAAAGGTACTAAAGCATAGAATCCCAGAATGATTTGGGCTGGAAGGGACCTTAAAACCCAGCCAGTCCCACTTCCCGCTGTGGACAAGGACACCTTCCACTAGACCAGGTTGCTCCAAGCCATGTCCAACCCGGCCTTAGACATTTCCTGGGATAGGGCAGCCACAGCTGCTCTGGGTAACCTGTGCCAGGGCCTGACCAACCTCACGGAGAAGAGTATCTTCCCAATATCCTATCTAGCCCTGTCCTCTGGCAGTGGAAAGTTATTTCCCCTTGTCTTGTCACTCCAGGCCCTTGTTTGAAGTCCCTCTCCAGCTCTCTTGGAGCCCTTGCAGACACTGGCAGGAACCTTTAGGTCTCCCTGGAGCTTTCTTTTCTCCAGGTGAGCACCCTCAGCTCTCCCAGCCTGGCTCCAGAGCAGAGGGGCACTAGCCCTTAGAGCATCTCTGCGGCCACATCTGGACTTGCTCCAACTGGTCCATGTCTTGTGCTGAGGATTCCAGACCTGGATGCAAAGCAGAGAAAAACCAAAATGGACCTTGCTTTAAAGCCCTTAAACAAGGGTATTTTCAGGTTGGTCTGTTACATTTGTTAGTGAGGCCCTTTTGGCTGGGCAGTTTTTAGATCCATTTGTTTTGCTTAGTTTTGATTTCCTTTCTTTACCTGGTGAAATTCTGCTTCATCTTTAGGTGCATTTAAAGGATTTGCTACCAGTGCCTGTTTCACAGGTCTGTTATCCTCATCTTATCCCTACTTGGACAGGAGTTTGGTAAGGAACAGAACACCCTAAGAGTAGACTTGGAACTTATTGAAGGAATTTGGAGGCTTATGGGCAAGGTGAACCCACAGGGATCATCCACCTGGATTTCCCAAAGGTATTTGTCAAGGTCCCTTAGCAAACGCTCTTGAAGGAAGGAAGCAGCTCTGAAACAGGTGGCGAGATCCTTACAGGGGAAATTGTTTGCTAAGAGGTAATGAACAGAAGGGAAGAGGAAGAGACTGGGTAATAAAAAAGATGAAATTTAAATGTACATAAATACAAAATGGTGCCCAGGGAGAAAAACCAATTTTAACTCTATTTATAAAACAACGGGTTCCAAGTTAAGTGCTACTATCTGAAACGTCGGGATTGTTACAGATTGTGCTGTGAAAATGTCAGTTCTGTGGTCAGCAGCCGTCCAGAGTAAACCGTGTGTGTCGATTGCTGGGGTAAAATAGAACAAAACAACCCCTGCTCCCTCCGGCTGCAGGCGTCTGGGGAAGCTGAAGATACGTGGAGCTTTGTGGTGTTTTTGGTGGGAAGGGACATTCCTGGAGGGTGTGGGGCTGTGCAGGGCTGCTCTCACCCAGCCCCGGAGGGTAAATCCTACAGAGAGGGGAGGGGGAGCTCTGTGCAGTCCCTCCTCTGCCTCGAGGGCATAACCATCGGTAACTTACCATTTTCCAAGGAGTCACTTCTGGGGCTGCCAACAGCCCCATCCCCTGCACCACATGTGAAAGTTGGTGTGCTGACCTCTGCTATCAAAACTGAATTATAAAGTAGAATTTCTAAAGCTTTTTTTGATACGTAAGCTTTGAAGATTCCCTTGGGGGGTGGTAGCTGTTGGAAGTTGAATCTCTGCTGAGTTGAAGAGAGCAAGTGGCAGAGAAGCACTGCAGTGTCACTTCCTACCTGGAATGCTGCAAGTCCCAGGCAGGCTCCAGGCTGGGTGTCTTGCTCTGACCCACCAAAGTGGGACAAAGGGAGAGGCAGAAAATCTACCACAAACCCCACCAGGCTGGTGACCAGGTTCTGGAGCTCAGGTCCTGGTGCCCTTCCCAATCAGGTTCTGGGTGCCAGTTGTTTTCCCTAAAATTAGGAACAACTTATTTGTGATGACTAGAAAATCCAGAAAAAATCTGGTCTCTCTGTTGGTATCTGGGGCTGGTATTTACCAAGGCTGTGGAGGAAGGAATTGTTGTTCCTGGAGCCCTGCCTAGATCACAGCGCTGCTGCTGCTGCTGCTCAGTGAGTGCTGAGCTTGGGGTCCTTTCACCAGTTGTTTTCCAATAAAGCCCCACTGGCTGTCCTGAATTGTGCTCCCACTTCTAGGCTCCAACGTGTCTCTGCATAGCTGTTCCAGTGCTCTTTCCAAACTTGAAATCGGGGTTATGGGCTCACATCTCCTACACACACATCATGAGGTCAAGCCTTAGTACTCAGCAATTAATCTGACATCCCCTCAGTTTTTGAAGGTTTACAATGGCACTGCAAAAGGGCAGGAGCTCCCTGATTTCTTTTTTCCAGCCTTTCGCAAGCTTGCTTAGCAGTGCCATTGGGATAGAAAATACCTGTTCCTCTGCTCTCTCCTTAGCTGAGATAACAGCAGTGAAAAAGAAGGAAGATCTGTGTGCATTTGGTTGTGCATCTAATTAGAGCAGTGCAAAAGCCTTCATCCTGTTTGAAACCCTACAGCTTCCCACTGCTTATCCCTTGTCCCCTGGGGCTGCTTGTGAGGAGCACTGAAGGAGTGGGACTTAACCATGTCATGCTTCAGTTGGTGCCATAATTGCCCAGGGCTCTTTCATCTGCCCTCTGTAATTGGGATCACTTCATCTCTGGCTTCATCCTCCCTAATCCTACAGGTAGCCCTTCACCTTGCTGTTCTCCACAGTAGAGGATTGCTGCTCAGCTTTCCAAAAAACACCCCTTCCCCAGGGTAAGGAGAAGCTAGACTCAGCTGTGCCAGTGCTGGGCAGCACCACGATCTTCTTCACATCCAGCACCTTCTCTGGACCTCACATACTCCTCCTGCGCTCCCTACATCCCCCACCTTCTCCAGACCATTCATCCCATGAGTGAATTCAGAACTGTTTTGAAGAAAAGGCTTAGGATAATACCTGTCCATTTCAAGCTGTGTTTTATCAGTGCAATGGCAGTGCAGGACACTGGGAGAGGGACACGGACTGAGAGAGGAAATAGTGAAGGTACAGGGGTCTTTGTGTCTGTCCAGATGCAGCACTGGCATATGGGCACTGGGAAGGGATACCAGAGCCCAAGCAGTGGTCCCAGCCACCAGCACCACTGGGACCAGGGGCCTCAGGTCTCCTGTCCCGGCTGACTCAGTGGGGGAGACAAAGCTGCCATGATGTGATTGTGAGAGTTGGGGCTGTAAATGCCACATCTGGGGTAAGCACTGTGGCCTCCTAAAGGGTCACCTCCTTGAGTGGCAAGCTGAGCACTGCCTGTTCAGCCATTCTGCTGCTGAACACAGGGAAGGAGCATGGTGAGAGAGCAGGGTGAGATCCCCCTTTTGAGTTCAGGACGTCCAGCACACCTGGACGCAAGGCTGGCAGAGGTGTCACACTTGGTGAGTGAGGGAGGAGAAGGCCTTGTCCATTACTGTGGCTCATCTCTGGAAGAGTAAGGGAGCCCATGCTGATCTGGCCAGCCAAGGGGACATTCACATAGTTTGGGAGGATGCCTGGTAACACAGGAACACTTTGGGATTTGGTTTTTTCTTCCTGTAAGCTTGGAGCTGAGTTTGCAGTTCTCTGTTGCTAAAAAGGGAATGTGTCACCTCTATCCCTGTTCTCCTGAACAGTAGCACATGCTGAGAAGAGTGTTACTAATGAATTCCCTCTGCCATTTCCCAGGAGAACTGGGTCATCTCATCCCCACCAACCAGCATCTCCTAGCAAAGTTATGGAATCGTAAATCCAGCAGAAGCTGCCAGGGCCTTTAGGACACTAATTAGCTTTCATGGCTCTCACCTGGGACTTCCCTCTATCCACATGGACCCAGGAACCACTTGAGCTCAGCCCTGGGCCTGTCGTCTGTCATTGATCTGTGTTGTGGGAGCTCAGAAGTGCCTGGCGTGACCTGGCCTCAGGCCCTCCTCATCACTATGGACCTTCCAGGACTATGTCTGACCCTGGTTACCCCTACCAGACCTCAGCCCCACCTACTGTGGTCCCTGAGAGTATCCCTGCATAAATATGGAACCTGGAGGAATCCCTGTTTGCTGCAGGCAAGGGACAAGAAGAAACAGCACAACCTGTGCCTTGGAGCCCTCTGATCAAATGCTTCCAATTTCACCTGGAATTCACTTCACTTGAGCCCTGGGCACACAGTCTTGTGTCCCAGGCTCCCACTGTCTGTGTCCTTGGTATGGCTGGTCACAGCTCCATTCCATTAATGGAAAAGGAGGAGCGCCTAGGGAACATGATTATCCATGGAAGATTTGGGTGTAGTAATCAGGAAATAATAGTCTCAAGATCTCAAAGGGAGTGGAAAAGGTGAGAAGTGATACACAGGCTCTGGTGCTCATGCTCTGCAATAAGTGGGATCCTCTGGGAGGCTGCTCTGGAAAATGAAGGAGCTGGGCAGAGCTGGCAGGTCCTCAAGAACAGGATCCTCAAATTATCCATCCTGATAATCAGGTGCGCAGGTACCTGTACTGGGAGATGGGTTTGAGCTAAACTGGAAATGAAGCTCATGGCTGAGCTCCAGGGCAGAGGAGAAGGTGGAAGCCTGGACAGGTCATGACGGAGAGATTTGGGAATGGGGATCAGACTCGGTGGTGAGTCTGTCACTCTTCACCTCAATAGCGGGTCAGTCACGTCTCCCGAGCGCCCGAGCGCTAGAGTGACACACGACGGGCACAAGCGGAGGATGGCAGTGTGTCAGCCCGGGGCGGGGCCGGGCTGAAGCGAGATCCCGCCCCCGCGGGTATAACCGGGAGGCGGCGGCGGCGGGCGCGGGTCCCGCGGCGGCGATGGCGCTGTGGTGCCTCCTGCTGCTGCTCTGCGGAGCCGCGCTGGGACCTGCAGTCCGCCTCGACTTAGCCGAGCACCGCAGCCAGGCCGCCAAGATCAAGGTCAACCCCCGCGGCAACCTCTGGGCCACAGGTACCGGGCGGGGGGACACAGGGACACGCGGGATGTGCGGGGCACGGAGACCTCCTGCACTGTCCTGTGGCTGCCTGTGCGGAGGGGGATGCTGGCAGTACCACAATGGGCCGGGGGAGGCCAGGGCAGGCGTGAAGTCACCTCCACCTGCATCCCTGGGCAGCAGGTCCAACGTCTCCAGCAGACTGACCAGTATGGCATCCCTGGAATATGAGGTTCAGCATCCCTGGGTGGCATCTCTGTAACCTCAGAGATCTTGTCAACAGGAACAGAGAGGGAAGTTTTCCAAAAATCCCATGTGGAGTGAGGTCTGGGGATTTCTGGGTTTCTCTTGACTTAGCTGGTTTGGGCATTAGGTCACTTGGTGCTCCTTGTTGGTTCCTGCTGATGCAGGGTGGCCATTGACAGCTCAGCTGGAGCCCTGCATCCCCCCAGACATGGTGTGGTGTTGCAGGTCACTTCATGGGGAAGAAGAGCGTCACAGGCTCCCCACACCTGGAGACTCCAGAGGAGCCTGCAGTGCCAATGGTCTTCAGTCCCTCTCTGCGATCCTTGATGGAGGACATGATGGAACTACTGACCCGGAAGCTCCTGAAAATCCTCTTGCAAGAAAGGCTATTGGATGAGAACCAAGGGAAATACGACCTCACTGACCAGGTGAATATTGACTTAGGTAGAGGGAGATGCTCAGAGCAGAAAGGTGGAGGAGCTGTGCTGGAGAGGGGAGCAGTTGCACAGCTGCTACAGATGCATTCCCCTCATTACCTTCCTTTTAACCCTCCTTAAACCACTTCGTAAGACCAACCATAAAGGGAGAGAGCAGAAGTGTCCTGAGGCTTGTGTCTAGCTGGGCAGTGACAACTAGTCCCAGGTGCTTGGGAAGGGTGTGAGGATGAGCAAGTAACACTGCAATGGAGCTGTGACAGTGGTGGTCTCCAGGGCTTGTTAATAAGCATCTCGGTCTTCCTCAGCCAGATGCAGAAAAGGATGGTGCCCCCTTTTCCAAGGACAGGGAAATCCTTTCTCCCTTTTATTTCCACAGCAGGAGATCAAGAGGGACAAAGAATATAAAGGGAAAGAAATCAGTCAAGCAAAGAGCTTTGGTTCTGTGTCAGCATGACTGGTATTCCTCGATGCTAAGGGCACAAAGCCTTGCAGAGGGTATATTGGTCCTCCTGCTGCAGAGCAGGTTTTGGGAAGCAGGAAGAGGGCAGGAGCTTCACTGGTTCCACTGTGTATCAGCAGATCCTCAGTCTTACTGCGGCTTTTACCTTTGAACTGACCTGGCTCCTAGTGGAAAAGCTGCCCCTGGGAGCAATGCACAAGCACAGATCCTCAGGCAGGATGTAGAGATGGAATTGCTCAGTCCAGGAATGGAATTTCAATATTCATAGATGGAATTAGTCTGTGTGGCTCTGTTTGTCTGTTGCCTCCTGCACACTTCCCTGGGGTCTCACCCTTTCCAGTCACTGCAGGAAGTAACTGAGAGTCTAAAAAGGGTGAAATCCTCTTAAGTCAGTCCTGCCTGTGCTGTCCCACTTAGCCAGACGCCTGAGGAGCTACCCAGTAGCACTGCATGCAGGTAAAGCTATTTCTGCTGTGCAGGGTTAGGCAGGGCTTGCTCCTCTTTGGCACAGGTGAAGCAGAGTTGCAGGACTGGGAACCTGAGAGCTACTGATTGTTCAAGCCCCTTTTGGACTCACTTTCAGCAGATTAAGGTAAACTGATGCATCCCAGAGGGCTGTTCCCATTGGGTAGAGGGCTTTCCACGGTGAAGATACAACTGGGCATGGCTGAAGGCACTAGCCCACCCCACTCCCTGTGTAGTGAGCTGTGTGGGGCTGCTGCAGTGTTTGCTTCTCAGATGCAGCTGGAAAGGAGATGAGGGCTGTGGAGATTCTGGACCCTTCCCCATGCTCCCCAAGGAACCTCTGAGCAGAAGAGCACTTGTTGAGAGGATGGGAGAGCTGGTAGATGTGCTGCCCTGCCTTGTTTCTGAGCATGTAGTGTGAATTTGGTAAAGGTGCTCCCTGGGGCTATCCCCTTCAGAGATTGCTGCTCACGTTGCAGATGTGCCTGTGCAAAGGCTGCCCCGAGTGCTGATACTGTGCTACAGATTCCAGCTGGGTGCCAAAGCCCAGCCAGTACTCAGGGGTGGGCCCTGGCCAGGTATGGCACTGGGTGCCAAAGCTCTGCTGCTGGACGGTGATTTGTCTGTGGCTTGTGCAGGTGCTGGCCAGTGCCTGCCCGGTGCCTCTGTAGGGCAAGGTGGGATTCCGTGCCCAAATGTGTGCTTGATGTGTAACTGGCTCCTGCCCCTCACTTTCTCTTCCCAAAGCCTGAAGCCTCTCCTTGGGCAGTGCCCTGGTCCCCTTGGTCATCTTGGTGGGTGCTCTTTCTGGTTTTGCTCCTTGGGCATCTCTGAGCATCTCACTTCCTCAACTCCTGTCCTCCTGCTCCTTTTTCCCACCCATACCCAGGGCATCCTCACATCCGTGCTGTTGTGGATATTACAGAACTGCTTCTCCCCAGTGCCTCTGGCTGCTGTCCACGCTATACTGTTCTGTGTGACCTTATTTTTTCTTGCTCTTACGGTTGTCACAGTGCTAATCCAAATTCCTGCCACCCTGACAGCTTTCCCCCTCACCATGACTGTTGTTGGACACCAGGTGTCAGCACCCAGCCTGAAACTGATCTATGTGCCATGTTCCCACCTGCCTCACAGGCTTTTTCATAGCTCTGCCCCGCGAAACCCGCGGTCCAGGCCCTGCTCAGGATCTGTCACTTTCATCTCCACTTTCCTGCCATGTGTGGTAGACAAGGCTTGGCTCTCAGCATGCTGGGGCTTCTCAGTGCTGTCATGTTGCTCTGTGTGACAAAGATTGGGCTGGCAGAGGAGGATCCTTCCCATCCTTTGTCATCTCCTTGGGTATTGGTTCCCCAGGATGCAGAGACCATGCGCGTGGAATGGAACAGCTCCAGTGGTATGGAGAGAGCCCTTCTGCCTGAAGGCAGGTGCTGTCCTGCATAGCTCTGGGAGCTGTGGTCAGTGCCAATCCCACAGACTCCTCTGTGACTCTTCCCTGCTGTGTTTTCTGTCTCTTTTTGCCTTCTCACATTCACTGCTAAATGAGGCTCTCCCCTGAAGCTCAGCCCGGTGGCTGCTGCCTCACTGGGATGAAGTTTCCCTCTGACATCTGAGTTGTGTTTCAGCCATTAGAGCATTGGAGCCATTGGATGGGAGGCTTCTGGCTCTGTCCTTCTCATGTGCCATCCCAAGCCACCCCTGAAAGTGCCATCGTGCTCCAGCATGGGATGTTTGTCTGATCTGTCCTATGGTACCCAGCATAGGTGGTGATGGTGGTGGTTGTGTGCATGACCTCGTGTCTCACCATTGTGTCTTGTTTTGTAGGAGACAGGGCTTTTAACGAAGGTGCTGGAGAAGTACTTTTCAAACTGAAGAGGTGCAACCAGGAAGGATGAGGTCTGCAAGGTCGGCTGTGTGTGATGAACAGAGAAGAGCATCGTCCTTGTGGGTTTCTATAGCAACATCACTTTTATTTATTCTTTCTGAAATATTGTTAATAGTGATGGTATGTGTGAAAAGTGGAGCCTCCCTGTATAGTTCCTGTATGTTTTGTGTTTTCTTGACGTCTGATGTGCCTGTGTGAATAAAACTGGCTCTTTGCACAGACTCCTGTGTGTGGGTAGGGAGGCTGACCCCCAGAGCTTGTGCAGGGGGAATGACGAGCAGGAGCACCTTGGGGCAGGGTGAAGGGAAGGCTCTCAACAGCTCAGAGGGGCTGGATTCAGTCCCTGCAGCCTCTGCTCACTGGTGGAGACCCTGACATGATAAAACAGCACTCGTAGGTGAGCTGATCATACCACTCACCACTGGAGCATCTTTGTGACTCTTTTTGCTGGGAATATTACCAGCAAAATACTGTTTTGGCAGTGGTGGGATTTCTGGCTCAATCAGAGTCCTGGCCTTGTGGCACCTCACGTTTATTACAGGCTCATTGGCCTTGGCCATCAAACACTCAGTCCAATGATGAGGCTGCTTTGTGATGATGGCTTAGTGCACCCTCACCTCGTGCATGCAGTCAAACACTCACAGGGGCAGAGGTAGAGCCCCAGGGCCTTTTGTTGTGCAGGATGGCTGGAGAAGGGAGCTGGGACCTGGCTGAAATGGATGATAGAACAGTCCCATGAGCAGACTCTGGTTTTATTCAGCACTTCTGAAAGTGCGGCTCACAGATGCACCCTGTGGCTGCCAGCCACTTGTGGGGGTCATGGGATCATAGAATGGGTTGGGTTAGAAGGCACACCTTATGGCCACAGTCCAGGGGCAGGGACACCTGCTACTATCCCAGATTGCTCCAAGCCCTGTCCAGCCTGGTCTTGGACATTTCCAGGGATGGTGTAGCCACAGCTGCTTTTGGCAGCCTGTGCCAGGGCCTCACCACCCTCTCAGGGAGGAATTCCTTTCCAATATCTAATGTAACTGCCCTCTAGCAGTAGGAAGCCATTTCCCCCTTGCCTTGTCACTCCAGGCCCTTGACTCAAGTCCCTCTCCAGCACTCTTGGAGCCCCTCTAGGCATTGGCAGAGGCTCTAAGGTGTCTACAGAGCCTTCTCTCCTCCCAGCTGAGCAATTGCTACTGTGTCAGCCTTTTCTTTGAGCATCTCCATGGTCCTAGGGATGTCCCCAGGAAGAGCAAAACCTGGCTGCAGAGCCCAGAGTGATGCCATAAATGAAACCATAAATTTTCACACTCTGCTCCCCACAATTCTGATGATAAAGTCAAGCTGATCCTTTGATCCCACAGGAGGAGAGCCCTTTGCCCAAGAACAGGAACCTCAGAGCCAGGTCACACCAAGCCAAGGGATGATCCAGCATCTGAAGATGCTGATAAGTAGTAGAGGGATCAAAACCACGGTCAGAGACCTTCCCACCATGCTCACTATCCCTTCAAGGATAGTTCAGATCCTGTGAAGCCTCCTCTTCCTCACTGGAGCAGTTGCTTGGTTGCAGCCCCTGGTGAACAGCCCATCTGTATCTGTTCCCTTTGTTAGTCCTTCATGGTCTCCTACCCACCAGTATTGCTCAAGAAGTTTTCCACTGTCTTGCAATCATTCATGCAGGAATACTCCCTCTAATGTCTACTTTTTTGCCCAGACTTGCTGCTGTGTTTTGGGATGTGGATGACCCCCAGCTCACCTTTTCATTAGCTGGAGTAAAGCCTTGACTTAAAACTAATTATTAGCAAGAAAAATAATGACACTGTGGATTGTGTTTGATACTGGAGGAAACCAGATGCCCCTCAGCCAGCAGTGTGAGGGACTGACAGCCTAATGGGGTTCCTGACTTGATGTGTCATGGGACCACTCTGTCAAGCTCACTGGAGGGGGAACAGGTTCCTGGCCATGAGGCACCCAGGTAAGATCCTCATTCTTCCTCTGACCCAGCCAGAACCTGTCCAGCTGCCTCTGTGTGTCCCCAGCCCTCAATCACTCTCCTCTGGGCTGAGATAAAAAAGAGTGAGGTCACTTGTTGACTACTGCTATGGGCAGAAGAGGCTCACCTTGGGGAATATAAGTTAATTTAAGTGTTTGATTCGGGTTTTGGAAAAAACAACCCCCCCCAAGCATTTTCACACCTGGGGAAGGCACCTCCCCTCCCCTTTGCTCGGCTCACTCTCAGCACCTCTCCTCCTCCTTGTTGTCACTGCAGGTGACACTCAGTCCCCCTGTAGAAGCAACAGCTGAAGGCAGGAGGGATATATCTGCTCTTTCATGGATGAGTCTTCCACAGGCAGTACCTTCCAAGGCAGTGGTCCATTCAAGGAGTGCATGTTCCACTGGGGAGCATCTCTTCATCCTCCTTCTCTGGACTGCTGCACAGATTGGAGCAATGTTGGGCCCCCGAGCCCTGAGTGCCCAGCACCTGCCTTGGACACCATCCTACAAGCACAGGATGACTCAGGCTGGAGAAAATCTCAGCAGATCTGTAGTCCAGCCATCTGCCCAAAGCTAAATGAGCCCTGAGCTCCGACTGGGTTACTCAGGGCTTGAAAACCTCCATGTATGAAGGCTGGGTCCACTGCTCAGCTGTTTCAATGTTTCTATTTCTCCCTCACAGGTAAACAGCCACTCAAGCCCTAAACCGCTATTTCCTCTTGAATTTCAATTATAAACTGAGAGAATCAGGAAATCTTTTGAGGAAGCTCATAATTTTTTGACAATTTTCTGGCTCTGCCCTGTCATCCACCTTTCTGACATTCACCTGCTGGCACAGCATACATAGGCTCAGCACAATGTCCTATCACTTACCAGGTCGTGTTCTTGGAAAGTTCCAGCACCAACACTTTGTGCCCAAGCTTAGAAAATGAGTAAATTCTTCACTTTGAGTTTTTTCACAGCTCTGATTTGTTCCTGTTGCTCCTCTGGTTTGAGGATAACCTGCCATGCTGCCACTGGTGCTCAAGTCCTTGCTCACAGCAGAACTTGCTGTTTCTGTGCACTGCAAGCAGAGAGGCAACAAGGACCCTCAGGATCACTTGGGACGACTTTCTTGGGATGTTCTCCCCTTTCTTTGGAAGCCCAAGAGCTCATTTACAGCTGTGACCATTGCTGTTCCTGGGCTTCCCCCATGGCATGACCCCAGGGATGGGAAAAGAACTTGAAGCTTTATCTCATGAAGAATTTATCTCATGAAGTGAGATAAATAGACACAAGTCACCTTCACGATTGACATTTGTGTCTTTGCTTATAGGACTGACTCAGAGTAGGAGCTGTCTCAGAGGGATGTCAGTGAAAGTCCACTGCCACCACTTGGTGTCATTCCTGTCCCAGGCTTAGTGAAGTGCTCTCTGTCGTGCTCACTGACATTCATCCTCCTGCTTTGTTCTTGCAAAGACATCATGCCCCACGTTGGGGTGCTCCCTCCTCTGATCTCTCTTCCACAGGAGACTCACAAGCCAGGCAATAAGGAAGGGAGGGAAGGAAGCAGAAAAGGAAGCAGGCTGCCATCAGGAAGCAAAACAGTCAAATTCCATTGCCATCCCCCACGCTCCTCCAGGGAAAGCTCTTCAAATCCTGATATGAACATCAAACCCTGACCTGACCAAGGTAAATCCAGCCAGGACAGAGACTGGGACAACCCCAGGAAGTGGATTTCCAGAGCTTCGCACTGTATCCAAACGATTTCCAGGGAACAGAGCATCCTAGTGCAGAGGAGGTGAGGTTAAATGCAGTGTACAATCTCAAATCATGCAGAGATTGCAAGTGGCCAAAAAGGCGAACAGCAGCTGGCTTGTATTAAAACTAACATGGCCACAGCCCAGGACAGTGCCTGTGCTGGGCACTGCTGAAGCACCTCTAGCCCTGGGGGGAAGCTCTGGGCCTCTCACTCCAAGAAGGACATTGGAGGACTGGAACATGTCCAGAGAAGGGAATAGAACTGGGGAAGGAGCTGGAGCGCCAGGAGCAGCAGAGGGAGCTGGAGGGGCTCAGCCTGGAGAAAAGGAGGCTCAGTGGGGATCTTCTGTCTCTCCACAACTTCCTGACAGGAGCATGCAGCCAGGTGGGGTTGGGCTCTGCTTCCAGGGACAGGACAAGAGGAAATGGCCTCAAGCTGTGTCAGAGAATGTTCAAGTTGGACATCAGGAGAAATTTTTTCATGGAAAGGGTGGTCAGGTATTGAAAGGGCCAACTACTTCTCAGTCAACATCAGGGAATCTGCCTGTTGGGCTGGCCCTGCCCAATCCAAACCTTCAAGTACAGTAGAATGGGATAAAATTCCTGCAGAGCACATAAAGAATATGCTGGAGAAAACAAACTGGGTTATTCCTGCCTCAGGCAAAGGCAAACCCATCTGTGAGATTCCTTTCACTCAAGGACCTGAGTGTACATTGTGGGTGATGCTGGAAGATGGGAAAGCCCAATCTGTGCCTCAAGGCAATTTGACTAGGGTGAGAACAGCCAATAAATTCAATTGCATGAAGTTAGTTGGTACATAATGCTGTGTATTATCACTTCTACACACTCCTCATCCCACCAGGCACCTCACAGCACTGTCTGGATTTGGGGTTCTGAAACTAACTTCCCTCTGATCATCATATTAACAAAGGATGAACTTTGATGAAACTGGACAAATGCAGTGGTGACGGAACAAACTCTTGTTGCCCTGAAAGACAGCTGGAACCCAATGCCATGGTCAAAATGAATTCAATGGACTTTTACAGGCATAGTCCATCAACTGAGGGAATGATCTGTGTGTGTGTATATCCATCAGAACACAGGAAAGGTGACAGGGTCTTGGGAAGTGTGGAACCTGGCATGCTATCAGTGATATGGGCAAGGGATGGCTACTGCCCTAGTTTTACTGGGATTTTTCCTCAGTAGCTGGTCCAGTGCTGTGGTTTGGATTTGGCACAAGAGTAATGTTGACAACACAAGGATGTTTTGGCTGTTGCTGAGCTTACTCTAAGTCAAGGACTTTTCAGTGTCCCATGTTCTGCCAGTGAGGAGTTACCTAGGAAGTTGGGGGAAACATGGCCAGGAGAGCTGAGGGATATTCCATACTACAGAACATCATAATCCATATATAAACTGGGAAGAATTGGCCAGGAGCCTCTGATTGCTCTCAGGGGCAATCTGGGCACTGGTCAGCAGATGGTGATCATGAACTGTGTATTCCTTTTTTCTCCTGGGTATTCTTTTATCATTTTTTCTTAAATTACAGCTATAATCATTAGTAGTAGTAGTATGACGTAACACTAGTATTATTACTACTTTTATTTTTTTGTAATCTTTCAGCCATCAAATGTATCTCAACCCACAGAACATTTTTCCTGTGATGAAGACTTTCATTGCATCAGGTCCTTGGCTCTTGGCTGAGGCCTCAAGAAGAGATTCAACTAAAGATCAGAAAATGTGCAATGGTAGACAGTAAGGGACCTGCCAAAGATCTGGTACATCTGTGGGAGCCCCAGCAGTTCGGAATCCACTTCGCACTGGAACAACAGTTCTCCAGTTTCACTTGGAAATGAGAAAGGGTCAAATTCCCTGGACACCAGCCTGTTCTCACTGCTCTGGTCTTTAGAGGAAACCCTTCTCTTGACCCTCTTTCTCAGCCCAGGAGAAATCCCAGCCATCTGGGATATGAAATTACTCCAAGTGTGGCTGGTCCCAAGCTAAATCTTCCCCCAAGAAATGTGTTCACCCTGGCCCCAAGGAAACGCCTTGCTCTGGACTGGGATGGACTGGACTTCAGCAACTACAGCATGGACATCATAGAACATGGAGCATTGAAATCCTGAGTGTTCTCCTGCTGTGAATAACCCAAGGAAAGACGCACGGGTGCTTGGCTGTGTTGGCAGCTACCTGCCTGCCCAGTCTGGAAGGTCTCAGGGCTGTGTCTGATCCAAAGCCCTCTATATTACCGTGCTCAGGAGATATTCTCACAGTATGTATGCACCAAGTGCTGCTCCTTAGAGCGAGAGATAGGGATCATCCCAGCTACAGACACACAGATTCTTATTTTATGGGCTTTTTAATGGGATGAAAACAGCCCTAGAGCAGCAGGGACAAAACCAGCTGTGGGGTTTGATGCAAGCCCTTCTGCCACAGGACCCTCCCCACAGGACTCCCCAAATCATCAGGGTGCTGGAGTGCAGTGAGAGAAGGTCCAGCACAATCTCACTGCCATTTTCTTTTC
Source organism: Sturnus vulgaris (assembly GCF_052056855.1). Lineage (NCBI taxonomy): Eukaryota > Metazoa > Chordata > Aves > Passeriformes > Sturnidae > Sturnus > Sturnus vulgaris. The sequence continues at coordinate 721,381 of NC_142255.1, forward strand.
ATTTCTATTCATTTTAACCTCCATGCGGGGCTGAGAAGAAGCCAAGGACTCCAATACGAATAAGGTATTCATAAATTTTTTGGTTCTTCAGGCTCGTGGAGTATAAAGTACAGTGAGCAGAATACACCTGACGTAGCACTGGGAAATTGCACCAGTAACAGCTCATGGTCCTGCTGTGCTGCAGAGGAAGGTGCCATAAGCCACCTCCTACCATGTCCACCAGCCATTCTTTGGACTCCTTGCACAATGTTGAGACTGTGCCAGGAATTGTAGAGCTACAGAATTGCCATGGAATTGATGGATTTTATAAAATATGTGTAGGTCAGTACCACCACACTGAGGTGTTTTTCTACTGTGGGAAGATAAGGTAAGCAGTAATTCGGGCAAATCTTCCTAAAGGAGTAGGCAGAGGTGGATACAGTAAGACCCCTTCCTACTCCAGGTAGGATATAGAAAGGGTGAACTTAGGACACTCCTTTCTTTCCATTTCCTGCTCTCACTGTTCCCACAGCCTTGTTGACATCTCCCAGCGTCTCACATGCCAAGGAACACCTTTCCCTTCAGAAGTGAATCTGTACCTGTTCCAAGTGTTTTCAAGCCAAAACCAGCAAAAACTGGTCCAGGGTGGTGGCACTGATGAGGGAACCACCAGCCTCCAGTACGGACTCAAGAAAGCAGCTCCAGCCTGGCCATGTCACTGGTATGAGAGGCAGCAACCTGCTCCAGAACCTGGGTACAAGTGCCATGGAAAGGGATAAGGCAGCTCCCAGCAGGGCAAGAAGACTTGTGGGAATACTTACCTGGGATTTGGAAAAAGGGGGACTCTGTTTTTCTTGCCTGGGAACATTTGCATGGCAGACCTAGATTTTAAAAGACCCTGTCATTTCATGAAGGGCCAGCTTCCCATCTATCTGCCATGTGTCCTTTCTCTGGAAAGACGGGAGACACATAGCCTGAAAGGTTTTAGGGAACCAGCTCTGCTGGGAGACCTGTGAGACTATGATGGAGGAACAGGACCTTCAGTCTCGTACAAATTCTGGTGGGGGACTGCTGAAGGCCTGTGGTTCAACCCCTCACTCACAGCAGGACTGTCACCAACTGCAAGACACCATCCCAGGATGATGTTTGGTGGGACAGGACCACTGGGAGGGTAAGCCTCTGAACATCGTTGTCTTGGGGTGATTTTATAATGATTTTTTATTCTCTACCTGTCTGCTTTATGCCCAGAAAACGGCTGCTGTAGCTTTCAGATGGACCAGGGGGTGGCCTGGTAAGCTTTGGGCTCTGGCGTGGTTTTGCTTCAATCTCTCTCCAGGGTGGACCAGGAATGCTGCGTTGTTCTGTTTGTGGGATTAGTTTTTAGCTAACTTGAAGCCAAAAGGTTTTTTTCCCTTCCCTTCCCGTCCCCTCCCCGGTACCGGGAATCCTCTCGGCTGCTTTTCCCCCCTTGGACTGTTTTCCACTTGGCTTGTTTTTCTTTTCAGCCCTTCTGGGGAGGCGGCGGGGGACCTCGGAGGAGCTGAACCAACATGAGAAAGGACTTGAAAATCCATCAACTTTGGCTGCTGTGAGAAGACCCACGCCAGAAATCCAACAGGTTCCCAGCTGCTGCGTGAATTCTTTTCTCCCTCCTTCTCAGAGACAAAGAAGGGAGGCCAGCCATCTTTGCTTCTCAGCCACGCAGCCAGATGGGGGTGGGGTATGAGGTTCCGTTTTCTTTTTTTCCTGCGGGTATACTTTTCTTTTTTTTTTTTTCTCCACTTTCATCCCCATGTATCCATTTCTCTCATTGGCAGAATAAAAGAGAGTTATTGAAGCCTTTCTCCTCAGAGGAAACACCCATTCCAGGGCATTTCCTCCTGAAATTTGTCTCCAGAGCGAAGACCATCATCCATCAAAGCTTTTGTGACAACCGGAACTGGTAGAGAACATGCATAGCAGACCTGGCCAACCCCAAATCTGCCTTGGATATCTTCCACCACAATGCTCACTCTGCTGATCTGAGATCTGGAAGCTCACACCCCTCAGGAGGTGGTGTGAAGGCATTCCAAGGCTGGCAGAGAGATACAAGACAGAGGAGTTTCCATGGAAAAATGTTTATTGCTTAAAATTGGCCTCTAATGCCAGGGATTACAAGAGAAAGCTCTTTAAGATGCAACCAGGGATGAAAGTGCTAATTACCACACAGTGCATCATTAACAAGCCCCAGCAAACCTGGGAAAAGTTCAGCTCCCTGATGGTTACATTAAACTGGCAGGAAAGGCTGTCATGTGTGGGGACAAGGTTCCCCAAGCTGGGGCAGTAAAATCCCTGATAAAATGCATCCCACAGCTAATGCACTTCCCAAGACTGACACCGGGGCAGAGCTCTGTTAGATGAAGGAGACACTCTGGGATGAGTCTGGAGGGTCAATTTGGGAGCTGGAAAATCCACTTGCTCTCTGATGGAAAAGCCTGTAACAGATGCAAGATGGTGACTTCTTCCCCTCCTCTCCCACCTCCCAAGGTATCAGCTTAGACCTGACATGATCCCTCCCTGTATCCCTGTTGCAGAGCTGCCATTAGGGCAGCCTGGAAGGGCCACTTGGGGTCTGTCAACAGTAGCTGGGTAACCCCAGGAAGGAGCAAGGGAAGGAATGGGACCAGCCCACTCAGACATGAGTCTTAGTGCCCATGGGATCACACATGGAGTCCCTGGGTGGAATGGAGATATTTAGGAGGGCAATGGGACAGCTAGGTTTCTGTCCCCTGTATTTCTGAGGACACATGGAAACCTGTAACACTGGCAGGAGTTGGAAGGAACTGTTTGGGACTAGAAGTAGAGATGATCAAGTACCCAAAGTAAGAGGCTCTTCCTGTCATGTGCCACAGAAGGTCTAGAACATGTCCAGAGAATTGTTCCTCTCTTGGCTCTTGGAAGGGTCAGAGGGCTGAACACTCAACACAATTTCTAGATGAGGATTTCCTCGAAATGTGGCTGAAACCCCTCCTGTTTCAGTTCCCACCAGGATGATATGTGACTCCTGTTGAGCTTTGCCTCCATCTCCTGGCAGTCCTTTCACTTAACCCTGAGCTGTCTCCATCACAAGATATGAAACCCACTGGTCAGTGTAGTGGGTAGCAACACCTTCTCCTCCTCTCAAAATGTGTAACTTCCAGCTCTATTTGGAGCTGGAAAAATAGATCCTTCTTGCAAATATATCTAGAGCCAAACCAACCCTACAGCAACCTCTCTGCTCATCAAGGTGGAACTGATCAAAGGGGGTCCCTCCTTCCTTCCTCCTGTCATTCCCTTCAAGCTGCTCCATCATGGGCCATTCAGCTGTGGCAAAGATTCCTGGGCAAGGATCCACAGGATGGGCTTCATCACAACAAAGGCCCAGTTCAAGCCCAGCTGCAGCATTGTCTCTGTCAGGGAAGAAAACAGGGGGATGATGGGGACAGCTATGGGGCAGAGTGACTCCTGGATATAAGCATCACATCTATCTTTCTGGCTCCAATGGGTCCGGCGGAAATCTTCCTGGTGCATCCCCAAAATCGCCTCCTTGCCCCGGCATGTACCCACTCTTTCCTCACTGCACATCCCGGCACTGAGGTGGTTGGTTCAACACCGAGAGAGGCGGGCTAATGCAGCACTCAACACCCGCTTGCACAAGAGGTGACGGGTGCCCCTCCCCTCGCCCCCACCTCTCTCCGGTGACCTGGATGAAATGACTCATCTCTAATCGGGGGATCCATCTCTCCGGAGGGAGTGAAGCAGAAGCTGCCCAAGGAAGAGGGCTGCCCCAGCAAGGGCAGGGTGCTGACACTGGGAGAATAAACTCCTTGGAAAATGTGTAATGTTCTCTGGAAACTGTGTGATGAAATACACAGCTTTATTACCTGCAGAAAAGACTCAGAAAATTTAAAATTTAAAAATGAGGAAAACACAAAAACCTAGTTGTAATAATAGCCTCTTCCTATATGCTGGGTGGGGGGTAAATCAAGCAGTTTTCTCACACTTCCAGAATATGATCTCATCAGCACTCCAGGGAAGGGGAGCATCCCACTGCCACAGTCATGGCCCATGTCTGTCACTGCTGGGGACAGATGGGAGAACCACAGCATTTCTAGGAGCTCCCTGACGTCCTTGCACTCAAACCTTTGTGTTGCTGGTCACCTTTAGAGAAGAAGGGGAACTCCCTCCCCCTTGTTTTCATTTTTGGGAATAGGGTATCCTCCCAAAGGACCTGTTTGTGATGCTTGTCTGAACAGCCCCAAACCCACCGTGCCCCAATCCCTTCTGAAGGCAAACTCCACACATTGGTTTAACCAAGCCAGTGCAGGGCTCATCCCTCTGCTGCCTCTCTCAGCTCCAGGGAGTGCAACAAGAGATGCTTTAGACCCTCATCCCACACATTACTTCACATGGTTGTATCTTCCCCATCTTGATTAATTTCATCCTCCCAGTTACCAGCCACCTCCTCAGTTATCCTCTTCCACATTGGAGGGAGAGGTGGTTCCACCTTTCCAACAGGTCCAAAGCCCCACGGGTGTCCATGTGATCACCCCTAAGGATTTGCTCTATTTGCTGTGAAGTCCATGTCTCCCTCTGCTTTGCAGAGGCTGTCAGAGCTGGAGCTGGTGCCACGACCCCACAGACAGCTCCACAGCACATCTCTGCACACATTCCCCTGCTACATCACCCTTGCCACCTTCTAATTTTTTTAAACAACTCCTGGGGAGGGATTCAGTGGTCAGACTGGGTCAGACAAGTTGGGGATTTGAAGGGAAATGGCAAAGTCTTTGCCAAAAAATGCCTTTATTTCCTGTTGGATATGAGTAAACACTTGTTTGTATCTCCCTCTGCCCAAGGGGATGGGTACTCAGCCAGCCCCTGTTCACTGGGATGCAAAAAAGAAATATCCAGGGGATGGCTATGCCAGTTTCAGAGGGAAGACCCCAAACATGGGTCAGGAGAGTGTTTCTGCCACGCTGGTCCTTCTCAGTATCAATACAACATTCTTCAGCCAACTGAAATGCCAAAGTACAGGAGCAAACCCCAAACGTTTGGATTTCCATGATTTCCATGTCACGGCCAGGTTACAAACCTGCGCATCTTCTGCATAGTGGGGCTAGGAGCACCTCTAGACACCTTGCCTGGGGACCAACAGCTCAGTCAGGAGCGGGGTCGTCAAGGATGCCATGCAGCCGCAGCCTGTGCTCGATGATCTCAGCTTCACCAGGAACCTTCACCAGGCAGTGCAGATGAGGGCTTTGAACATCTCTGGTCCCACCAGGGTCCAGAAGAGCCTGGCAGCTCCAGGGTCATCATGCTATATGGAACTGGACTTTTTACTGTTCTGCAAGAAAAGTCAAGGAGAGGGAGGCAAACCCTTCCCAGGACTGCGCCAGCCCATCGCTCCCCTGCGTGCCCAGGCAGTGCCGGAGCGGCTGCTCCACTGTGGGATAGGCTGGATGAACCAATCACCTTTGGAGTCAGGCACTCTAAGAAACGCTGGGAGAAACGCAGCCGTGACTGCACGGCAGGCTGGCTCCTCGCCCGCAGCCTTGGCAGGAAATGTGAGCAGGCAGGGAGGCAGCATCACGGCTCGTTCCGAAGCATCACGGCTCGTTCCGGAACATCACGGCTCTTCCCGGAACATCCCGGCGCACTCAGCAGCTCATCCCGCAGCTCCCAGTCCGGGATCGGCTGCAGCGGAGGTAGGCTCGGGGTGGGAAAGGGGATGTGGGTGTTTATGCTGCTGCTGCAGGGATAGCCCCCATTCCAGGGGGATGCTGGGCAGCTCCTTCACAGCAGGAAAGTGAGTTGGTCAAGTGCTATGGTAAAAACGGCGTTTGGTCTCCTAGGCAGCGTCCCACCGTTATCCCCAGCTGGCTCCTTAGTGGCTGGCACACCGCTGCCAGGGACAGGCAGTTTCTCGGTCCCCTCCGGGTTATTCCTGTTTCCTTGGACGATGAGGAGTTAACTTCACAGGGGCTCAGCGAGGAGCAGCCCGATAGGGCTCAGCCTGTATTTGTGCAGTGATGAACCCAGAGCCCCGAGCACAGCGGGGACCACAGTGGCAGGCAGGCTGTTGGATAAAAAGCTGAACTAGGGAGGGTGAGAGCACAGGGAAGATTTCCGGGATGGAAAACAGAGGAGGGTAGTGAGTAGCCCAGGGATGTTTGCATGCCTTGTTGTCCCTCTTTAGGGACAACCTGAGTACTGCAGCAGATACCCTGGTAGCTCCAATCCATCTTTGCTGTGGGCTGTACGTTGGGAAGATGAAGAGTTCCCGTGGGAGATACCTGAGTGCATGCCCAGTGTGGGATTGCAGTGTCCACAGCACTGGGATGCACACACAGCCATGCCAGGGACAAGCAGAGTGCTGGCAAGGGGGCAGGAGATAGTTCTATGGAGAAGGCTGGTTGGAGTGGATATGTGGAGATGATTTTCTCACCACTGTCTCTCTGGGTGCCAATTTTGAGTCCTTCCAGGCAGCAAGATGACACTGTGGAATGGCTCCTACCCCTTCTACCCTGGAGCCAATGCCTGCTTTCCCTTTGACACTACCCGGGCTGTCATTGTCACTGTATTCCTCTCCATCTTGGTCATGTTCATCATCATCCTGCCAGGGATCCCGGGCAGGAGGGTAAGTGGAGGGGCAGGAGCAGTTCAGACCTCTGGCCCCTGCCTATGAATCCCACATTCCTCCTCCTTCCCAGCCTCCATAACAGATTTGGCAGGCAAACTTGCCCACAGGTTCATGGCCAGAGCTCTGGGATCTCTAGTGAGCCATGGGGCTGAGCTCCAGCCTATCCCAGCATGAAAACTCATCCCAGAGACACCAAATTCCACCACCCCAGATTGCTGAGGAAGCTAGATCTGATCTTGGCTGGGTTTCTCTGTGAACAAGCCTAAATGATTTCACCAGAGTGGAATAGCAGGGTGAGGCTCAAAGATCTCACCCCACCTTCCCAGAAACCTCAATAAAAGAAGGAGGTGTGTACTGGGCATGTCCCAGCACTGCTCACTGGGCTCTGTGTTCCCAACAGACCCTGCTATGAGCCACATCAGGCACTTGTTGTGTGCCTGGTCTTGCAGCAGGGCTGGTTGAGGGGCTTCTGTCACTCTACAAATGCCTGATCACTCCTTTTTCCTACAGCTGTGGCCAGCTGTCAACATGTCCAAACACATGAGGTTTGGATAAGTGTGGAAATTGCAGCTGAAGACTGTTAGGGGCAATGTCTCCACTCTCCTTCACGAGAAAAGGGATGTCACAGCGTTCTCGAATAGGTTCTTTTGATCTTCTTCCTCTGTCTCAATCTTCCTGCTGCCTTCCCCCCCACCACAGCAGGGATGCCCCAGTCACAGGTGTACCCCATGCCACCCACCCACAAAGCACATGGGGTGACTCCCCAGGGGAAGGACAAGTCTATTCCTCACCACGTTTCTAAATTACATGCTTGGTGCTGAAGTCGCCATGATAAGATGTGACTGACACCTCTCCCTGCACTCTGCCCACCCCTTACAGCGACTCTTCTGGTTCCTGCGGTTGGTGTTGGGACTCTTCATGGGAGCAGTGATCCTCAGTGAGTACTGGGGTCCTGAGGGGAAGCTCATGCATGCCCAAGAAATGGAGGGGAAAGGTGGGGGAGGGTAAATAGATCAGTCAAGGGCCAAGTCCAGCCTGTAGGATGAGTTAATGGGGAAGACGGACACATGTCTTGTGTCTGGGAGGTGGTTCCAGTAACTAGTGGAAGACACTCATCTGCCTCCAGTCTGAAGACTGGTGGTGATATCCAGGGCAGTCACCAAAAGCCCACCACCAACTTTCACGGAATTCAGGCAAATTGGCAGGGGCTTAGATGAAAAGCAGTGCCCAGACAGTGCCCATCAGTGCCCACATCAGCCCCACTGCCATCAGGGTTGGGATCTGCACTGGGGCTGGGGAGAAACCAACACAAGTGGGGCTTTCAGGGTCATGGGTTGGGGTTGATATTGACATACAGGACTTCTGCCCCTTGGGGCTAACAGCCCATCCTTACCTTGGGATGAGATAAGTGATGCTCAGATCATGGTGACCATCCTGGCAGGTGCTTCCAGCACCAGATATCTTGCTCTGAGACTATAACTAACCCCTGAAGTCTTCACAGCTGTACAATTCACCAGAGACTGGGAGACTGGCTGGGTGCAGGCAAACACCTCCTACAAGTCCTTCAGCCATGTCCAGGTGAACACGGACATAGGGCTGCACATCGGCCTGGCAGGGCTGAATGTCACACTCAGGGGTAAGTGCATATTCCTACAGGAGGGGACTGGGTGCAGGTTTGGCACCCATGCACCTGGATACTGGCCCCACACCAGGAAGCCTCAGAGCTGCCTCCAGTGCTGAGAAAGGTCCTTAGTCTTCATTACCTGGCAGGAAACCCAGTGAACCAGATCAATGAGACCATCAACTACAATGAGCACTTTCCCTGGAACTTTGGAGCAGATTATGACCACAGCTACAACGAGGGGCTGAAGAAGGGGCTGCCCAGCCCCATCCTCTACGTGGCAGAGAAGTTCAGCACGCAGAGCCCGTGTGCCGTGCACAGGCAGTACCGCATCGCTGGCCACTACATGTCACTCAGCCTGTGGTGAGTTACAGCGAGGGGTCAGCCCTGTCCCACGCAGTGGGGAGCTGGGAAGAACCAGGGACAGCACAGGGAGCTTTATGGAGCCACCCTTGTCACTGTAAGGACGTGCCAAAGCCTTGGTTCTCTGCAGAATCTGGGGTTCTCATGCTTCCTGGGTCTGTCACAGATTCATAGAATTGTGGTATTATGGAGTGATTTGGGTTGGGTTGGATCTTAAAACTTATGTTGCTCTAACCCCCCACCCTGGGCAGGGACACCTTCCACTACCCCAGATTGCTCCAAGCCCTGTCCAACCTGGCCTGGAACACTTCCAGGGATGGGGCAGCCACAACTTCTCTGGGCAACCTGTGCCAGAGCCTCCTCACCCTCACAGGAACAATTTCTTCCCAATAGCCCATCTAACCCTGCCCTCTGGCAGTGGGAAGTTATTCCTCCTCATTCTGTCCCTCCAACCCTTGTTTGAAGTCCCTCTCCAGCTCTCTTCGAGCCCCTCCAGGCACTGGAAAGGGCTGTAAGGTCTGTCCAGAACCTTCTCTCTGAACACTCCCAGCTCTCCCAGCCTGGCTCCAAAGCAGAGGGGCTCCAGCCCTTGGAGCATCTTTTTTTCACGTCCCCAGACTCCTCTTACATGTCCTCTACCTTGATGTACAAAACTGCAGTCTGAGAAAAATTCATTGAAGGGACTCAATGGCAACTGTGGGACTCATGGTTCGAGATCCCTCCCAAGGACCAAGATAAAGAGTCCTAGTTAAATCCACTGGTGAAGGGTCTTCTTTTGCATGCTCATGTGGGCACAGGCCTGCCTGAGGGGAGCAGGAGAGACCATCAAGAGGGTGCTCAGAGCTCATCTCTTGGTATGAAACTTAGATCCCTTGTGTGTGCTGTGATTGTGGAGTTTCAACACCCTCATGAGTCTCAGAGGTGATGGGAAAGGCACTGCAGGGTGAAGAGGGCCTTGCAATTCCCCCATGAATGTAGGTTCCAGGTCCCTGAATCCATCTCCTTTCTTTCTTTCAGGAAAAATAATTACCCCCACCCAAACATTCCTGCATTTCAAGGCAGAAATGTTCATGAAAACTTATTTCTTGTTTTTTTCTTGGAATCAGAAAAACTTGTTAGGCTCACCTCCCCAGGGAGCTAAATCCAAGCCCCAAGCCCAGGGCAGGGCTGGCAGCTGGGTGCACTCCAGGTGCTGAATCAGATATGGGCACGGCTAATGGTGCAGTTCTCCAAACAAAGGTGTCCCTTGATGCCATTGTCCCTCTGAACACGTGGGAACTGCCTGGGGGTGACCAGTTGTGGACAATCATAAGGATAAGAAAAGAAAGTTACTTTGGCGGGACTGTTACAATCTGATTATTAGAGAGATCCTCTGCCCAAATTAAGGTGCAAATGAGATCATATGATGAAGTCAATAGTATGGATTTTATGTGACAGTAAATATAACGTAGACAAAGATAGAAAAAATAGAGAAGGAAAGGGGAAGGAGAGGGAATGAGAGAGAGATAAGTAAAAAGATATTACCACTCTTGGAACCAGACACTGTCCTATTGATCCTCTTCTTCTGGTCTTCTCAGTGGTGGGGGTCTCACAAAACTCAGAGTTCAGGCACTTCCCCTCAAGAGGGGGACTTTTACACTTTACAACACTCTGGATCTGTTGCAACGCTGTGGATCAGGTGTATTCCTCCGGTAGAAGGGCTCAGAGTCTCGGGGTGCTTTGGGGGTTTTCGATGGTTTATGATCCCTTCTAAGACACGACCCTGCTCTCTCACGCCAGCGTTGAACCAGTTCTGCCCCCCCAGAAGGGATGAAAACCCTCAGGCAGGGGTGTGAATGGCCGGTGGGAATGGGACCTTCCCGGAAGGGAGGGGGAGTTTTTCAACTGAGCCAGTTGTGTAAGAGAAGACATTGGCATGATGAAAAACATCACCCTGCCTCTCCAGGGCCTGCTTCTTATCAGCTTTCTCCCTCATCTGGCTCCAAACCCAGAGCTTCTAGTGTGGGTCCTCAGTCTTATGCACATCATGCCACCACACACCCAAAACCCCTTCTTCCCCCCTGGTAGGGGGGAACGTAGCCCCAGCAAAGCACCTGCTGCCTCTGCAAATGGCCAAGTGTTTGAGCTATCAAACATTAATATTTCAGTCTCTCACAGGAACCTCCAGAGATTTCTACTCCAGTCCCATACCCAGAGCAGGGCTGATGCCAAAGCCATACCAAGGTGCTTGGGGGCTTCAGGAAATTCATTACTGAACATTCCCAGTGTGGAGATCCCTCTCTACTGTAGTGGAATCTGTCCCACAGCTCCACCACTCATGTCATTACACAATTGTTTGGGTTGTAAGGCATTCTTTAGATCAGGCTGTCCATCTCTTTGTGGAAGCAAGGCCAGCTAGACGAGGTTGCCCAGGCTTTATCCCTCCATTAGGGTATGGAGAGGAGACCCTGAGTAGATACTCCAAGCCTGATGTTTTCTGCTCAGTTTTGTGGTCCTTTTGCAGGCTGGCCTTTTGCACATGGCTCATTTCCATCCTGCTCTTCTCCATGTCCATCCTGCTCTATGGTGGCCACATGCTTCTGCTCACTGCCACTTTGATCCTCTTCTCACTGCTCCTCTTCTCTACCGTAAGAAACACCCTGAAGTGCCCCATCCAGTTCGGCCCAGTTTCCTTGAAAACAGACTATGGTGAATCCTTTTGGCTGACATTAGCAACAGGTGAGTGGTCAGCTTGCTTCTGGGGCTTTTCTTCTCCATCCCTATAGAGATGATGCCCCAACAGCTCCTAATCCCTTCTTTCTCCATGGATGGTCACATAAGATGATAGTTACAGGTTAGAAGATTTTAGATCAGAATTACCAGGGTTGGGGAGAAAAAAAGATGAGCAGTCAAGAGATTTGAATGTTTGAAGTTACCTGCTGGATAGAGATTCCCTCTGACTTTCAGGACCTGCTCCACTTCCCAGCAGCAATTGTTTCCTTTGATCAAACCAGAATTTTCCATGTTACATCATCTCCAGGGAGACCAGCCCTTTTCCAGTAGCAGATGGTAATTAATTGCCCCTGGATACTCCTCTTTTTCAGGCTAAACAAGCCCAGGCCCTCTAGCCTTTCCCTGTGCATAGTGGGCTCCAGCCCCAACTCTCTGCCCCTGTTCACCGACCTCTCTTTTGTACTGGGGAGCCCAAAGTGATGCTAGAATCGAGATGGGGAAAGACAAATCAACACCTTTGCCTTACCTGCTGGGTGATGGCACATGTCCCTGGTGTGCAGCTGGATGGAGCTGGGACCCAGCAGGATTCCTCCAGTGGTGTCCTGTGTATTTCTGTGCATTGCAGGGCTGCTGTGCCTGCTCCTGGGGCTGGGCATCATCATCCTCAACTCCGTGCAGCCAGAGAAGCTGAAGCTCATCTTTAGCCTGGACAAGAACAGCAAAGAGGAGGTGTGGGACAAGTTCTGCCTGCCATCCAAGCCCAGCTGCTCTGCACAGGATGGGCTTATAGTCCCCTTTGGTGAGCTCTGCCATGTGACAGCCACCCAGCTCTGAGGCACAGGGGAGGCAGGGCAAGGCCTGGAGATGCTGCTCCTGAATTCACCAAATCCATCAGGAGCCCAGGTGGGAAGAGACATGACAAGAATCAAGTGATGAGAATATCCAGATCTGAAAGAGTGTCTGAAATACAACAGTTAGGTTTTTTTTCTTTTTCCTTTTTTTTTTCTGTTTTACTGCCCTTCCCCTCGGTCTATCCCAACAAACCCTGAGTCCTCCCCAGAACACAGAGATTAAATCAGAACCAACTGAGGAGAAAGCAAGTAACTGCAGTCTCATATATATGAATCAAAGAAGTAGAGCCCACAACAGCCCCCTCACACTGAAGACCCTCAGAAAGTCCCCCTGCCCTTGGATGCTCTTCCCATCAGCAGTCAGGAAGTGCAGATGGAGCTGTGCTCCCCAGGGTGCCCTGTACCCAGCACTCCTCTTAGTTAGAGGTGAAGAGCAGGATGGCAAAGAGGAGCACAATTTAGTAGGATGCTGGAAGTACCAGGCCAGGAGGGAGGGAAGGAGAGGAGGAGGTGGGAAAGGAAGTGCAACAGTGCCTTGGAGATCAGCTATAACCAATTAGGGAGACGTGAGCAGCACCTCCAGTCTGGGTTCCTCCTGCTCAGCTGTGGAAATACTCATGTCAGGGGAAAGAGCCACTGACATTCTGCACACCCAAGGCAGCCACCCGAACCCTTGCCCACACAGGCAGGAAGGGTGCACGCTTCAGCTTTGCACCCCTGTACCTCTCTGATGATTTCACAACCCTTTCTTTCTGTTTTGTGCTCACTTATTTTCCCCTCTATCTCAATAAAATGAGTTTGACTTGCCTTTTCACTTGCCTGTTGATAGAGGTATTCCTCTGAACACTGTTGCTGCGACATGGCAGTCACAGGGAAGGGATAAAGAAAAGGCAGAGCCCTTTTGTGGTCCTGAATGGGGCACCTAACCATGGTCAGCTGGCACAGGGCAATGAAATCAAGGCAGTGCACCCTAAATAGGGTATTCGAATATCCCCAGCAAACAAGCAGGGGGAATACGGGAGAACTTTAGTTTCTGATGTGCCCCTGAATATGTGGGAAGTTTGATGGGAGCTCCCTCCAGCCCTGCAGAGAGGTTTGCAGAAGAAGCACCACGGGCCAGGCTCTCTGGGGAGGAGGAGCTCAGCCATGGCATCCTGTCCCATCCCATTCCGGTAGGAAGAGCCTTGAATGAGAACTTAGAGGACCCAACAGGGTTTGGAGCTGAACTCCTTTGGCTTGGGACATCTCAGCCAGCCCAAATGATATCCATCAGGAGCTGCTCCAGCCTACAGATGGACTAGATCCAAGGTGCAATAAATCCCTTTGGTTTAGTCAACTGAAATTCAGGCATCATAAACCTTTCCCGTGTGTTCCTGCCTTTTAAGTTTTATTTATTTGGGTTCATGCTCTTGTATGTCTGCCACAAGAGGACAAAGTTTTCCTTCTGTTGAGGATGCTCTTGGGCAGGAATCATGCCCTAAAGCAGGACATGAAGCTGGAGAGAGCCAGATGTGATGGCCAAAAGGCTGTAAAACCTCCCAGCCTCCTGTGTCTTCAGGTCATGGGATCTGTCCCATACCAGCCCTAATAACTTGTGTTTTGCTGTACCATCTTCCCATCAATACCTTCAAACCTCACGTGTCCGGATGCAAGAAATTCTCAAAGAAGGGTCCTCCTTTTCCTAAGGGAATTTTGCTGGTTCAATCTTACAGCTTTAGCCATAGCACTCAGCTAGTTAAAGTCCTTTTGAGGCTCTCCTACATTCCCGAAGCTCCTCACGACAAAGGTTTCTTAGTGAGTGACCTTGAAATGTGCCAACAAGACATTTATTCCCATGGGAAGGATGCTGCTGCTGGAGGCTTGCCAGAAGTGACCTTATGATGTGCCCCATGGCTCCTTCTTAAGAAACCAGCCCCCTAAATGTCCACAGTGTTTCAAAAGAGAGGAGTTTCAGTAAACTTTTATTGAAAATAACTCCTGCACAGAACAAACCACATTAGTGGCACACAAGTATTATCTGACAGAAATAAGTAACTTACCAGCAAGGATCTCAGAAAGAAAAGTCAAAATGTTGAAATTGTGTACTTTACAATTAATTGGAATGAAGGTGCCCAGCTTTCCAGCATTCAGTTATAGAATCTCAGAATAGTTTGGGTTGGAAGGGACCTTAAGGTTCATCTTGTTCTGCCCCCGACATGGGCAGGGACACCTTCACTATCCCAGGTTGCTCTAAGCCCCATCCAACCTGTCCTGGAACACTCCTGGGATGGGGCAGCCACAGCTTCTCAGGGCAACCTGTGCCAGGGTCTCACTACTATCACAGGGACGAATTCCTTCCCAATATCCCACCTAACCCTGCCCTCTGGCAGCCAGAAGTTATCCTCATCCTGTCACATGGGCCCTTGTCCAAAGTCCCTCTCCAGATCTCTTGGAGCCCCTTTATTCTCTGGAAGGGGTGTAAGGTTTCCCTGGAGCCTTCTCTTCTCCAGGTGAGCACTCCCAGCTCTCCCAGCCTGGCTCCAGAGCAGAGGGGCTCCAGCCCTCAGAGCATCTCCATGGCCTCCTCTGGACTGTCTCCAACAGCTCCATGTCCTTCTCTGGAGGCAGCTCTGCAGGTGGGGTCTCACCTGAGTGAGGCAGAGGGACAGATTGCCCTCCCTCCCCTGCTGCCCAGACAGTCTAAGTGTGCTCCAGCTGGACTGGGATAACTTCATTCTTCACCCTCCTTCCTTTCCTATGGCATCTTTTTGGCTCACACTGGACTACAAGTTTTCTCTAATAAAGGTCAAATTTGAAGGTGAAAAGAATCACATCATCACATCCCCCACAGCAAACTCCATGGTACATTTACTCAGTGTGGAACAGGTTTTTTTTATTCCAGCTTGTGCAGCATCGAGCTTGCAGAAGTTGGATCCATGCCTGGCTTTCCTAGATACACCTAAGCCACAAAATGTCATCTTTGGGAAAGAAATGAGCAGGGAGAATGCTCTCAGGGAGAAATGTCACCCATGAGCTGTTTCTCAGTTTCAGCAGGAACAGACCATTGGCAAATCCATGCAGTGCCCCATGGGGCAGGGCAGGGAGCAGGAAGGGCATTCCTCCTGGCACAGGGATTCCCAGGTGAGTGTGCAGCTCAAATCTCTGGAGCTGTGAGCTGCTCTGATGGCAGCTTGCCAGCACAGCCTGCTCCTTCCAGAGGGCACTGTCAGGGAGACACAGTCTGTGAAAGTACTTCCCAGCAAGGACCTATCCCAATGTGGACTTCAAAGGCAGTTGGACGGGGAAATGCATCTCTGGGGACATCAAGAAGAATTTGTTCTGCCCTTTTGGGTCCATCTTCAGGGAGAGAATGAGGACTTTCCTTTAGATGCTGTTGGTTTCAGAGGGCTGAGAAGGAGACAGGCCCTTGTTCATGAAATGAGGGTTGATGAACACCTCAGGCATTTCCTGGTACTCCTCTGCTTTGTCCTCACGGAGATCAAAGAAAGTTTTCAGCAGGTTCAAATTGAGGTGGTGCATTGCCACAATGGTGATTCCAACCACAAAACAGAGCAGGCCTGGAAACAAACATGCCCTCAGTTGGGTTCCTGTCACTCCAACAGTGCCCCCACCCCACTGCTCTCCTTGGATTGTCCTCTGCCAGAGGACAATGCCTTTGGTTATGGAAGATGGCTTTCTATTGTATTAGCTGTTCTGAGCATCCTTAAAAACCAAGCACAAGTCTAAAAATCCAGGAAAGTGATCCCATGTCTTTGTACCTCAGGAACTATAAATGTCACTATTGCCCTTGAGTTGAGGATGATGTTTCCCCTTTTCCTATCCCTCTCCACATCTCTGCCAGGATCTGCTTTGCTAAGGCACAGCCTGGGGCTCTGGGTAGCTGCACTTCCCAACTTGGGAAGGAAGCACTAGGACTCTTGTACATACAGAGGGACACAGTGATATGACCTGGGGAACCCTGATGTTCTTACCAATTGCTAGCATGAGCCAGAAAGATCCCCCATAGGCTACATGCAGGGTCCTGGTCCCAATCTGGATCAGGCACATAGGGGAGTTCCTCACAGTGGAAAACGAGAGCAGTGAGAAGATCATGAAGGCCCCTGTGACCAGGAACATGTATCCTCCATAAACGAGGACAGGCATGGAAAAGAGAATGTTGGAGATGATCCATGTGCAAAAGGCTACCCTGGAGACAAGAGAAGACCAAGAGATAAGTGGTGTGAGTGCCATGGATTAGGATGCTCTCTGTGAGGATTTCCATGTGGAAGGAGGAATCTGGCCTTCAAGTGCACTGTACAAGGTGGAGAAGCTCTGTGGGCAGGCGGGAATGACCCCTAATCCCCATGCTGAGCAAGCACATGTGCAAGGCTCACACTGCTATATCCAGAAGGCAGAAACACAGACTTCCTCCTCCTATTGTTTACAGACAGTACCAGCCTCAAGGAGGCTGTGGCAGCCCACTCAGTGTATCTGGACCATCCCAATTTCCTGCCATTCCACATATGGGGCAGCGCGGACCCTGAGACTAGCACCCACAACTGAGATAAATGCAGGAGCAGGCAAAGGTCATTTGCTCTGCACTTGCTGAGGAGCTGGGCTACAGAGGAAGGCCTCAGCTATGACCAGGAGCTCTTGTTCCATTATATTGCTGGGCTTCTTCCCCAGTTTCTGTGTCCCCACTGTCAAACACCAAGCAGGGAGAACAGCACTGCAATGGCTCTTGATGGCCAACATGTGGTGGAAGGGACCATGTCCTGCCAGCTGGGGACCAGCTCTCCCCCAGCCCAAGTGGGCAATGACATATCTCCGACCCTGTGAAAGAGTTAAGATCAACTCCACAGTAACAGCAGCAGCATCTTTTCCTCACCTGATCCAAATCTTAGATACAAAATCCATTCACAGATAGGGTTGGGAGAGTTCTTCATGTGTCCATGGGCCTCTCTGGGCCACCACGGACAGCAGCTTCAACTCCATCCATGGGGATGGACTTCTGCCATCATCACCACATCACAGCAAGGACCTGCACCACTTTCCTCTCTCCTGTGCCCAGCCCTGTGGATTTGTCCAGCAAGGAGAATCATGACTTCTTCTCTGATCCTCCTAAAACATCTACAGTGCCTTGCAGGGACCCCTCCATACACACAGCTTCCCTCCTGGCAGGATGCAATCCCATCCATGCCAAAAGCCTAGGGGAAAGGTAGCCAAGCTCTTCACATCCCTGCATCTCCTGTAGCTGCAGCAGGACAGGAGGGCTCACCAGGACAGGAGGGCTCACCAGAGCATGGCCGAGGCATAGTGGCCAGCGATGCGGTACTGCCTGTGCACGGCGCACGGGCTCTGCGTGCTGAACTTCTCTGCCACATAGAGGATGGGGCTGGGCAGCCCCTTCTTCAGCCCCTCGTTGTAGCTGTGGTCATAATCTGCTCCAAAGTTCCAGGGAAAGTGCTCGTTGTAGTTGATGGTCTCATTGATCTGGTTCACTGGGTTTCCTGCAGGAGAGACAAGCTGAGGTCCTGCTGTGCCAGCACCTGGAAAATGCCAGCCAGGAACATGGGCATGGCAGGGTCCCAGAAGCCTCTAGACAGACCAAGGGTCCCTACAGGGCAGCTGTAGACCTCCTGGGGCCATGGCCACTCCAGAGTTGCAGATGGGGGCATCAGACTCACCCCTGAGCGTGACGTTCACCCCTGCCAGGCCGATGTGCAGCCCTATGTCCACGTTCACCTGGACATGGCTGAAGGACTTGTAGGAGGTGTTTGCCTGCACCCAGCCAGTCTCCCAGTCCCCTGTGAACTGGACAACTGCCAGGAAAAAGAAAGCTGGGGTTAAAGCAGGTCCGGTTTCAGGCTTTGGTGTGCTCAAGGGGAGAATCATGGGTGAGTGGCAGTATTCCCACCATGGTACTGGAAGGGAGTGTTAGGAGGGCAGGAATGCTGACTCAGCCACCAGGACGTGCCCCAACCAGCTCCCACACCCTGCAGAGCTCAGGTCCTCCCCTTGCTAAGCATCCACTCCCTGGATCTGGGAGCAGAGGAGCTCATATCCCCAGAGATAACCATCATGACCTGATTTCTCCTTGGACATCCTCTCCAGAACTTCCCTGCAAGCTCCCCACCATGGCAAGAACCACACCACCCAGGGACAGGGTTCAGAGATGAGCTTGTTTGTCAGCCACAGGAACGGGGGTGAGTCTCATTTTACACATTCAGCTCCCTGAACTGCACTATTAGTGAACAGTAAAAGTCATTGTCAAAAGGAGGCAGTGGAGAGGGGTGGGAAGGGTCATCACAGCTTGGGCAGTCATTCCAGCTGGAAAAAAAAAAAGAAAAATTTGAAGCTTTTCTGGTATCGGTTTTTTGGAACAAGGTATCCTTTTCTGAAACACTTCCACATTGCAGTGGGCTTCATTTTCCAACAGGGAAAGTAAAGCCGATTATTTGATGTCAGGCTGAACAAAACCTTCCTGAGAAAATGTTCAGTTGCTGAGTCAACTTGTGAGTGCATTGATGCAGTGGGAGCTCCACAGGAATGTTTTTTTGGCTGCAGGGGTGAGTGTGGCCTGCTGCTGCCAGACACAAACTCTGATGTTGGCTTCAGAACAATTTGTTCTTCCCACGTGCCCAAGCAGAGCCCAACTGCAGCCTTGTCACAGAGTGGTGCTGGAAGGCTCTGCAGGGCTGAACTGGATACGGCTGTGGAATCAGACCTGGCCTCCACCCCTCTGCCACCTCCAGCCTAGCACCAGGTGCTCAGGTGGCTCTGGTGGCATCTCCAGAACCTGGACATGGCTCCCACATGCTGGGATGGTCCACGTGTCCTGCAGCTAGTCCCAGTCTGGCTACCTTCTTCTAGTGCCTGGTCAAATCAGAGCTGAATCTTTTAGGTTTTCATTATCCCTCTCCATCCCTCTCTCAGCATCCTGTAATCAATCTTGTCCTTCACAGCAGGAGGGATGCTTTGATTTGGGTCAGGACTGGTTTCTCTTGCCACCTGGCATCTTCTATCCCCTCAGTACAACTTTCCTTACCCATCCTGTTGCCCTGTCTGAGTTGGAAATCCCACTGCCTGGTTTCTACCATCAGTTATTACAGGAAATTTCCTGGTTCTTACTAAATTAAATCCTCTCCTTCATCTCCTCCGACCTTGTGGTCAGAGTGAGGTCTTTACCCCACTGCAATCTCTGCCTTGCCTGTGTTTTATTCCAACCTACTCCCTCCACATCACTGCAAGGCTCCTCACAATCTCCAAACATGCCTGGCTACAGCCCCAGGCAGCACAAGAGGGCTCACATAGCGGGGGAAAATAATGGAAAACTGGTGAGAAGGATTGTAAACACACTCAACCAATGTAGCTGGGGTGTAGAAAAACCCACTGATCACAGTAACCACTGGTCTAGCCTTGTGTGTTGGAGAAGTGGAACATCTGTGTTTAGACAGCTCAGAATCACCTATTGAACAAGTTTGCAATCCAGCCCTGTTAGAGAAAAGATCAAAGTACATCAGTGAACTACACCTGCACAAATCCCTGAAACACACGTGAAAACAGCAAATTTGGTGATCCTTTGGCACAGACTGAGCATCATGGTGCTGGTCCCCTCCTTGTCTCTACCCAGTGCTGCTTTGGGGATCCCCTGGAGGGTGAGGTAATGAAAATAAATCTGCTCTTTGCATTTCATCCATGCTTTTGTGGTTGCTCCTGCATACTGCCTGTGTCAGGTCTTACACATAGTTGGAGGAATATAGGTCTGTGCAGCCTGATGGAGCTGGGGCTGTTTGAATTACAGTCAGCAAAACCCCCAGGAGTAACCACAGGCACCTCCGAGTGCCCTCAGCCCCTGCACCAGGGAAGGGAAAGCTGTTTTGGGAAGCTGTGTGACTGCTTTGCAGAGCAAGGGTAAGGTAAACCCCACAACCAGCTGTGGTTGTGACTCCCAGCTCACATTTCCCGGACATGGACCCCATCCCAGGGTTTAATCCTGCCCTTAGATCCATCCTCGAGGGCTGCACAGCACTTACCGACAATCACCACTCCCATGAAGAGGCTGAGGAGAATACGGAGAGTCCAGTACAACCTCTGCAGGGAGAGAGATGGGACATCAGGCAGGGAGGAATAGTTCTGGCTCTCCTCCTGCCTCACCCTAAACTATCCAGGAGGGTCCCAGCATCCAGAACATGGGGAGCAGTTGCCCACCCCCAGGGTCACGCACCGCCCGTCCACGGATGCCTGGGATGATGAGCAGGAAGCTGCAAGCCAGTGCCAGGAAGACCACGATGACTATGATGGCACTGATGTCGAACACAGCAGCCTTCCTCTGCTGTGGGTAGAAGGGGTAGACACCATCAAAAAGAGTCATCCTGCACCTCCAGGAGCCTGTGGGAGAGACATGGTCACAGCAGGGGCCCTGCACTTCCCTGCATGGATGCCTCCAGCCTGTGGCAGTTCAGTTCTGGAATAGCCAGCTGAGGGAGGTTCACCAAAAGAGTCCCCAGAGGGACAAGGAAATGCTGCAAACAGGCAGGAAGACAGAACACTCCCCAGTAGAGAACACACCACCCAAAAGCCCTCAGTGGAAGAGACGAGGTGCCTGGGGCAGGGCTCCAGCAGCCTGAGGGACTGTGGCAGCCCAAGGAGCCACAAGCCTCTGTCCTGCTGCAGTGTGAGGAGCAGCCCCAGAGAAGGAACCTGTTGAGCAGCTCTTGTCCAGACAGGGCCGGGTCTTTCCCTCCAGCAGGTGCAGCCAGCTTTCTACCTTGGGGTGAACTCTTGGGGGAAGTGCCCAAGCCAGAGACCATTGCAGAAGCATTTTCCTTCAAAATTACAAGGAACCACTGAAAACATGGATTTCACAATAGCAAAATTATCCCCAGCCAAGGACCAGCAGTGCTAAGTGGAACAAAGTCCATTTCTCCCATTCCTGCTCATTTCCTCCAAGAAGTTTTCCCCCCAGGAGCTGCTGGTCTGATGAAGGAGGAAGAGGGGGGATTGGTCCTGCACTTGGTCCGGAGGGGCCAGAAGCAGTCCCTAGTCCCAGGATGAGGGTCCAAAGAACATTCAAAACCCTGTGAGCACATCTCAAGCCTAAAGGTAGCTGAATTACAAAAAATGAAAAGATGTGTCATTCCCATAAATGACTTTGAACTTCCTCTAGCACTCCAGTTCCAGCAATTACACACCTTTTCCCTGTGCCCAGGTTAGATCTTTTCTACCAAAACTGATAATATGCTTAGTCCTCCCTAGAGGTGAGTGGGGATCACAATAACTATCATAAAACAGTTTGCTTGGACAGCTGAATTGCTTTTCAATATATAAAGCAGTATTTGATTTGAGAATAATTTTCTGTCCAGTAACCCAGATAATAACAACAAAGAGTGGAATGGAGATTTTACAACCGCTCTGGATCCGAATTTAGCTTGACTGTTACAAACTAAGAGCTGTAGTGTGCTCTTACAAATGTTTGGGGCTATTTTGCTGTAACAGCTTTGGGTTATTTCCTTGGAAAGCCAAACCTGGAGAAAGGCAGTCTTCAAGTGCTATGATTACCTGGCAAGCAGGAGCTGTAGCTGATTCCCAATACTACTGAAGACCAGCAAAAGCACCCATAAAACAGTCGGAGCTGCTGCAAGAAAAGAAATAAATGAGTAGTTTAACCTAGGGCAGATTAAATCTTATTGGCCTGAATTCCTTGTTTCCTGGTATCTTTGCCCAAATTTCTTATGAGATACAATGAAGCAGAAAAGATTTCCAAGTCCATATTCACCAAAGCAAAACTCTTCAGAGATTAAAAAACTAAAAACCAGAATATAACATGAAGAATACTCTCTTGTTAAATTTAGATTTAACTTTCAACTAACACCAATGGATGTTGGCATTTCCATATGCTGGGACTCATTTTATAGAGAATTTCCAGGGAAACAACTCTTTTTCTGTCTGCCCATCTTTCTCCCTTGATTGCCCTACAGGTATTTTTGCAGCTTTCAAGTGGAAAAGTGATGCCTACAGCTCACAGTAGGAGAAACTGAACTTGTTGCACCTTGGAAAGCATCCTCCACACTCAAGCACTGCTGTGACCTTAGAGCCCCTGTGGTTCCTTCTGTCACAGTGTATGGAGGAGGGGAAAACTGGAAACATCTTCAAGGAACAATCAGCAGTTCAGCAGAAATAGATAATATAATCTTACATTTTAAAATATTCTGGACTTGGAGGAGAGAAAGGCAAAGGAGGCAGAAAGTTTGCCCAAATCCCAGAAGTTTCTCATTACAGAATCTCTATTTTCCTGCTCCAGAATGAATCGAGATAAAAGGATTTTTTGGAAGTGCTCAGCCAAAACCTCCCGGTGGCAGAACCAGCAGCAATCCTAGCTGTGTTCTCAGGGCTGCAGGTTGGTATTTTCCATAAGAAAAAAAAATTAAAAAATCCCGTCCCCTGGAAACTGAATCATCAGAACTGCAATTCCCAGGTAGGGAAAGAGGGGAGAGGGGGCAACCTCGGTGCACTTTCCTGACCCTGTAACAGGGTGGAATAGCAGAAACCGAGGGTTAACTGCAGATGGGAAGCGTCCTCCCCTCGGAGCACGGCAGGGCTGTTCTCAGCGAGAGGGAGCAGGGAGCTGTGGGAGCCCCCTCCCACCACCTACCTCCTTGTGCAGCTGCAGGCGGCTGGGGCGGCTCCGTCCCGCAGCGCGCTCTTATAGGCGGGGGCGGTGTGGCGGGCGCTACGGAACCCGCGGCACCGCCCGCCCCGCCGCATTCGGGCCGCACTCCGCGCAGGTGAGGCCACGCGTGTCACACCTGGGGGGACGCGGGTCGCTGCCTAACAGGGTGAGCGGAACACGCCTGTAGCCGTCTCCGTGGGGCATCGAAGGAGCCGCGGACGCCCCGCTTGCGTGGAGAAAAGGGAGATAAAGCGACTGGGAATACGCATGTCCTTGCTTTTGGGGGTCGCGGGGAGGGAACTGAAGGATCAGGGACACTCACGTTCCCCCTGGCGGGTGTGTCTGAGGGACCGAGGCCACGCGTGTTCCTGCCTGCGTAGGTGGGGTGAGTCCGCGGGATCGGGACCACGCGTGTTCCCGCTGCGGGACCCCTCTGTCCCCGCGCGGGGACGTGGTGGCCAGGGCCGTGCACGCTGTTACCTGCGGGGGGTTCTATTGTCACTTCTGGAGGGGACGGGGGCTGGTGCTGCTACTCCTCCTCATGCTGGGATGGGGCGTGCCGGGGGATGGAAGGGGTCGGGCCGTGTCCCCATGTCACTGCGCGCCGTGAGGGCTGGAGGGCTTTGGGTGGTGTGTGAGGGCGCTGAGATGGAGCCATGCGTGTCCTCACCTGCAGGGTGCGGTGGAGTCACGCACGGGACAGAGCGTGTCCCTGCGTGAGGACAGCACACCGCAGGCACGGGCAGAGACCCCTCACGTTCCTCCAGGGGACAGAGTCTCTGTTGTGCTCTGGGGCATTGGGGCATCTGGCCTCTGGGGGAAGCTGGAGACATCGCTCCTCCCTGTGTGCAGATTGCCCATGGAGTGTGCACACGTCTAGGATACTCTAGAATCCAAGGCTGGGGACATGTCGCCTGTTTTAAAGTCTCAGGGCTGACTGGTGTGTGGGGAAAGGTGGCAGCCACCAGGTGTGTCCCACCAGCACTGGGAAGAGATAGAAATTAGCTGTGACTCACAAGGATCACAGGGATCAGGCTCCAGGCTTGTGGAAGGCTTTGAACCTGCTGTCCTCTGGGTGGCTACACTTAGATTCTGCCATGGGGCTGATGCTCTCTCGGGAGGCTGGTGTATTCCACAATCCCAGGTTACCTGTGGCTCCAGGGAGAGCCCAGGAGACTCTTGGAGGCTGAAGCCCTAACTTTAGGGGAGCCAAATCTGCTGGGATCAGGTGGAACAGGAGATCCTTGCTCTGTGGGAAGCTGTGTGTTTGCACTATCTGACATACTGTTTTCGGAGGGGTGTGAAACTCCAGGCTTTGACAGGGCACGGGGATCCTCTCTGATGGGAGAAGACAAGGCTGACAAGCTTAATTTCACTAGATGCAGAGGAAGGGAATGAGTTTCCAAAGATGGCACAGGGAATCTGTGGAAAAGCAGAGTCTGGAGAGCTCATCATTACAATATTATTGGAAAGCTTGACGAGACTGTGGAAATAATTCACACTTGCCAAGCTTTCCCTCAGCAAGCTGCACCCATGGGCTTCCAAGGTCAGTCTGCAAGATCACCACTGTTACTGTATCACATTGGCCGTGATTCAGATCGGAAAACCTCCAGTCTTGGATTGATAAAGCAATAAGTAGATTTTAATTTCTGGGGCATGAGGAGATAAAGGGTTCATGAGAACTGGCATTTCATCTCACAGCTTGGGACAAGAGTAATTCCCATACCTGAGGAAAAGGGAGATGTACTCAGTGACAGAAGGAATTTTAAAACACTTGTTCTGCTGGAACTCTATAAGAAGACCCAGGGGGAAAAGGGGAGACAATCTGTGCTGTGGCAATGTGATTTGAGCCTTGGCTTTGCTCTGTGGCATCTCTGACCTCACTCTGAATGGGGGTTGCAACTGTACATTTGGATCCTTGGATGCACACATGAAACGGGGACAAAGAGCCATACTTAGTGGAAAGCCCTGTCTTGGAGTTAAATCCAGGTTTGGCATTTCTGTGCATGGAAAGCCAGCGATAAGTGGTGGTGGAAGAGTCACATTTGTGACTCATATTAACTCCACAATTCAGTACTGGGAATCCCTCTCTTCTGTCAGCTGTTGCCTGGAATTTTAAATGTTCAACTCTCAGTGAAATCTGATCTGTTCTGGATCCAGGGCTTTTGTGGAAAAGGAGGTGGTAACACATCATGAGAAAGGGTGGTCAGGAGGGATGGCCATCTAATTAGCTCAGAGGGGACCGAGTTGTCTGTCTGCAGTATTCACACACTTTGGGATGTCTGACTGTGTGCTAAGGCTTTTCCATCATGTTCACAGCTGGATTTGCTTGGATGGGTCAATGCAGGAAAAATTTCTGGCTGAAATGTGCCTGTTTCTTTAATGAAGGGCTTTCTGTATTGGAGAAGACACAACTAGATGATGAGCTGTGAGTCTGTAACTGGGGTACCCCAAGGCAGGGCTGCTGGTCCTGCTTCAGCAGAAAGGTGTTCTCAGGTCAGCTGACACATCCTGACAGAACTTTCCCAAGGTGATGGGGCCTCACATGACTCCTGCCAACTTCCCAGAGCCCACATTAGGAGACGCTGCTGCTGGATGATGGCAGCAGTGAGGTTTTACCCAGCAGCAGAAACCACAAAAAGGAGCTAAGGTTTTGGTCTTTCCATGTTTCCAGCCTCCAGGAACAGCTGACCTCTAGCTCCCTCCCTCTCTGCTCCATTTTCAGGTTGCTGCTTCCAAAGACCCGGTGGCTGATGGAACCTGCAGCAATGATGTTGAGTTTGGTTGTGGTTCTTTTGGGAGCATGGACTTTGGGGAGTAAGTGTGGCTTCAGGGAAGGGAACCCAAGGGGAGATCCTGGGTAGTTGATGCCCCTCAGGGGAATTTTCTCTGACCCACAGGACATCATATCAAAGCAACCTGAGATAGTGGAAGGTGTCTCTGCTCATGGCAGAGAGAATGGAACCAGGTGATGCTTATGGTCCCTTCCAACACAAATTCTATGATGCAGTTTGTGACGAGATAAGAAAAAATTGGAGCAAAGTGCAGGTTGAGAGACTGTCCTATGGCACCTGAGACGAGTACACAACTTGTAAGCTGGAAGTCTTTGCTAGTATTAGCAAAGTAAAAAGTAAAAAAATTAACATGAAGCAAATAATGCTGATGCAAAAGTGCCAAGTCTTTCCTTGACTCACATGGACATTGTTGGAGTCAGAAGTAAGGAGATGTTTCTGATCCAGTGAGAGAGAAGGAGAAAAGGAATGTCTTTTGAGATTAGACTGGTGGGTAAAAAACTGATCCGAAAAATTGATCCCAAATTGATCTGAGGACATCAGAATCACAAGCATGAATTTCTAATTTTAGCTATTGTCCCTCAAAAGGAGTGCAAAACTTGTCTAAAAATCTACATATTTGGGAAGTTTCAGAAAGAATATGGAAAAAGATCACAATATAAATATAATTCTCTAGAGGTGATGCTTGTTTCATGCTTTTTTCTTGCTGCTCATGAAGTGGATTGTCTCTTCCAGGAGCCCAGGAGAGCATCTCCTGGGAGGTCCAGCGCTATGACGGCTGGTACAACAACCTTCTGCACCACAGCTATGGCTCCGTGGGTGAGTGCCAGGCCTCGGGGCAGGAATGGTGGGATGGGATGGGGTGAGCTGAGCTGCCCCTCGGGCATCTGGCTTGCTTTGTGGCTGAGACAGACGCCTTTCTGACCTGAGCCTGAACCAGGCAGGTCAGCAGACAATGCCACCTCCCGTGGCTCTCAGTGATGCACCTGACAACCCTGTTAGAGCAGTATGGAGGGGTCAGACAGCCCATGTCTCGGCATTGCCACATTTTGCTGCTGCCCAGGCACAATCTGCAGGTCATGTTGGTGTTGGATCAATCCTAGAGCAAAGCTGTGCCTTTGTGAGATCGCTCAGAATATCCAAGGCAGGGAGGACTCAGCTCTTTTCAGCAGGTGTTTCTGTGAGGGTCAGGGATCCCGGAGCTGCAAAAAAACATCTTTAGCCAAAATCAACATACAGTTCAACCAAGATTCAACACAAGGCAGAAGAGTTCATAGTCCAGACATGTGGAACCTATTGATTTTCTGCCCTGCAGAGAGCTGATATCAGTACTGGGAGAGGCATTTGGGATTTCCCTGTGCCACTGGTGAACTGTTTCCCCTCCATAGGCCTACAGCCAGCCCATGAGCTCAACTCTAGATGTCCCTGAGCCAGGGACCAGGACAGATCAGGCACAATCTTATCTAAAACATTGAAGATTCTGAATCCTCATTTCTGGCAGCCCAGGCTGGTCACTGCTCTGGTGACACACTGGCACAAGGTGCAGTGGCTGTTGCACAGCTTTGAGTCCAAAAGACTCTCCCATATGACGTGTGTCACCAGCTCTTTGATAACACCAAAGCCTGACAGGAAAAACCAGCTGTGACAGACCAGGTCTTCCTCTTCTAGAGCAGATAGATCAGACCTTAGCTCTTGGAAACCAACATATGGAAACTAAGCCACAAACTAAGGCAGAAATTCAGGATTTCCCCCAGTTCTGGAGAACTCGAGTAAATGGAGCCCACCACACTGGTGACAAGCTTTTCAAAATCTGTGTGCAATGACCTCCTGCTTCTGGGCTTTTCAGTTTTGGGACCAGCAGTGCATGCAAAAGCAGGGTATTTCTCTCTCATCTTCACACTTGTCTTGCTGCCCCTCTGGCTGTTCCCTCTCCTATTTCTTATGGTGCTGCAAACACCACGCTTTTGTAGGATCGCATAGTCAACATGGGACAGCTCAACATTGCTCTAGTTACTCACTGGGGCACCACCCCAGACCTCCAGGGGGCAACAGGGATGCATACAGACAAGAGAAGGACAACTGGAAGATGGAGGATGGAGTATCCCTCCTGGTTTTAAGAGTGCTGATCCCAGTGTTGCAAGAAGTTTTGAGTGATGACGCCAAAACTTGCATGTTCTTGGCCACTCTAAGAAGCTATGCTATCCTCTCACTGTCTTCTGGGTCCTGAACACACATCCATGTAGCCCACTATAGCTGTGTCTCTCACTGGGTACCACAGAACCCATTCCATGTTTCTTGGTGCTGCAGGAGCAAGGCTGCTGCGTCTCCTGCCAGCCAACTACGCAGACGGTGTCTACCAGGCGCTGCAGGAGCCCCGTGTGCCCAATGCTCGCCAGCTCAGCAATGCAGTAGCACGGGGACCCTCAGGGCTGCCGTCCCGCAGGAACACAACTGTGCTGGCTGTCTTCTTCGGTAAGACCTCGGGCCTACACCGACTGGAAAAACGGTGGTTTGGGTGGAAAAATGTTGGTTTCACGCATAGCCAAGGCTGTGCATCAGAGTGCTCTTCAGCCAGCCCTCCACAGCAGACCCACATGTAGATATCAGACCCACAATGCCTTGGATATGACTTTACCACAGCACTGTCCAGCTAGGAGAGTTTGTGTGGAGTTTTGGTGACCTTTGTCCGTTGACCCAAGTGCTGATTTAGTCTGTTGGGAACTTCCTCATTTCTTTTAGCAGTGGTGTTGCCCTATGGCAAAAACACTGGACAGATCCAATAAGAGCCATGCTGGGATGAATTGCTGCAAGTTGGAGCAATTTTTTCTGTCTCCCAGGAGCTCAGTGGGATCTTAGGTCTCCAAGCCTGGAGATGTCTGTCTCTGGGAAATCATAGAATCTCAGAATTTTTGGGTTGGAAGGGACCTCAATGGTCATCTTGTTTCACTAGTCCAGGTTTCTTCAAGCCCTGTTCAATCTGGTCTGGGTCACCCTTGCTGGACGTGGTGGTCTCGGCCTACAGCTGCCCTCCCTGCTGTCCTGCTCCAGGTGCTGGCGGCAGTCCTGGCAGCTGCTGACCATGCTTTGGTGTCTGTCAGGTTTCCACGTGCTTTTGGACATCCTGGAGACAGAGAAACCCGGCTGCCCTGCTGAGTTCCTCAACATCCACATCCCATCTGGAGACCCAGTGTTTGACCCTGCCAGCACTGGAGATGTGGTCCTGCCCTTCCAGCGCATCCGCTGGGCAGCAGAGACGGGGCAGAGCCCCAACAGCCCCCGGCAACAGGTAGGTGTGGTTTCCTCTGCTCTTTGCCTTTCGTCTGAATTCTTCTTCACCCACCGTTGGGGTCTGTAGCAGCCAAGATAGCTTGCAAAAATAAAATGAGAGCACTACTCTGTCCCTAAAAGTACATATCTCTCAAGTGTTTGAGCCAATTAAATGAGCCCAAAGTCAACTTCCCAGTTTCACATCAAGCAACACTAGTGATTGCCCATGGTCAAAGCATTTCCTGAACAAAGAAAAGGTAATTAAGTGAGTTAATTATCACACATTGTTTTAGGCACCGAGTCCTATCTTTAATACTGTATGAGAAAGCTGAGCTGACAGTGCCACAAAGTTGCAGTGCTTCCCTGAATTTCAGTCATTTTGGAAAATAAATCCAGGTTTTCCCCCAGTTTCTCTGGATTTTGCTGTTCTGCTTGTGCTCCCCAGATTTCTTGTGTTCCCCAGATTTTTCATGCTGGAGATCTTCCCAGCCAAAATCACCGAGGTGAAATACCCCCTTGAACCTTTCATGTGACAAACCCTGAAGAGACCAGTTTAGCAAGTCATGTTTTTATCAGCATTTAAAAGCTTAAAAAATTGGAAATTCCAGCATGTTTTCAGAATTAAAAGTATGTTTCCATGCAAAGATTTGGCAGGGGAGATACTCAGCATACTGCCAGGACAGTGGGACTTCCTGCTGTGAGACCAGAGGGGACAGCTCTGTTGTTTCCAGTTTCCCCAGAGATGGATTTAGTCCCTTTCCAGCCTGCACAGGGACTCACAGATGTCTGCTTCTGGGCATAGTCAAAATAACCAGGGAAAAAACAATCCCAAATGTACTTTTGAAAAGCCTGTACCTGGTCTTTTCCTCTACCTGGCACTAATTCCTGAAGTTTGCACAGAAATTGTCTGTGTATTAATTTGCTTCCTGAGAGCTCTTGTTGAAAGAGGGCTGAAACAGACTGCTTTGCAAGAACAAAAAAGACAGACTGGGGCTTTCCAGACTTCTCTTTTACACCTTTCCAGTGAAATCCTGGTACCTGTTAATGCCTCTTCCCTGTGCCTGCCCTAGACCAACGAGATGACAGGCTGGCTGGACGGTAGCTCTATCTACGGCCCCTCACACTCCTGGAGCGATGCCCTGAGGAGCTTTTTGGGGGGACAGCTGGCATCAGGTCCCAGCAGGAGCCTCCCGAGGCAGACAGATGGGAGAGTTCCCATGTGGAAGGCGCTGGATCCGTCCACAGGACAGGGCGGTCCCCAAGGGATCTACGGTAATGGTGGCATTCCAATAGTTTTTCCTCTCTGACTGGGAGCAAGAGGTCCCTGGAGCTGAGCCCAGAGTGGACCCCAGGAAAGGGGAAAGGGCAGAAGATGAAGGAGGCAGGATACAGGGGTCAGGAGGGCTGTGGGAGTTTCCGAAGGGGGTGGAAGATTTGAGCCCCAGAGAAGACATCCCAAACTCCAGAGGCCACATGGCCCAGGTGACAGTGTCAGAGACCAGCTCTGATCCTAGGTGAACTCCTCTGAAGAAAAGGGCTGCTGCTGATAGAAACTCATTCAGTTTACTTTGAATTCCTCACCTGCCAAAAGTTTGGTCCGTGCTGGGGCCCTTCTCACTTGCCCAGGTTGTTGGTCTGTCTGGGGAGGAAG
The DNA here is from genome assembly GCF_052056855.1 of Sturnus vulgaris. Classification (NCBI taxonomy): domain Eukaryota; kingdom Metazoa; phylum Chordata; class Aves; order Passeriformes; family Sturnidae; genus Sturnus; species Sturnus vulgaris. Next base: position 751,926 of record NC_142255.1, read on the forward strand.
GAAGGGCAAGGAGGCAAGGGGACTCTGGGCTGGATCCAGAGGGCTGGCATCTCTGCCATGGGCAAAGCTAGATCCAGTGGTGAAATCCCCCACTGATGGTCATGGTGGCTCTTGCAGACCTGGGGAGTGCCTGGGGGAATGAGAACCCCTTCCTGCAGGCTGAGAGCATCGCCTGGTTTCGGTACCACAACCATCTGGCCAAAGCATTGGCCCAGAAGCATCCTGCCTGGTCTGATGAGGATCTTTTCCAGCACACTCGCAAGAGGGTCATTGCCACTTTCCAGGTGAGGGATGGGAGCCCCCAGCTCTGCTGGGACCCCCAACATCTTGCATGGTTCTGCCCTAACTCAGCTTCCCTGTTCCCTAGAGCATTGTTCTGTATGAGTGGCTGCCGACCCTGCTGGGCACACCAGTCCCGGAGTACAAAGGTGAGGGGTGGGCAGGAAATGGATTGTTGGAAACAGGGGCAGGGGGACTAGGGGAGCTGGTGGGTAGGGAGGAAGAGGGAGCTTGGCCCCTTTTCCCTTCAGCCTGGCTACTGCCCCACAGGTTACCAGCAGCACCTGGACCCCAGCCTCTCTCCAGAGTTTGTGGCAGCTGCAGGGCAATTCCTGGCCACCATGGTGCCTCCAGGTGTTTACAAGAGGTAGGAGCAGCCTGGCGGGACTATGGGACTGCAGTGCCTGTGTGAGGGGAGGGGATGCCCAAGCTGGGTTGGTGTCTGGGAATGGTCTTTGTTGGGATGGTCTTCTGTTCCTTCCACGTGTCCTGCCCTCGGCTGAGACAGCCAAGCCCTGACAGCTCCAGGCAGCACTGGCTCAGGGCTGTGGGTTGAATCCTTCTTTGTTGTTCCAGAGACACCAAGTGCCAGTTCCAGAATGTGTCTGTCTCCAGTGGCTCGTTCCCAGCAGTGCGGCTCTGCAACAGCTACTGGAACAGAGAGGTACAGGGGAGGGAGCACGGGGGTCCTGAGGATTTGGCAGGCTGGCCAGGGGCTTCATCCCTTGCTCTGTGTTATGGGGCACTCCACAGGGTTCTGCAAGGGAAATTGGGTGCAGAGCATGACAGCCAGACAAGGGGTGAGAGATCCTCCCCATCCAGCATCCCCAGCCTTCAGCTGTGTCAGGCTCAGACCTCAAGGCTGACCTGATGTGGAGAAAATGAGCCTGGAAGAGGTCCCCGATTCCCCTACATGAGTCTGAGCCATGAGTCTGCACCCCTGGGGGCACCATTTCAGGATTGTGGGGCTACTTTTTGTCCTTCCTCATGCAAGAGGAATCACTTGCTCTTCCCATGCCTCTCAGAGGCCTGGGCTGCAGCAGGCAGAAGATGTGGACAACCTGCTGCTGGGGATGAGCTCACAGATAGCAGAGCGGGAGGACAACATTATTGTGGAAGATCTCCAAGGTCTGTACTGCAGCTGTGCCTTGGTGGGTGACCCTGATGCCTGAGGCTGTGCTGGGGGTAAGGTGGGAAGGCAGGTGCCATTGCCTCCTCCATCAGCACCCAACCACACGCTTCAGCTTCAGCCTTTTTAACGGAGGTGCAGAGAGCTACAGGACACATTAAGCATATCCACCCACAGATTACTGGTATGGGCCCGTGAAGTACTCCCGCACTGACTACATGGCCAGCTGGGTTCAGCGTGGGCGAGACTTTGGCCTGCCAACCTACAACCAAGTCAGGCAGCATTTTGGGTTGAAACCTCTCCAAAATTGGTCAAACCTTGCCCCACACCTGGAGCCACAGGTAACAGGGAACTGGTCTGGGCAAAGAATGTATGTGGGCCAAAGGATGATGGGACTTTCCAGGCAGGAACTGAATTCTGCAGCATCATAGGAAGAGGGAGATCAGTGCATGTCCCACCCTGGCTGATTTTCATGTCTGCAGGGGGGTAACTGTAATTTTCATTCTTGCATTGGGGTAACTATGTAATTACATGGCATGAATAAACCATCCTGCCCTTGTTCTAAACTCCTGTGCCACCATGCCACCAGGCACTCTGCTCCTTCTAGAGCTGAGATGCTCTGGGAGTGATGCTCAGTTGCTCAAGTTCAAGCCATGAGCTCGAGGCTGTGTGAGGCTCAGCACCCTCTCAGCCCAGAGATGTGTGTAATGCCTGGGAAGTGCACATTCCTTACCTCTCCTAAGGCTTGCCAACACTTTCTGATGCCCTGGCAGAATTCCCTGTGCTCACAGATGTGTGGTGGGGGTTTTTCACCAGGTCCTGCAGAAGGTCGCTGCCCTGTATGGCAACAACATGGCTGGGCTGGAGTTGCTCCCTGGAGGCATGTTGGAGGCTGATGGCTCCCTCTTCTCTACCATCATTCTGGAACAGTTCGTACGGCTGCGTGATGGTGACAGGTTTTGGTTCGAAAACACCAAGAATGGGTAATGGCCTTGTCCTTATCTAGCAGCTGCTCTGCAAACCCCAGTAACACATGAAAACTGGGGCTAGAGGAAAAAGCATCCTCCAGCTTCCTCAGTTCCCTCCTGCTGCTGGTCAGTGACACCTGGGGCAATCACTTGTCCCCACATCTGTATCCTCAGGCTGTTCACAGAGGAGGAAATCAGGGAGATCCGTAACACCACCTTTCACAGCATCCTGACTTCTGTCACCTATGCCAAATCCACAGACCTCCAGCCCCATGTGTTCACTTGGAGAGAGGGTGAGTGCACCGTGCAATGGGAGGGCACAGGGAGGGAAAGGCTCCAGCAAGGTAGCAAGGAAAACAGTCAAGCCGGTAAAACAGCTGGTGAGTAAATGACACAGGGAACATATCAGGTTTGGAGTTTCTCAAGCCTCACACCTGTTATGACCCTAAACCTGCACAAAATGCAGGGGTTGCTTGTGAGCAAGACATTGATACGATACAGATGTTGAAAGAGGGCTGAAGTGCAGGCATGATCCCAAGGGGAAAATGCATATTGTTTGGCAAAATGCCTTTTCCTCTTGAGATCTTGCCACACTCTTCCCATTTACTGTAAGCATTTGATTTGGGTAACATTCCAGACCTCACAAGGCATGCATTCCTTGTAATGACACAAGGAGGACTCCATCAGCATCCAGATGAGTGGAGGCTCTGAACCCCAATTTGCTGTGGCCCAGGGTGCCTCTTGGTCAGCCCATCCCAAGGAGAGGTGATGTTGCTGAACCTCCAGAGCACTTGAGTCCAGTTCTGTGCTTGGTTTGCTGTGGCAGGCAAAGGTTGAACCCAAACCTAAAGGCTGTGCCCAAGATCTGGAGTTTAAATCAAGTACCCCAATTCTGCAGTGCTGGGTCACTCAGCCATGAAGTTCATCAACGTCTTAATGCAGAGGTTCCTGGGGGTGATACTGGTGAGCTGGTTACAGGGTCAATGACACTCACTGCGTATTTCCCCCTTGCAGGGAACCCATGCCCCCAGCCCCAGCAGCTGACAGCTCAACACCTGGCCAACTGCACGCCCGTGATGGTGCTGGACTACTTTGCAGGCAGTGGTGCAGGCTTCGGGATCATCATCGTTGTCCTCTGCTGTCTGCCCCTGGGTTTGTCACTGTTTCCTCTTCCTGTCACTCCTCTACTCTTCCACCTCTCCACCAGAGAAAGGGGCTGAGTGCTCACGGGCAAAGCACCTCCCAGCGGGAGCTGCTGAGTCCTGGTCACTAATGAAGTGCTTGAGCTGGCAGGGTCCTTGGGCACCAGGAAGGAGCCAAAAGGGGAAAGGAGCTTTATGATTTCTCATGCCTCCTTCTCCCATGTGTCCCCAGTGACTCTGTTTGTTGCCTGGGTTGTTGCCGCTTTCCGCAAGAGAGATTTCAAGAAGCTGCAGAGGAAGCAGGGCACCAGTGTGTGCAGGGAGATGCCTGGCGAGGCCATACACGGTAAGGTGGCACTATCAACTCTGTGATGGCATCTGGTGATGCCGCTGCTGCAGTCAGGGCACACATTGAGGCAGGGCTGGGCCTGGGGCTTCTACCCAGATGCTTTGTAAGGAGGAATTGTTTCCTCAGGAGCATAGTCAAGCAGTGGAACAGGAAGTCCAGAGAACTTTGCAGTCCATCCTATCCAGATAAAGCATTGAGCAGACTGACCTGTGGCTGGTCCTACTTTGGGCATGAGGTTAGGCAGGATACCCTTACAACCTGAGTTCCTTCCAACCTGAGCCATCCTATGCCCCTGTAATTCCAATTCTCCCCAGATCACACCTTGCCTGAAGGAAACCTCTGTAGACCAATTGCACCAGTAGTTCCAGGACAGGGACAATGTCTCCTTGCTCTGCACACTGGAAAAGTCCTGCCTCCCTGCTCTGTAGTTTGTACTCCTCCTGTGTGCATGTGCTTGAGCTCTGCAGTTAGGAGATCATCATTTTCCCTTTAAGATATACCTGGTCATGAAATCGCTCCCAACATGCCTCTTGGTGAAAGAGGTTCTGAGATGGGAAGGAGCCTTTCCAGCTGAGTCCTGTGCTCTCTCCCCTCAGCCATAGAGTGGCATGGGCCCAAGACAGACAATTCTCCCGTCTACATTCAGCTCCAAGCTGACAAAGTGCTCAAAGTGCTGGATAGCAGAGGGTCTGTGCTCCGGAGCATCAACCTGAAAGCCTACCAAAGAGTGGAGGTGATCCTCTCCAACAACAAAGGGAACAAAGCTCTGCTCCTGAAGAGCCCCAAGGAATATGACCTGGTGAGTACTGTGGTGCCTGCGTTATGACACCTTCTCCTGAACTTTTTACAGTCCTCTGCACCACTCAGCTGAGGGCACTGGGAGCAGCGTAAGTCCTTGAAGGGAGGTTGTGACCTCCTGAGAACCACTAGGTCCAGCAAATACCATGGAGCTGAGCCTCTGATGATCACAGCCAGTTGGTGGGTCCTTTGCAGGTGCTGCTCTTCAATGAGGAGGCCGAGAGGAGCATCTTTGTGGGAAAGCTACGAGACTACTTGAAGGAGAGCAGATTTGACCTGCATCTGTCTGAGATGAAGGAACAGAGCCTGATGAAATGGGCAGTCACCCAGGAGCAGAGAAAAAAAATTCTGGAGACTTTTTTCAGGCACCTGTTTGCTCAGGTATGTAGAGGTGTAGTAAGCCCTGATGCGTGGGAGAAGGTATTTCTGTATTGATTAAGCAAGGAACATTGGGGCTGGTGCTCTCTGTAAGAGCCGGTAAGCCGCACACAAGGAAGCTGCCAATACTTCCAGGGCCGAGGGATATTTTCCTTTGCAGAAGACAAAGAGAGATCTGCTGCAGTGATACAAGTGTCCAAAGTGGCAAAGAGACTACTGGGTGATGTAACAGGAATCTAGAGTGGTCAGTCACGTGGAGTGTGAAAAGTCACATTGTGTAGGAGAGGCACAGGACTTTCTCCATGGTATCTGCCCTGAGTTTTGTGCCAGGGAGCCACCAGTCTTCGTGCAATAAGTCAGAAAGGAAACACCAGCCTTCTGGTCTGCCATCACTCACAGCATTTCTTTTGTGGAACACAACCTGCAGGTGCTGGAAATTGACAGATCCGATGCCGGAGAGCTCAGCTTTGAATCTTCACAGAAGGCAAAGGAGTCTCTTATGTGTGAGCTGAGTAGGGCTGAGTTTGCTGAAGCCCTGGGGCTCAAAGACCACTCCATGTTCGTGGAGTCCATGTTCTCCCTGGCTGACAAAGATGGCAATGGCTACATCTCCTTTCGGGAGTTCCTGGACATCTTGGTGGTCTTCATGAAAGGTGGGAGCTGGAGCTGGTTAATGCCTCCATCTGCTGCCCTTGGACCTGTTTCTAGGCTCTGTCAGAGTGGAGGACAAGATTCACCCAGCAGGTCATCCTGTAGACACCCCTACAGATTAAAATTTCCTTCACTCAGGACAGCTTCAGCTTGGGTTATGGGGCATGACAATGTAATTATGTTTTCTGGAAGATAGTTCATGAGGGGAGCTGTCTTCCACCACCATAGACATATCTGCCCTTTCTCTTGAAGGGACTGTGCATCCTGTACTTGAGAGATCATAGCAACTGTGTCTGATATCTGATTCTCCCTAAAAGACCACTGGAACGGTGGATTGATAGGTGGAGGTGTTGAATGCCAGATTCAATCAAAACAATTCCTAGAAAAATAATTGCTCTGCAAAAGCACACTTTGACTTTGAAAAATAATGCACAAGAAAGAATGTGTGTCTACCCAATATTTTACCTTGCACTTGAGAAAGTCAAGTGGAAGGGTGAGGCTTCACTGCTGCAGTGTCAGATACTCAAAAACAACATATGAAAGCATCTTTTTGATGAAAATAAAGTTGTTGTTCTTTTTCTTCTTGTTCTCTTGTTCTTACTTTGCCTCTTCCTCTCCCCATCAGGGTCCCCAGAGGAGAAGTCCAAGATGATGTTCAGGATGTATGACGTTGATGAGAATGGGTTCCTCTCCAAGGAGGAGTTTCTGAGGATGCTCAGGTACTCTTCCTCCTCTCTCCTAATGTTTTTACAATGTTTATAGACATGTCAGAAGCAGCTCCCAGTTTCTGTGCTTCAGGCCCCGTGAAGACCATGGACTCAACACTTGCAACCAAGAGCCCATTTCTCCCATGAAACTGGTCTGGGACTCTGCCCTGTGTTATTTGAGGGACTCAGCTGATGTTCCCATCTCTATAGGTCCTTCATTGAGATCTCCAACAATTGCCTGTCAAGAGAACAGGCAGAGCAGGTGACCGAGTCCATGTTCCGGGCCTCAGGGTTTCAGGACAGAGATGAGCTGACATGGGAGAATTTCCATTACATGCTGCGGGACCATGACAGCGAGCTTCGGCTCACCCAGCTCTGTGTCAAAGGTCAGTGGGCATGAGCACCGAGATACCGCAGGTCCTGCAAGGCTGGAGGCAATGGGCAGCACCCAATATGGAACTCTCAAATCCTGGCCCATCAATCTCCCCACCTCAACTGCAGTGATGGGGCATCAGCTTTTGCTTCATGTGTGACTTGTTGGGGTCGGTTCAGAGCTTTTCCCTGCCCACAGGAGATTCCTAAACTTTGTCTTGAACCTTCTTAATGGCTGTCCTTTTGTCTCTTCAAAGGTGTCCCTGAAGTGTTCAAGCAAAATCTGCACAACTGTGTCTCCTTCATAAAAAAGAAAGAGCCAAAAAGGTAAGCTCCCTTCCTTAGTGTCACTATTGCTATTCCTTCTCTTGCTGCCTTGGCTCACATCTATCCTTCACCCCAAGCCTTCCTACAAATATTCCCACCAGATATTAGAAGTCCCAGTGCTGGGGAAGGGGTGGGAAGTGCATTCTGGATGCTGCAGTGGGGCTGCCATCCTCCTCCCCAGGCACAGCCAGAAGGGAGGAATTGCCCCCTGCAGAGCCCTGTTGCATCCTCTGCGTGGAGATGGGAGTCCTGCATTGCTTTTCAGATGGAGGGGTTATCCTGGGGTGAATCCAGACCATTTGCACTTGAAGTTAATGCAGGCAGGCTTGTGGAAAAGAGCTGAACACGTTCCCAGCTGAGCCTGAGATGGGAAGTGGAGAAAAGGAAAATTTTTTGGCAAGCACTTCTGGCAAATTGAGATTTGGGCTAGACATAGCTCTATTTCCACAGAACCATCTCAGAGGAGAAGGACCCAAATCTGGACACCGTGAGTCACTACATGGAGCAAAAAGGCCAAGAGCTGAGGAAGAGACCAGGAAGAAAGTGAGTCCCCTCGCTAGCTGTGCCTCTGGAGCTCAGGCTCATCCTGTTTGCTCTTTCTCACATCTCCATGTCAGACTGGGTAGCCCTCCAGTCAAATGCTACAAGGAGGTACTCAGTGGCCAAGGAGCTACAGAAACAGTCCCATCTTGGCAGGACAGTGCCATATCTGGAGCTGGGTGATGTGCATCTACAAAAAAACCCCAAAAATATTAAGTGGCCGACTCCAGAGTGGCATAGTGGTTTTTAGAGAGGGGTCTTCTCTGACAGTTCCTGCCTGTGCTCCTCTGTTTCTTGGGCTGCTGCTGGTTCACCTGGGCTGCCTACAAGAGCTGCAGGAGAGAATTTGGTCCTCCCTGCTGTGGCAGCAGCAAGTATTTCTTCAAGGGAGCAGTTCAGCTGTTGTTATTGGTGTCCAGAAAGTCTTGGTTTACCTTAATTGCACCAGTTAAGGAAATTCCCTTTTTGTGGATAATTTTTGACAGTTTAATATTACTGTGAAATTTTCTTTTACTGTTCTTGTCTACAGTTTCATTTGTGAGTCACACATTTGCTACCAGCTTTTGAGGGCACTGTAGAGCAGGCTGACCTGGGATCACCCTCTGATGGTGTGCTCTGTAGGTCACCCCTGTTACTGATGTGCAGGGGTACTTCGAGAGGAAACCCAAACCTGGGCCCTGAGCCATTCCTTGCCAGGGAAACCTCGTGGTGACACCAGTGCTCCTGTATTTGTCAGGGGGAACCAGTACCAGCTGCATCTGTACACAGAAGCACAACGGAAGAAGTATGAGAGGAACAGAGTTCAGCAGAAGATCCAGGAGTTCAAGCGCTTTGTTGAGAATTATCGGCGCCATATTGTCTGTGTCATCCTCTTCTCTGCCATCACCATCGGTGTCTTTGCTGAGAGAGCCTACTGTGAGTGCCCACCCAGCCCTGCTGTGGGGGCGTGGGCTTCGTGCCTCAAAGCTGGTGCTTGCCTGGGGCACAATGGGGACTTCACCGGAATACTTTGGGCAACAGTGTCAGTTCTGCCCTGGACTGAGGGTCCCCAAAGGATCACTGAGGTCTGGCCCAATGCCCTGCTCAGAGAAAACCCTTTTCCAAAGATGAATGAGGCTGCTGAAGGCCTTGTCTAGAGAAGGTGTGAAGAGTTCCAAGGCTGGTGATTCCACCACCTTGGCAGGCCTGTGCTGGTTTTTGACCAACCTCCCTGTGAAGAATTTCAAGAATTCAAACCTGAATTTTCTACAGTGAAACTCGTGCTCTTGCCTTACATCCTTCCACTGTCCCTCCCTGAGAAAGACTTGCTCTGTGCACCCATGACATGGCTGCAGACAGCCAGCTTCCCTGACCCATCTCCTCCAGCCTGAACAAGCCCATTTCCCTCAGCCTTTCCCTTACAATAGACATAATTCTATTTTGTCCTCCAGCTCCCACTCATCCTGCTGGTCTCCACTGGACTTGTTCCAGTTTATGGGACTTATATTGGATTCCCCAACTGAGGCCACAGTTCCAAGGTGCAGATTCCCAGGTGGACATTCTCCTCCCTGGATCTCCAAGGACACTGTCATCCAGCAGTTCCGGGTCATTGTGCCCCTTTCCCCACACAGAGCCATCCCCAGTGTCCTGTTTTTGGTGCAGCCACACAGGTGGCTGTCCCCTGGTTATAGGAAGGGTCATGGCCTTCAGCACTCAGCACATGACACTCCCTTCACTCTCTCTCCCCAGACTATGCCTTTGCATCCCCCAGCACCGGAATTGCACAGACCACCTTTGTGGGGATCATTATCTCCCGGGGATCAGCTGCCTCCATCTCCTTCATGTACTCCTACATCCTGCTTACCATGTGCCGCAACCTCATCACTGTCCTGCGGGAGACCTTCCTTAATCACTACATCCCCTTCGATGCCGCCGTTGACTTCCACCGCTGGATTGCCATGGCAGCCCTGATTTTCTCAGGTAGGTGAGCTGCTGGGGGATTGCCACCCACAATCAGAGGACCAGCCCGTCACACTATGGCAGGACCAGGCAGAAGCTTAAAGACCTTGCAGAGACATAGATGCCTTTACACTACAGAAGAGGAGGAATCTCCAGGACCCTGGGGACATCAGCAGAGTCTGATACATCTCCATCCACATCAAGTGATGCTTCTTTCTCTGTGTTTTTGTCTCTTACAGTGCTCCACACTGCAGGTCACATAGTGAACGTCTACATCTTCTCAGTCACACCTCTCAGTGTGCTCTCCTGCCTCTTCTCCAGTGTCTTTACAAATGATGGGTAGGTGGAATTTGAAGCAGAGTCCAGACAGGGTGTCCTAGGCATGGACAGAAATCAAAATGGAAACCATTAGTCCATTCTGGTCACTCCATGGTGCAATCTCTTGTCCTTCTCCAGGTCACAGCTCCCACAGAAGTATTACTGGTGGTTCTTCCAGACTGTTCCAGGTGAGAATACCTAGCAGACAGACCTGCACACCTGTGTCCAGGATGGGCAGCCCTCTGCCCAGTCCAGTTAGAGCCCCTATGGGGCTGCCCTGTTCTCCCCCAAGGGTCTCCTAGCTCTTCCTCTCACAGGCATGACAGGAGTGCTGCTTCTCGTGGTCCTTGCTGTGATGTATGTGTTTGCCACCCACCACTTCCGGCGCGTGAGCTTTCAGGGCTTTTGGATCACTCACCACCTCTACGTGCTGCTCTACGTCCTGGTAAAGGATTTGGGCTGGAGGGGAGAGATGGTGCTGATGCACTGCAAGCCTGTAGGTCAAGTCAGTGCAGCTGATGAGATGGAATAGCTTGAGGTAGTCCCAAAGGAGATGGTAGCCCCAGTCCTGGCTCCCCATTGCTGTTGAGCTGCCACCAAATCATCCCTGGGGTGATGACTCAGTTTGCTAAAGGGTTCTGCTCCCTGTCCAGGTCATCATCCATGGCAGCTATGCACTGATCCAGCAGCCCCGTTTCTACATCTACTTCATCATCCCAGCTCTCATCTACAGTGCAGACAAGCTGCTCAGCCTGAGCAGGAAGAAGGTGGAGATCAGTGTGGTGAAAGCTGAGCTCCTGCCCTCAGGTACAACATCCCTGGCCACACAGCACCAGCGCAGCCCAGGCTCCTCGCAAAAGCATCAGAGGCTGCAGCTATGCAGGAACATCAACTCCTCAACATCTCAAACTTAAGGGAGCCCCCTCCCCATCTTCCCACAGGTGTCACCCACCTACAGTTCCAGCGGCCACAGGACTTCGACTACAAGTCTGGGCAGTGGGTGCGCATCGCCTGCACGGCCCTGGGCACCACTGAGTACCACCCCTTCACACTGACCTCGGCTCCGCACGACGACACGCTGAGCCTGCACATCCGCGCCATTGGGCCCTGGACCACCCGTCTGCGGGAACTCTACTCTCCCAAGAACCTGGCCCTCCTCGGCACACTGCCCAAGGTGAGCCCTGCACAGGATGTCACCCATGGGGACATCTGAACCAAAGAGCATCTCAGCAATGGGTCGTGCCAAGCCTGAGCAGGCACAGGCTCCAGCCCTGAGGGCTTCCAAGACCTGGGCAAGCAGAGACTTCTGCTAACAGCTGACTCCCTTCTAGCTCTACCTGGATGGACCCTTCGGGGAAGGCCACCAGGAGTGGAACAAGTTTGAGGTGTCAGTGTTGGTGGGAGGAGGCATTGGGGTGACACCCTTTGCATCCATCCTCAGGGATCTGGTCTTCAAGTCATCCATAAACTCCAAGCTGATGTGTAAGAAGGTAAGAGTAACTGAAAAACAAACCCCCCTGAGAGGTTGGACTCAATGATCTCAGAGGTCTTTTCCAACCTAATTGATGCTGTGATTCTGAGATGCCTCCTGCTGCTGCTGGCCTCTTTGGGGATAAAATCCTCCATGGAGTCCCTGGACATTGATAAGTATGCTGGCCTCATTCTGGGCCTCATTCCAATGTGCCACAGATCTACTTCATCTGGGTGACACGCACGCAGCGGCAGTTTGAGTGGCTGACAGACATCATCCGGGAGGTGGAGGAGTCCGACAAGAACAGCTTAGTCTCTGTGCACATCTACATCACACAGCTGGCCGAGAAGTTCGACCTGCGCACCACCATGCTGGTGAGCCTGGATAGCCAACAGGGAGGAGGCCAGGCCATACTGTTCCATGCCAGGCTGTGCAGGGCCATGCTGCACGTGCTGAGCCATCTGACGTGCACCAATCTCTCTTTCAGTACATCTGTGAGCGGCACTTTCAGAAGGTGCTGAACAAGAGCCTGTTCACGGGGCTGCGCTCCATCACCCATTTTGGACGCCCTCCCTTCACACTGTTTTTCAACTCGCTGCAGGAGGTGCACCCTGAGGTCAGTGTCCAACTGGGGACAGGAGGAGGTGCACCCACTGGCCATTGTGGAGGACTGGTCCCAGCCTGTCACCAAGGCCCTGGAGACCTCAGTGGCATCTGCACCAAGAACAGAGTGGAAGGGGAATGAATCCTTTCCTGCTTTCCCTCTGGAGACAGGCTGAGCTGCAAGAGTCAGCAATGCCCCATACCCATGAAGCACCCCGTGCTACTGCAGGACCCCAGCTGCAAGCACTGACCAGAGGTGGGGGGCTCCCATCCTTCCTCCATGGCCCTGGCAGCTCCATGGGAATGTGACAACCTCCCCAAAAGCCTCTGGAGGCTGAGACAGACTGCTCAGCCAGCATCCGTGCCCAAAGCTGTCAGAGAGCAAGGGATCAAGAGGGGCTGGACTGTAGGGAGAACTGGTGCTGCAGTCTGACCCCTTTGACTCCCTCTTTCCCCAGGTGCAAAAGATCGGAGTCTTCAGCTGTGGCCCGCCTGGGATGACAAAGAGTGTGGAACAGGCTTGCCGGCAGATGAACAAGAAGGACCAGACTTACTTTGCACATCATTATGAGAATTTCTGACCCTATCCCACACTGTTCCACCCTCTGGCTGCAGCTGTATTTTTTCACCCCAGCACCTAGCAACAATACTTGAAGTGGCCATGGTCCTGGGCTCCCATTCACCACCCTCCCCAGATGAAAGCCATCCACAGATGAGAGCAGGGATACTGAGACCCACAGAGCAGAGACCAGTGTGCTAGTAAAGCCTTGCCATGCTATCACTGCCCTACATGGCCCCAGTGTGAGCCCCTGAGCCCAGGGCATCCTGCTATCATCCACACATCCCTGCAGCCCCATGCCCAGGGTCATGCTGGTGTGTCCCAATCCAGAAAACCCACTGAGTTAAACCCAGCTCTGCCACCTTAATCGCTCAAGACAGAGCTTGTACTCTGCTGGAGGACTCAGGCACTGTCTCTGACCAGCTTTGGGGAACAGCTTGGTGCCTGCACAACCTGAATTCACAGCACTTTGTTCCAAGACCGATGTGGTGAACAGATGAGGTGAGGAGCCAGCGAGCTCCCCGCTCTCCCTTTTCTTGAAACAGCATTCCTCATGTACTCTTCAGTGTCTGTTTGTTAACTCTCCAAGCCTTCCCTGGGTTTGCATAGGGCCTTAGTTATGTTTGAACTGGCTTCTTCCAGCTGTGTCATAGTCCTTTAATCAGGGATCAGTTGTGCTTGTCTAAGTAATGCTTGGCTTTGCATCACTGCTGCTTTGGCAGGCTGTGGTTGAGCTCAAATAAAGCTGATTGAAGTCTTAAAACACTTTCTTGCCTCCTGTAGTTGGGTCTTGAGCACCAGGAGACTTGTAATACTTGTGGCAGAGTGCTGGCCTTGCTCCTAGCACAGAACATTAACTCCAGCCCACTGGAAAATGGGTTAAGTTGCAGAGAATTTCCCCTGCACTGGCAACATACATGGAGTCAGGGGTGGGGGATTATAGGCACAACCCCACTGATTATATCCACCAGACCTACTGCCCCCAGCAATGCCCCCACTGTGTCAAAGCCCCCAGCAAGACCTGATGAGGGAGCAGATCAGCCAAGGACCCAACGAAGCTCAGCTGTGGGGATAACTCCAGCCCTCAGGATGCTAAACAGCCCCCTAAGACTACAGAGAGCAAGTTTCCATTTCCCAATAAGAACAATCTTGCAATGGGCACTGGTCTTCCAGCCATGCTAATGGAGATCCCCAAAGGACAGGAGTTGGGATGGCCTTTGAATCCCCAGCCATGCCAACAGGGTTCCTCCCAGCATGGGAATGTGCTGAGCATATATTTTGACCACTTATTCCAGCTATAGAAAGTTCCCCTGGGTTATGTCTCATCCCTGTAAAATTCAGCGTGGACTTGGGGCCTTCCATCTTTGCCAGGATTAACTTGGCCACATCTGGAAAAAACATGAGATTTCATTTCCAAGCAAAGGGTTGTTTGAGGTTTCACAGTCCTGCCAACACTGAGCTCAACCTGCACACTGGTGAGGTTTAGGTCTGCACAGTCCCCTGCAAACCCTTCCAACCCACCACCCCACACCTCAAAAGACGCATCTGGAAGGACTCAGGCAGCCAGAATTTATTGAGGAAAGTTCAGTACCAGCCCAAGGAAGGAGCTGATCTCTCAGTACTAAAATTAACACGACTGTAATCAAAGATTAGATTTTTTCTGCTTCATTAGTACCTTGTCTGTGGCTCACAAACTCAGCAGGAAGGCTTGATATTCCCAAATAATTACGATTTGTTCGCAGTGGTAAAACCTCTGAGTGATGCTATCCCCTCATGTCTCACCTGTTCTCCCCTCCATGTCAAAAGCAGCAGTGCCCCCCAACAGCCCTTTCATGGGAGGCACATAAATACAGGACCCCAGTTTCCCTGCCTGCAGTGGTCCCACAAGGAGCTGCTGGGGATGACACAGCAGACGTGGTCCCAGCTGGCCTCCAAGTGTCACAAAAACCCAGTTCTGAGCTTTGAGAAGAGCGTGGAGAGAATGACCTGAATGTGCCAGTGCTTCCCATGGAGTGGAGAGGGCCAGGCTTTGTTCCACAGGCTGTAGAGTCCCTGAGCACTCACAAGGGAAGGGGAGATATTCACATAGGGCTGTCTTGCATCCAGGGATTGCCATGCAGGAAATGCTGCAGCCAGGGCAGTGCGGGGCGGGAAGGGGGAGTGCCAGCACCTCCACCCTTGCTGTGCCACATGCCAGTGACACCCTCCCTGGCCAGGCTCTCCTGCACATGTGAACTGTGAAGAAGAGCCACCAATTCTGCAAACCATCATCTCGAATTCAGCATTTTGATTCAAACTATTGGCTGTCCATTTGTAGTTACTTGTTAATGATCTAATGGTGAATCCCAGTGCCATTCACCCTCATTACATGTGATTTTCTAGTTACAGATAGCAAGGATGAGGGCCAGGCACTAGGACAGCTCAGGGACTCTGATCAGTGGGGTCACACTTCAGCATGACTTTGACCCCTTCACCCCTCTTGGTGGTCTCAAAAGCCTCCAGAGCCTTCTCCAGGGGAAAACGGTGTGTAACCAAGGGCTTTACATTGATCCTCTTGGATGCGAGAAGAGCAATGGCCACAGGCCACCTGCAAGGGAAGCAGAGAGCAGGGGATGAGAGCAGCCACTAGTTTGGAGTCTAAGAAAAGAGCATGGAGCAGCCTGGATCATCACAGTTATTTCCTTAGCCCAGAGAAGTTTTGCCTGCAAAGAATCTTCTAGGGAGGGAAGTATCAAGTATCTGGTATGGGAGGGCCAACTGCTCTGGGCTGTTGAGCTCTGAGAAGACAGGCACTCTACATAGACAGTTGAGAGAGCAAGTGAAATCTCAGGAAACAAGTGAAAATCACAGGAAACTACTACTTTTGAAGCCCCAAATGAAAACTAAAACCGTCATGCTCCGCTCTCCTCTTGCCCGGTGTCTTGCCTGCACACTGACCATGGTGGAGTTCAAACTCATGGACTCAGTGCAGGGAGAAAAAAGGAAAAGCCTCAGTCAGCTCCCAGCCTCTTCTCTGGCACAGAGTCCCTCATATGGTTTGCATTGCCACTACATTTATAATCATAGAAACATTGAGATTGGAAAAGGCCTCCAAGATCATCAAGTTCAACCACGAATGGGCCAAATCAGAGCAATAGGGATACAAAGCGATGCAGCAGCTAATCTAGTTCCCAAACGGCCTACTTAATAACACTTCTCATTTTAAGAACGAGGGTGACAACATCCCATAAATCCTTCCTGAAGAGCTACAGATTAAGAAAAGATACTTTCTCCATTAGCAAGAAAGTACAGCTCTGACAAAATTTAACTCAGAGACACATCAGCCTCCCTTGCACAAGACTCACGTGTTGCAGTAGCGGAATATCCCACGGACATCCACTTCCCGCACAGCAGCATTCACGATGGGCACTGTCACCATCTCAGGCCCCAGCCCCACCAGAACCACAGTCCCACCAGAACGAGTGGCCTGGAGAGCAAACACACAAACAGGTTACATTTTGCAAGAGCTTGTGCAGGGTCTGTCAAAAATAAAGCCACCCTTTGTGGCTGCAATGGAACTGCCTGAGGCACAGCAGAGAAGCCAGAGAGAGACAGGATGCTGTCAGGAGTCTATAAGAGTGGAGCACATGGTAGTCAAAACTAAAAATGCAATCTTTTGAAAAGATGTGAAGGATTTTGGTAAGAATTCAAAATTCTTATTCTGAAAAATGGCTGGCATTTAGGACTATAGAAAGTACTTGGGGATTTCAGTGGGAGAGACTTAAAACTAAGATCCTGATGCTCTACTGGAATTTCTCTTTTTGCAGTTTGTCCCATTCCCCTCCTGTCCTTTCAGTATGTAACTCCACATTAACCTTCCCCCCATGCTCCTGATAGGATGTTCATGGTAGCAAAACATCCTTTTCTTATTTGCTTCTTTCATTGCTTCTGGAATTAATTTTCTTGATTATTCTTCTTATTTGGAGCTAACTTCAATGGAGAATGCTGTCCTACTTCCTGGGTTTGGGGATCTTACTGGAGTCTCCTTGGTAAGTGGTTAAGCACCCAAGCATCAAATCAAACTGTCAATTATCCCCATACTGATGTTAACACTTTAATTGTCTCTCTTTGTTTACAATCTAAGGAGCAGATTCTCTCCCCACACCAAGCCCACTTTAATTTAAGCACTGTGGGAGTGAAATAGCTCATTCACTGAACCATCCCAGAAAAAACAGACTAACACCATCACTGGTCTGCCTTTGTAACAAGTGGTACTCACATAAATTCCAGCCTGGATACAGGCTTGCACTCCTGTGCACTCCACGGTTATCTCAGGCATGCAGCCAAGCACACTTTCCACTTTGGAGGCCACCTCCTGCGGGGTCTCATTCTTCACCTGAATGGTGAAATCTGCCCCCATCTCCTTGGCTTTTTGCAGGCGAGAGGCAGATAAGTCTGTGGAAAGAAAATCAAATAAAGACCTGGAGCATTATGTGAAAGAGGAGGAAGAACCTGAACCTGGCATCTGCTCACTACATGCGTGCACAGGACAGTGCACAAACAGAAGTGGTGAGGATTCACTCCCTCTTGGCAAGCAGAGAATGATCATAAAATCCTGGAATAGTTTGGGTTGGAAGGGACTTCAAAGCACCAACCCACATGGAAGTTCTATTCCCTGGCGTGGGCAGGGACAACTTCCACTAGACCAGGGTGCTCCAAGCCTTGTCCAGCTTTGAACACTTCCAGGGATACAGTAGCCACAGCTGCTCTGGGCAATCTCTGTGAGGGCCTCATCAACCTCACAGGGAAGAATTTCCAATATCTCATTTAACCCTGTCCTCTGGCAGTGGGAAGATATTCCCCCTTGTTCTATCCTTCCAGGCCCTTCATCCAAGTTTCTCTTCATCTCTCTTGGAGCCCCTTTAGACACTGGAAGGGGCTCCAAGGTCTTCCTGGAGCCTTCTCTTCTACAGGCTGGACACCTCCAGCTCTCCCAGCCTGGCTCCAGAGCAGAGGAGCTCCAGCCCTCCCCTTCATTATCTTCATTCTCCTCCTTTGGACCTGTTCTAACAGAGCCACATCTTTCTTGTGCTGGGGGCTCCAGGTGATGAGGATGATGAAGGCCGAGCGATGAGGACAACTTAACGACAGAGGAGATGCCAAAGGCTCCCCAGCTGCAGAAAAGGGTGTGCTTCAAAGAGGCTGAAGCACAAACCCACAGATGAAACCCACACCATGCAGAGCAATGTCTGATTGAAGGAGCAGCCACCACCACTAGACTGGGGAAGTGTCTTCTAAGACCAACAGATTGTAGATGGCCCAGTTTCTCTTTGGTGCTGCCAGAACACTGAGAGTGCATCAAGAAAAAGCAGAAGCCCAAGTTTAACTCCAAAGGGCACTCACTGCAGGGACACCACAAGAAGGAACCAGATCAGGAACAGCTGTGGCCAAGCTATTGTGGTTATCCTGGTCGCTGTCCTGACACATCAGAGCAGAGAAATCTCAGTGCAGGCAAAGGCAAAATGCAGCAGGAGACCAGGGCAGACGGGGCACCTACTCCACCTACCTAAACCTGCCTCTGTAGCTGCTCTGCCCAGTCCCTCTGGCAATGAGTCTGATGAAGCAGCTTCACTAATTCCCACTGGATCTTCATCCTCTAGTGAGAATAGACTGTATGAAACCCCATTGCACACATTCATCAAGTTAACCTAGGGAATAGCCTACAGTGAGGCAAACCTCCACCACTCCTGTATTTTTCCTTCTTGGCTGTCCACATTATTTACTTCCACTCTAAAGGACACCTCTCAAAGAGCACAAGCCAGGGGCAAGGTTGCTTGACCCTGCTCCTTGACAACCCAGAAATCACCCAGCTGTGGACAGCACCAAGAAATCTTTCCAACAGGAGACAACAGGCTTGGAGGATCATTAATGTGGCCATTTCACTTCTAACAGTACACAATAAGAACAGACCATGAGCTCTCCAAGGGCTTTCTCAAGGAACCCTCAGCACATGCCTTCAGATGAGCAAACTGCAGAATGCATTCATTGTAAACACTCAGTGTGTCTGCACTGTCACAGACCTGTCCTGCTCTTTACCCTCCTTGTAGCAGCTCTGAAGGATGCTGAGCATCTCTCAGACAGCTTTTGTCACAGATGATTGAGCAGGCAAGCCCATGAAGAAAAAAGGGAGTGGATCTGGTAATAAGGTGGACCTGAGACACTCCATTAACACGGAGCAACAAAGTTGGTGATGATAAACATCTCTGAGGGCATGGCTGTACTCCTGTACTCTGTTCTGAGGGATCTTGACAGGGCTGCAAGTATCGCCTGAAGAGCCATGGGGGATTTGTACCACAGACCAAGCTGTCCTCCTGGGGCATCCCACATCCCCTGAAAGAAATCCACCTATTCCTCTCCAGGTACCACTGGTAACCAGGTCACCTCCGGAGATGAGGACGTGTACAGATGAGGAGAAGAGTGGGATTTCCCAGGAAAGGATCACCTCTTTTCCCTCCACTAAAGCAGTGGCCTACAGGGGTCTGCATGCTGGCTGGAAAAGATGCACTGGAAAAGATGTAACAGACAAGATTTCCTAAACCCAAAATTGAGGGGTGGTCTCCACCCAGAAGTCCTAGGCTTGAAGAGTCAGGAAACTATGCCTGTGCTAAGGGCACACACAGCAAAGAGGAGAACATTCCTCTCACCAGAGCAGAGTCTTCAGAGAAGTCAGAGATGGGGTGGGGTGAAAATATCAAGGGAAAGAGGAAGAGGATAAGACCAGTTCTCTGACTCAGCCACAGTCCTGGGAGCGAGTCAGGACAGAGGCTCTACCCTGCCCATCCCACAGCAAAAATGATGGCACTTACTGGCAGGGCAGGGGATGGACAATCCCCCACGGGCAGCTGGAAGGCTCGGGATGCCAAGTGTGGGTACACCTACCAAGCTGAGCACCCAGGAGAGCTGTGGAGGGCATTTCAAGAAGGGGTAACAAAGGGTAATAAATGCAGACAAAAGAAGAAAAGCCAAGGCTGAAAAGAAAGGGAAGCATAGCCCTGGAAGCCCCAACATGGGCTTGCTCCTGTGGCTGCAGGAGTCACGTGTGTCCCTCCCAAGCTCTTAGCATTGGCCATGTGTGGGGCCATGCTGAGAGACCTCCCATGCACCAATTACATGGCCAGGGGCCTTTTGAGGCACCTCAAGTGCTATGAAACACTTTTGCCCAGCATGCTTGGTATCTCCCAAATCTCGGTGTAAGGAAAGGATTCTGCAGGGGTTCAACAGTCCTCTCAAGTAATGACTAAATTTCCTGTGAAGTTTGGTCTCACAATAGCAGCTCACAGCAGACACAGCTGGATTCTACCATTTTTTAAATCTGCTGAGTCACCAATGTATTTTAAATTATAGATATATATTTAAATTATTATATATGTATAATATATAAATATATAAAATATTATAGACATTCTATTCTATATTTTACTTATTTACATATTTTATATATTTCATACTTTCTCTCTGGTAGAAATAATCCACAGGCAGTGCCCTAGAGTAAAAAGGCAGCCAGTGCATTTCAAAGGGCCACAAAAACACTCTCAGGAAGCAAAAAATCCCACATCTTCCCTGTAGTTGGCCTCTGGTTTGCTGACCTGCTCAGGAAGGAAGCCCTGGGTCTAAGCAGCACATGGAATGCAGCAGCAACACTGTCAGCCCTGGTCAGGGCTGCAATAACATCTCAGTACACCTGAGTCACCAGGAAGCACTTAGTGAAGCAGACAGACCTGTAGGTCACTGGATCGTTCAGAGCTCCAGGCACTTGTGAGTCTTGGGAAGGATCAAGTCCTTCGGACTTCAAACTCACACAGTTCTTGGGAAACTGGTCAATTAAACAATTAATGGCTTGCCTCTAGTCAGAAATTTGTTTTCACTTCCCAGCCCCTGGAGCTTATTAAAATTTTGATTGCTTCCAATGAAATTATCAAATTACACTTAAGTTACTCATGATGGTTTATGAGCCAACTTAACAGGCAAATAAATAGTGTATTATTCTCAGGTTTTCTGTGTTGATCTATTTTTCTCAAAGGAGCTGAGCTCTGTACAGTTACTCACCTCCCCTGACCTTGAATTCCAGGGTTTCTGGAGGCATCAATACCCAGAACTTCAGATTCAGATAGAACAAGGAGAATAATTTCCCTCAAGTAGGAATTATTAAGTGCACCTTCAGTGACAGACAGTGCAATGCAAGACAGCCCAAGATGAACACCTAAACTGCCCCTTCACTTACTGGGGAGGAAGGCTGATCTTTTGCATGTATCTAAGGAGAAAAGCAGCTTTTAAGAGCAACAGCAAGGCAGAAGGACAGGAGAAGGTCGCCCATAAATATCAATCACACCCAATCAGGAGTGGAGTGGAGAAAGACACAGACCCTTTGGTAGAGTAGATGAGGACCCATGAAACAAATTGGTCTTCTCACCCAACTGGCATCCATTAAATATATCAAACACTCCAGATGAGCCAAAGACAGAAGCTGTAGGAGCTGAGTTCTCACAAAAAAAGCTTTTCTAAATATTTCTATACCTGTGAGAAGCTTGTCAAAACAAACACAAACTTTTAAAGCCATAAGTGCTGCACAGACAAAGTTTGTCACAGACACATGATAAGAACACAGGACAATGAATTCAAATAATCTGGTAGCAAAGTACTAAAGAGCCTCTGTGGACAGACAGACGCCTTACAGATGTTGGCTCCTAAAGCCAAAACAAAAAGCAGTTCCTTGAGACAGGCAGCAAAATCTCCAGCAGTAGCAAGCCAAACCAAACCCATTCCTCAGCTCATGTCACACGCAAATATTTGATTTGGGACAGAACCTTCATGGGTGTCTTTGAGCACCTCAGCCAAACCCCTGTGACCTGAAAGAGACATCCATGAGTCAGAATCAGCACCTAGGCTAGCACATGAAGATATGAAAGGGTAATTCCATGTATCCAAGCTTGCTGATCCTACCAACCAAGCACCAGGAACCTCCTGTAACATGTGACAGCCAGCTCAGCTGGCCCAAGGTCCCCATCAGCAGCAGCTCCTGGTACTAGGAATACATACCCAGGCTGGAGCAGGAATGAGGGGCAGACTGAGCCAGCTGCTTCAGCCCCACCAACCCCCACTCACCAAGCCTTCCCCACCCAGGGAATGGGCCACCCCCAGCCCCTGCACCAGTCCAGCACCACCTGGGCACAAGGCTCCTTGTGTGTGATTCAGGAGGCAGAGCTGTTTTTCCTGCTACAGCAAACATCATCCTCAAATGACAACACTTCACAAAATCTGAGGTGTGGACCAATCATATTCATCAAGAACACACACCTGCAGGGTGAGGCCAGAACAGCTAAAAATGCCCTGGACTTGACAGCAAAAGGATTAAGGGAGGAGAAGGCAATAACAAGCCTTTTGTTTTGACCTGTGCTACTGAAGGATGTTTCAGTGAAGGCAAGAGGGTGGGACCTGAATTTTATCTCTTGACCCAAAAATGGAAACACAGTAATGGAAAGGTCAAAATTACACCTGGCTCAAAGTATGGGAGGTGACTAACAGCCTTCTGAAAGGTCCAGATCCTTTAGGGCTTTGACATAAAAACTGCAGCAATCTGTGCTCAATGTCCAGTGGGACCTCTAACTGCTCCTGCTGGCCATCATCACTCAGAAAGATTGAAGAGTAATAGTGGGAGCTGGAAACACCATTTCCAGACCCTGTTCAATTTCCCCACGTGGAAATTTCAACCAGAAAACATCCTGAGGTTATTCCAGCTCTTTATCCTTCTGAGCAAGATACAGAGAGAGAGGGCCTGAACCTTAAGAAGAGCTAGGAGGAGCTGGGCTTGGTTAGCATGGCAAAAAAAGGGGGGGATGGAATGGCTGTCTCAACAACCTGAAAGGCAGCTGCAAAGGTGATGAAGACTCATTTCAATTCTTGCATCAAGGGGAAATCTCTGTGAGTGACAGTTTGTGAGTGGACCCTAGAAAAAGCTTCATCATTAAGAGATGCAAAACTGGAGAAAGTATCTAGAAAAACGGGATCTCCTTCCTCAGAGGTTTCCCTGACAGAAGTGGACGAAGACATTCCTGCAAGCAGCAGCTCATTGTCCAGGATACAGTTATGCAATGAATACCCATTTCTGAAATGCAGAGACCCCAAAAAGGCCATTTCAGTCACTGTGGATAACCAGTGAAAAATGAAACCCCCAGCAGGAGCAGACAGAAGGGCAGAGAAAGACAAGCGGAGAAGTACAGTGTGGCTGCACACAGAAAACAGTGTGCAAACACTGTCTGGGCCATCATCCAACACTATCAGAGACAAAAATAATCTGCCAAGATTAAACCTCCCTGAAAGGTGGTCAGGTACTGGAACAGGCTGCCCAGGGAAGTGCCTGGAACTGTTCAAAAAACATGTGGATGAGGCATTTATGGACAGGGTTGAGCTTGGCAGTGCTGGGTTTATGGTGGGACTCGATGATCTAAGTGCTTTTTTCCAACCTTAATGATTTTGTGATTCTATATAGTGGGAAACAGGCACACTCTGAAAGGATTAAAAGGACTTACCTGTAACTACCACGGCTGCTGCACCCATCATCTTAGCAACAATCACATTAACAAGGCCGATTGGTCCTGGGTACAAAGGGGAGAAAGAGAACATGTACCACTGCCAGGCAGCATCAGCCCCACCTCTGAACATGCCCAGAGTTTAGTGTGTTCTTGGCCAAAGGAGGCTTTGGCAGCCCCAAGGTCCCCCTCATCATGCCTGTGACTCTGCCATGACCCACCCTTACAGCAGAGAGCAGAAGAGCCTGAGCCTGCCCACCCCTCCCAGAAGGCAGGGAACCCAAGGATTGACTGTGACCACTGTACCAGAGCCAGATACGAAGACTTTGCTTCCCAGAGTGACTCCCGCTCTTTTGCAGGCATGGATTCCCACTGAGAGGGGCTCGATAAGGGCTCCTTCCTCAAAGGTGACATTATCTGGAAGCCTGCAAGAAGGAACAGCTACCAATGTAGTTTATGAGGGTGAAGACCAAACAGGGGTGTAAAACACAGTGGGACCGGTGTGTGTGTAAAACACACTGCCACCTGTGGTCAGAGAAATATGCTGGAATATGCTTCAAGAGGTTCCATTGCTTCTTTCCCTCCTCTGAAGCAGCATCAAATGCACCTGAACCATTTATCAGTGAGGTTTGCCCAAGCACCACACCCAGGGACCCACAGACTTCCCCACATCAACCCTCCAGTACTTGGTGAATCAGCAAGGACTCCTTTGCCACTAATTCCTTTTGGAATAAAGCCCCCCGGCTGCATATGTACCACCCTGAAGCTGTCCTGTGGCTCATCCAACAGTGAGCTCCCTCACCCCTCAGCAGAGTTGAATCAGCTTCTAGAAAACATCCTGCTGCCAATGGTGATGCCACCAGGAAAGACATCCAGATCCAGGTCTCCCTGTAACAGCTAGGAGGATCACCTTCCCTGATGCACCAAATGTTTTAACAAGTAGACTGGTCCCAGCATGCACCCCCCCAGCAGTCAGGGACAATGTGTGCAGTGGGTATCAAACACCTTTTGGACAAAAACAGCCTTGTAATGCAGCCAAACATAAGTGATGGAAAAAAAGCAGAGGAAGTTAAACCCTTCTGAACTTCTGAAAGAAATAAATGTCAGCCCCACAACACTGCCCACCAGCAAGCCACCGGTGTGGGTTCTCACACAGCTCAGGGAGTTGTGCCTGCTAGGTGGGGTCTCTGTGACAGCACTGGGAAGCTCGAGGTCAGATCTCAGCCAGGCCAATGCAAAGCCAAAGAAATGGAAATAATGGCTGCAGGAAGACACTGTAAGATATCTGCATATCCCTTATTTCGAAGAGGATTTAAAGGTCTGACTCCAAGAGTTCCATTGTCACAAAGTTTGGCATCACGTTTGCTACTTTCTGGGTTTGGGCACTGCCCAGTCTACGGGGAGGGCAGCTTCACAGCATGATCCCACCTCCATCAAGTTACTCAGAGCACCCAACACAGAATCTGTCCACCAGCAGGACACACGGTAACTGCCCAAATGTGCGAAAGCTCACTGAGCTCAGCCATCATCTCTTCTTAGGAAATTTGTGCTGGCAAAGTGACCGCATGCCAGAGAATCTGCTCTACATGAGCCAGTCACAGCACTGCTGATCTGAAACTGGGAGCACCAGGTCCAGGCTTTGCATCCCAAAGAAAAAAAAAATTAAAATAAATCAAATAGCCAAAGTAATATTTGCTCAAATTGGAGAAAAAAGCAAAAGCCTGGAAGAAGCCAGCTACAAACTGACCACTTCCTCTCAAGCAAAGACTTGTGTTGTTGTCAGAAAATGTTTTTTTGATACACAGGAAATCTATGACAGTGGGTCTGGACAGTGAGATGCTAATCCCATCCAGACCAGCACCTCATCCTGACGGCAGCTGCTTGGTATCTGTTTTGAAAGCTTCCTGCCTCAGGACTCTCAGGAGAAGAGCAGTCAAGTGCCTCCTTCTGACTGACACAACCCTGAATCCTTTCTGTGCAGACACCAGAGATGAATCCCAAGGACGTTCCTGCTCATGGAAGTACCAACCCCATACACACTGAAAAATAACAAGCTCCACAGGTAGAGCAGCCTCAGGGGGACACTACTTGGGCTATTTTTAGCTCCTGGTTAAAGGCACTTAAGTGGTTATAACATCATACAAGTTTTTTCAGGTCTTTGGAGTATTTGAGGCCCTGGTACAGGCTGCTCAGAGAAGTTGTGGCTGCCCCATCTCTGGAAGTGTTCAAGGTCAGGCTGAATGGGGCTTGGAGTAACTTGCATTAGGGGAAGGTGTCCCTGCCCATGGTAGGGGGTGGAAGAGTTTTAAGGTCCCTTCCAAACCAAACCGTTTTGGGATTCTATGATTTGCCAGAGCGTTTAAGCACAGATTTGCTTCTAAGTAAATATGCCAGTGCTGCCACAATTAATAACATATTCAAGTTTGCTGAACTGGACATAAAAACAGATATGTTGTAATGCTGGTAGCTTAGTGGAGGCACTCAGAGACACATGAAAAAAACAGCTCAGCAGGGCCACTGCTTTCTGTTCCTACTGTGCTCAAAGTGGGATGACTTCGTTTCAAACAACAGAGTGAGATGTCAGCAGTCACCCTGGTGTTTCCTGAAAAGCAGCAGCTAAACTCAGCTCAAAAAAACAGACAAAGACCTTCAGGCATCGGCCTAGGAAGGCAAGGGTATGAAAAGAGACAGGAAAGAAACCAAGAGCAGGGAGCAAATGGGAAAAGGAAAATAAATAAAGGGTAAACCAGCAGTGACATCCCAGGAGACATGTAAGAAATGCTTATGTCTGGCACCAGAGGGGATGAACTGCCTGCCTGACAAACCCTTTGCAAAGTGGCTGCCATCCAAGCTTAGGCATGTTATTTATGGATCAGAAAGCAATAAAACCTGTTGAGATCACATAAAGAGTGTTCCAAAGGGCCAAGAGGTGCTTGCTGCAGCTAATCTCCCCCCAGGGAGTACATATTTCTCTGTGGAGGGAGCATGGACTGACTTGTAGCAGTAGCTGGCACTGTGCTTGTAGTAGCGGCACAAGTTCCCATCGTCGGGGGGTGTGGCGCAGAAGAAGATGGTCGGGGACAGGTTGTAGCGCCCAGTTTTGCAGAATTCATCCATTTCCCTTGGGACACCTGGCTCGATGGCCACACGGTCACCTGCCAGGATGAAAGCAGACGGAGTGGATCAGGGACAGGGTGGCACACAAGTAGGAGTAGCACCAAAAAAGCACAGAAACACTGGCACCATACAGGCAGGAGGGACATGAGGAAGGTCTTGCTGCACACACCAGGCTGTTTCCCAACGCTCCCTTCACAGCAGCCCCATCACTAAGATCTTCCCAGGTACTTGGAAAGAGATGGTGGCACAGAGGCACAGACACAGGTCAACCACACACACACCTTCTTCCAGCTGCCTTGCAGCCAACCTCGGCAGATGAAGGGGCAGCCCCCAGGCAATCATACTGTGACCAGATATTTTGATGAATCTGTAGAAGAGGAAATACTGAGGATAGAGCTGGTGAGCTCGGCTGGCCACCACGCTACCACAGATGGAAAGGGCTGTTCCTTGGGAATCGTAGAATCATGGAAGTATTTGTGTTGAAAGGGACCTTAAAGCTCAGCTTGTTCCACTTCCTACCATGGGCAGGGACACCTTCCGCTAGACCAGGTTGCTCCAAGCCTCGTCCCATCCAGCCTGGAACACTTCCAGGAATGGGGCAGCCACAGCTTCTCTGGGCAACCTGTGCCAGGGCCTCATCACTCTCACAGAGAAGGAAGCTTAAGGTGCAGAACACCCAGGAGCCTGGCAGGATTTATCTGGGAACAGAGACAGCTTGGTGCTACAACAGAGTAGCCCAGGGTGCTGGAAGGACACATGCCACAGGACAAAGAACTATTATTTAATTGCAGTCACAAAGCAGTATGGACCAGAGAAAAGAGGGTGAGTCCAGTACAACTTGCAAGTACATGAGGGACACAAAGCCTCACATTTATTTGGCAGAGGAATCAGAGCCAAACCTCTGAGCAAACCCCTCCACCAACAGACTTTCAGGCAGATGTGGGGATAAGCAGGACGGAAGTAAAGAGCCATCTAGGTCACTACATCCCCTCTGAACTGGCCAAAAACAGGTGTCTGACAGGACAGAGGCAGAACAAGCACATACTGAATACTCTCCCAGCCTCGCATTATACACAGCTGTGAGGCCTCCCAAGTTGCAAGTGGTTTGTTTGTATTTAGTAACACTCAACAACTTCTCCTCCTTCCACCATGTAAACTACATGGTCTGCTACATCTCATGCAAATGCTTCACCTCACTGTGCTTTGCCCTCATGCTAGAGCAACCAGAGAACGGGAAACCTGCTCTCCCAGCCCTCCACGAGTCCTCACATCCTTGAGTTGTCTCTCTAGCTCTCAGCTTGAGCTCCTGACTTGGACATTTGTCAGAGATGCTGCTCCACATGATCCTCTGAATCTTTCTCACTTGTTTTACATCCTTTTGGAAAGGAGGAGATCAGAACTGCATGCAGAGTTCCAGATGTGCACTGACATCCTCTGAGTCTCTGTCCCCTTCCTAACAGTGATTTGCATTTTCACTGCTGTGGAGCCAATGCTGCTATGCCCAGTGTCAGCACCGAAGGTCTATCCCTTCAGCAGTGATCGTCGGCACAGCATTTCAGATATGAAGCTGGTTTTGTTTGTTCTGTCGTGGATATCCCTTTGGGTTTGCCTGCATTGAATCTCACCTGCATCTCACTGGTACCTCTCAGGTCTGTCTGTAACTCTTGCTGGCTCTCCCCCACGTCCTCGCCACCTTGCCTAAGTTGCTCTCATCAGCAAACTTTGCAAAATTCCGCGCCCAGTCCATTTTCTAGGATATTCATAGCGAGCTGTGGAGGCCCCACCACAGGGCCTGGAGCAGCTGTTCCAGTGACCTCTGCACTGCAGGAGGCCATTCACTCCTTCAAGAACACACACAGAGAAGAAACACTCACAGCAGGTTGTTGGTAAGAGCTACAGGTGTGGTTTCTGAAGGTTTATCAAGCTTCCTTAAAAGGCAACTTGTACCAGTGTACACTCTGCTCTGCATTAAAATACAGGCCAGCTCAGCTCAACATATCCTGGATAAAGCTGCCTAAGGAATAGCATATACTAGTGGCCAAGATGGGTGACTAATTGCAGTGCAATGACACTTTTTGAAGGAGGTCACACTGTGAATTCAGAACTTCAGATAAATTTACCTGTTACAACACATTCTCAGGACTGATTAGGAGGAAAACAAACAAATGGGTTTGGTTCCAGGTACCTGGTTTCAGATGAGTCACCCCAGAGCCCACTTTTACGACAGTCCCGGAAGCTTCATGTCCCAACACCATGGGATCCTTGACAACAAAATCCCCAATTCGACCGTGCTGCCAGTAGTGAACGTCAGAGCCACAGATCCCAACGGAATGCATGCGCAGGAGGACCTCTGCCAGAAAAGGAGGGAAGGTTCCTTGTAGAAAAACTGACTTTCTTAGGCACTCAGATAGCAGCACATGGGCTGTCCCTGGGACCCAGAGCAAATGCCAAGCCAGTATCGACAGATGCAAATTTACTGGCATTCAACCAACACACCAGAATTTTGAGTGGCACGTTCATGAGCTACCTGCTGAAATACAAAACTATGCAATGATTCACAAAGCAAGAAGGCTTAAAATAGGGTAAGAAAAAAGCTAATGCCAATAAAAATAAGGCCAACAAAGTAATACAAATAAAGAGGGATGTTATTATTGCTGGAGAAGGAATAAAATAGCAAGTCGATTTAATTTTCCCTTCTCCCAAAGTTATAATTTCAGCTCCAGAGAGTTAGTGAATCAAATTTCTATCAGCCCATATCCCCATCCTATTAATGTTTAGTCCTGCATAAGATCACCTGACATGTCCCAAGCACCATTTACTGTAACATACATGAACTGATGCAACAGGAAACAAAAAAGCCAAATAAAGGAGTTTATCTGTGACTGCTCCAGCTCTTCTTTTCAGCTGGAAAAGCAGCATTATCTGTTTCAGCAACCCAATCATTTTTTGGATAATTTTGCACTTCCTCAGAAATATTTTATATTATCAAGAAGCAACAAAAGAGAATGAGAAAACAATGAGAGAAGAAAGCAGCCAGAATCAATCATCTATAGACCTACCATTAGGACCTGGTTCTGGGATTGGACGGTTTTCCTACAGACAAAAGAGAAAAAAAACCAAAAAAACATTTAGCTGCTTGTTCATATCCCTGGGAATATCTGTGGAAACGTAGCTCTGGTTAGCTCAGGTAAATCTATGACCAGACAGGGTTTTTGGTTCTGTCTGCTCCATAAGACATGGCTGTGCCATGTGGAGCCCGCTCCTAAGCTCCCCTCATTTTCCATGCTCAGTGGAATAGCACAGGTAGCTGCAGGAGTAAGCACGCTGCCAGCTTGTAAATCCACTCTCTGAATCAGTTTGCAGTAAATTCATTTTCCCTGCCCAGACAAGAGACACATACTAAATTTCCCTGTAGTGGAGCAGCCCCAAGTTTCAGCTGAATCCTTCATCCATCCCACTGGCTGAAAAAAAATCACCTTCTGTAATCAGGAAGATTCTGAACCACCTGTTCTATAGTCTTAATATTGCAGTGGCTTTATTATTATTTTAAATAATACAAATTTTTTTTACTTCATAATCATAGAATAACAGCATCACAGAATGGTTTTGGTTTGGAAAGGACCTTAAAGCTCATCTCATTCTACACTATCAGGGATACCTTCCACTAGACCAGATTGCTCCAAGCCACATCCTTGAACACTTCCCAGGATGGGGCAGCCACAGCTTCTCTGAGCAACCTGTGCCAGGCCTCACTAACTTGTGTCAGTAATACATAATTTACATATATTATTGATACATAATAATTTATAAATAAAATGTACATAACGACTTTTACCTATTAATGTATACATTCACATTCTCTTGTAATTGCCTTGGCAACTCTTTATGGGGTGAATTATGAAACTAAAATTAGAAAAGTGGCCCATATTACCCTTCCACCCAAACGGTGTGCAGGGCTTTTGCCCTCACCAAGCTCTCTCAGCTGCCTCAAAAGCCAAAGGAATAATTTTGCTGAGTTTTACAACATCAGGACAATACAACACCCACCCTGTCTAAGAAAAGCCCCCCAGAGTAGTGCCAACAGTAAACTCTTAAAAAATCTTTTGCTGCTCAAACTTTGAGAAGCACTGTTCTGCATTTTAACTATTTAAATCCCCACATATTTCTCAACTCCTATTTTGTAACTCAGCATTCTAAACATCATGGAAAGACAAACTCTGGAAACATGCTCTCATATGACTCAACCAACTTTTCCATGTTCAGACCGTATCTGCAATTTTTCTGTGTGGTGGGGTTTGTTTTGTTATACTGAGGACACAGCCCAGAGCATTATTTCTAAAAGAGGTCAGTCTAGATGTAGCCTTTTATAGAAAATGCAATAAGCACAGGATCTGGTGACACACCAGAGGTAACAGACCACCTCAGACTGATCAGAAAGTCTACAGTGAGAGATAAAGCCAACTTCTATCTGAAAATGTGTGTGTGTAAAAATAAACTGGCCCACTTTTTTTTTTCCTTTTTTTTTTTTTTTTTTTTTTCTTGGCAATAACAACTGTGCCCAGAAAATGTAGACGTCTTGGTGGGAAGTGAATTCTCCAGCCTGATTTGGAGAAAATAGGAGTGACCAAAGTGGAGAACACCAAAGATACAAATTCTGCTTGTTGTCTGCTGTTCACTGAGAAGTTCAGAAATGGTGACTGGTAAAGTAAACACAACAAATATTTTCTGTGAAAGGAGACATGGAAAGAGAGGCCATGGTACAAGTATAAAACCAATAAATCCTAAATGGACAACAAAGAGGAGTGTGTGCAACTACCTAAGGACAAGAGGAGAGTCAACAAAACAAAGCAAAAACATTTTCACACAGCTCAGGGATCACAGGGAAATACGTCCAAAAATCAAGAAGGGTGTGGGAATTACAGGAAGATGGCTTCACCCAGCTTTGGGTATCAATAACAGATAGCAAGTTCAGAGTTCACGGCTGAGACTACTCCTATGACCAGTAGGTCAACACGGAGAGCACCACCCACATCAGGGAAAGAAACTTCAGGGAAGCCCAGGAGGATCACACAAGGCGCTGCCAGTGAGGCAGGAGGGCACTGGTGACCATCTCTAAGGTCTCCAGCAGTACAAATATCCAAGGAAAACTCACATGTCTAGGTGTTAGCCAGTTTAGAGATCAGCAACACAGATGCGATGGAGACAGTGTCCACCTTCACAAGTCTCAGACACCTTTCTCAAATCACAGGGGTTTGGAAATGTGTTCTTGAACTAGAGGAACCACCTCAGTCCTCAACCCATTTTGATTTCTTTTGGTAGTCAGGCTACATGTAATTGTAGCAAAAGCAAAATTGTGTCAAAGGAGCCTGAGAGCCACCTTGGAGCCACCAGGAGCCACCTACACAGCACCGCTCAGGCTTTGGCATGTGTTGCTTTAGCTAGGCAGGAATAGCAAAAAAATCAACCTCTTCCCTGGTAATCATTCCCTAAACACGGCATGTATCTAAAGTCTGTGTGTTCCGCAGGGCCCTACTGCCAGGACTCTATGTACAGAAAGCTGCCTGCCAATGTCTGCCCATAGAAACCTTCCTTCCCCTCTTTGGGCACTCGCCAAACGGAAAAACGCAGCTCTCCAGCAGCGCCATAGTGATTCAGCACCCAGAAAAAGCTGAGCATTAGCAGCCAGAGAAGCAAAATAAGCCTAAAGTACTAAAAAAGTACAAAATAAAAGCTCCCCCTGTCCAGGAGGGTCCTTCAGCACCTGCTCCCCCTAAACCCTCTGTCCTGCTGCTCACCTGGCTCCGAGAGCCCAAAGAAGCAACAACCAGCCTCCATCCCTGCTCCCTGGAAGGGCCTGTCTCAGCTCTGAGAATGCGAGCAGGGGGTGAGGGGGGGCAAGTTTTTTGGGATTCTGGGTTTCAGGGATAAACGTTCTCCACCCAGAGCTGGCAAAGATCTCAACTTTGTCTTCTCCTGTGTCCTCTAAGAGCGTTCTGCAGCTGAAACCTTTCCAGGATTGGAAAAACAGAAAATTTACAGGATAAGATACACAAAGTTGCCAGAAACAGCTAAAAATAGATCATGCTTCTGATACTGTTGCATCCTTCTGCCTGCTTGAATGAGTGTATCTATAAATTTATTTCCCTTGCAAAAATGTTGCATCTCCCAGGCACACGA
The DNA here is from genome assembly GCF_052056855.1 of Sturnus vulgaris. Classification (NCBI taxonomy): domain Eukaryota; kingdom Metazoa; phylum Chordata; class Aves; order Passeriformes; family Sturnidae; genus Sturnus; species Sturnus vulgaris. The sequence goes on from NC_142255.1 coordinate 784,314, forward strand.
GGGCTGGTGCATTTTTTCTTTTTTCCTGTCTGGGTCATTCCCCGTAACGCTGTAAAACGACCACAGGCTTCCCCACAGAGGGGATGGGAGGGCTCCAGCCATGGGGCAGCCCCGAATTTGGGTCCCCGCGCCCGCAGGCGGCCCCGCTCGCAGCGGGGGCCGGTTCACGCTGACACCCCTAGCGCTCAGCCCCAGACCCGCGGGAGCCGCTCCCTCCCCACCGCCCCCGCCCGGCCCCGGCTCCTCCCGGCCGTACCAGGCGCAGGTCCCCGGCTCGGTGAACCACCACGGCCACGTTCTGCCCCGGTGCCGCCATGGCTGAGCTCGGCGCGGCCCCAGGTTCAAGGGTCGCTGCTGGGGGGGCCGCCCTCGCCAAGGCCCCCGCCCGCCCACCCGCCGGGCCCGGCACCGCCCCCGGCACCGAGCGGGCACGGCCGGCTCCAGGCACGGCTCCAACCCGACCCCAGCGCCAGGCCCAGCTGCGGCTGCAATTCCAGGCCTCAGCCCCTGCTCCAGCTCCAGCCCCACTTCCAGCCCCAGCTTCAGGCTCAGCCCCGACCCTAGCGCCAGCTCCAGATCCAGGCCCACCTCCGGGCCCAGGTCCTCCAGCTCCAGGCCCCAGCTCCAGTTCCAGGCCTCAACCCTTGCTCCAGTTACAGGCCTCAGCCGCTGCTCCAGCTCCAGCCCCAGCTCCAAGCCCAGGTGCAGCCACAGCTCCAGGCTCTAATCCCAGCTCCAGCTTCAGTTCCTGCTCCAGCCCTGGGTCCCGGTCCAGTTCCAGCTGTTAAAAAAAGGACTGCAGTATGGTATTGGCTTTCACATTTATATATTAATTTCTAGCATTGATCATAAGTATTTAGATATAGTATTATACATACCTTTATTTAGCTGTTTGTTAGTATAACATAACCTACCAGTTTAAATATGTACTGCATAGCTTATAGAAATAGTAGTGTGGTGAATATACGGTATTATAGGCCTTAACTAAACACTAGGTGCTAAAATACCTCTATGTAACCAAAACAAATGGTGTAAGGCAATCATGTTACCCCCGCTTCTCCGCTGACTGAATTCTCCAACTGATAACATAACCATGACACAAACCAGAGCACCAGAGGACAATTAGCAAATACCATGTTAAATTTAAAGAGGCCATACTAAGTCTTTATCAGAGGACATAAAACAGGATGGAGGCACAAGGAGGAATAAAATATATTAACTTGACACACAGGACATCATGCAGATAAGCCAGAGTATGAAAAAAACAAACAGAAGGATTCCCAAAACATCAAATAGTTCACAAGAATGCTTGAATAATGTATGGACTGTATGAATATGCATGTACCTCAGCAATGTAACAGTACAGATAACATTATAGGGACTACTGGTGTATTCTTTGGCTGTTTGCCAAAGAGACTTTTGTCTCTTATTTTATTCCCTATTAAACTTAAAAAAAAAAAAAAAAAATCTGTAGTGTTATTTTGTTTTTCACTGAGCCTCACTACCCCCCTGGCTCCAGGTCCTGGCTCCAGCTCCAATTCCAGCCCCAGCTCCAGCCTCTGCTCCAGTTCCAGTCCCACCTCTGCTCCAGGTGCTGCTTCCAGCCCCAGCCTCATCTCCAGTCCCGACCAGAGCTCCAGCTGCAGCCACTGCTTCCAGGCCCAATCCCAGCCTCAGCTCCAGCTCCAGGTCATGCTGGTGACAGCACTACACCCTGCATTTTGACTAAAATGTGCTTGCCTGCACATGACACAATTGGAATGTGGTTATCTCAACTGCAGAAATAGCTTTTTGGGAGAAAAAATTGACATTTCAGGGATTCTGGGTTTTGGGGAAAAGACTTTTTCTGCTCAAATGGAGTTGGCAAACATCTCAAATAGATTATCCCCTCCAGTGTCATTGAATCATGGACTCATGGAATAGCCTGGGTTTAAGGTACCCACAAGAACCATTGAGTTCAAGTCCTGTCCTTGCACAGGACACCCCAACAATCCCACCCTGTGCCTGAGAGCATTGTCCCAGTGCTCCCATAGCTGTGGCAGCCTTGGGGCTGTGACCATTCCCTGGGGAGCCTGTTCAGTGCCCCACCACCCTCTGGGGAAGAACCTTTTCCTCATACTGAACCTAACCCTCCCTGACACAGCTCCAGCTATTCCCTTGGGTCCTGTCATAGGTCACCAGAGGGAAGAGCATTCTAAGAACATTCTGTAGCTGAAAGCTTTCCAAACTTGACTTCCTTAGAAAAATAGAAAATATACAGGATTTATCATATAAAATTGTCAGAATCAGCTAAAAAATGGTCTGTATTTCTAATATTATTTTGTCTTCCTCCTTGCATGAATAGGTATATTTATGAATTTAGTTTCCTTAAAAATGTTTCACTTCTCAGGAACATGAAGGTGCCTTTCAGGGTCATTCCCTGGAACATTTATTGGAGTGAGAGTCAGCATCATCACTGCAGTTATTCTGAGAGAAGGGGAACAAATTCACCGGAGGCTGTGACAAAAGACCTTACTCAGTGTTTACACAGCAACATAATTCCTGCCACATCCATGGAAGAAGGAATATTTGCATTCTATGGAAAGGTGGGGAAAAGCTGGATATACTTGTTTTCTCAAGGCACCGGCTTGTGCCTCTCTTTTTTAGGGTGTATTTGCCTCCAGATTTGACTTGCCACACAAATTATCTGCATGGGAATGACCATGAAATCCTGCAGCTCTACAAGCACAGCACAGACTGATGCCTGGGCTCCCTAAATTGGAAAAAATTGCTGGAGCCATGGACTGGGAGCTTCACTGGGAACTCAGGACTCTTGCTATGATAAAAGTTTTTTTGGGTTGTCACATCAGTTACTTGCCAGCCTTTGGGCAAAAAGTGACTTTTTGTTGGGGAAGGGAAACTGGTTTCTTCAGCTCTTCTGCTCCTCCTTGCTATGACTGTCAGCACTTTGCCTTCAGTTTTCTTCCCTTCTCTTTCCCACTTCCTTTCTGAATCAGATTCACTTCACACTTCCATGTTTCCTCTGCCAGATTTTACTGCCTGTGCCTGCTGGGCCTGCTCTTCCTTCAGGACCACAAGGACTTCACCACCCACTACAAATCCCTCCAAGATCCTCCTTTAAAAGATGTTTTGAAGACCTTGCTTAGGTCCGTTTCTCTTGTTTGCCTTCAGCATTGCCTGACAAGCCCTTTTGACTGCCACCCAAAGTCAAAACACACTTAGGACTTAGTCGTAATTAATTTCTCTTTCACCTATGTGTGTGGGTGTCCAGCTTTCACTGGCGAGGCAGCCATTCACGTTCCCCCAGGCACACAAGAGCAGTGCTGTGGGATTATGTCATAGCCATGGTGTCACCTCGCACAACAATCCTTATTACCAGAGCCATTTCACTTCATTAACTCAAACAAATGTTTACCTGTTTGGTCTATGATCAGGATCATTGTGGCCTCACTGGGTAAGGAGATGGGTGCTTTGTTGACATGAAAATAACTCAGTTCACTTGCAGCAGTCAAACTCAGTGTGTATTTTCCTTGTGTGCAAACTATAAAACACCTCAGAACTAACTCAGTGAGGAAAGGGGGGACATGACCTCAGGAGATGCATCCCTGTGTCTTGGAGGATGAACTCCCCAAAATAAAGAGCAGCATTGCAGGTGACACACCCCCGACCTCCATGGAGGGGGAGGACAATGCTTGGAATCCAGGGATCCCTGCAGTGATCCTTCAGCAGTCCCACAGCCAGGGGAGCTTCAGGGTGATGTTGTCCTGGGGACCCTGTGTGGAGTGGCCAAATAGCTGCTGTAAGTTCAGATGTCAGGGTAAGCCCCTGATTGGTCCAAAATGCAACCAAAGGGCTGAATTCTCTGTAGCCTAGGCAAAATATCTCCATCTGCATGAACTCTCCATCTCCATGCAGAGATCGAGCAGGACTCACATTGGAAGTAGATGCTCCTCTTAGTTACCTCATGAAAGATTCTTGTGTTTGCCTTGGAGGTGTTGTCACCCTCAACAGGATCACTCTGGAGCTTCTTCCACATCCCAACACCACAATTTTATTTCTGACCAACTACATCAAAGTGTTTTCTCCTGAACTGATGCAGAAAATTCTAAGGTGCCTGTCCAAGATCTACCATCACCTTTGAGAGAGTTGGAAAAATAAGCCAATTAGTTATTACAGTACTAACTGTGATAACTGCACCTCAGCTGGAAAGCCACCATCCTGTGACAGTCTTATCTCCCTCTGAACCAAAGGGACCTTGAGTGGTAGGGCTGTGTAAAATAGTGACCTAACACCCAACCTAGATTAGGATGAAGTTCAGGAATCCTAGGGAATAGCTCCAAGTGTGACAATTAGATTCTGAAATAATAATCAATCTCATGGAAGAAGAAGGCCCTGGAAGCCTTTGTGGCTGCTGGTTGTAAGTTCTTGCATTATTGTTCTGTTCTGGGTCAAGATTTTCATCCACTCCCACATGTATATGCCACTGCTCCCTCCACCTGTTCTATTAATGCCATGACTCCATCAGTCAGGTATTTACTTAACATGGAGTTGTTTGCATACTCAGATTTGTGGTTTCCACAGAAGCCATCCTCAGCCCTTACTTCCTTGTTCACCTCTGCTCTCAGCTCTATCTGCTGATAAGGCATGACACCTCATATCATCCCACCAATTAATATTTAACACAACTGTCCCCGGGGAAACACCGCTCAGGAAATCATTTGACATGTCCTTGTGAGGCAAACATTTAGGGACCAAGTGCCAGATTTTTAAGAGTATGAAGGTGTGTGTGTATGGGTGTGGGTGTGTGTGTGTGTGTGTATTCCCCCTTCCTGGGAGAGGTGGCTGTTCCCTGCAGGACAACCACCCTGTCCCCAAGCCTGAGGTGGGACAGGAGCACAGTGGCTGAAGTCCCTCTGCACTGCACATTTGCCCCCAGAAATACAGAGCTCACAATCAAACTCTTCTGCAAATAAGTTATGTCTGAATGGCAGTGGTGGATCTGGGACAGTAGTTGGTAGTTGACACTGGGGCAAGGTGTCTACCTAATTTTTTGCATGTGCTTTCCCGGTAAATCCTGCAGCTGTGTGAGTCATGCTGGAGACTGGCAGGCTATGCCAGGGCAGGATGCAGACTGCAGGAGTCACCCAGGAGTTTGATGGAGTTCAGGGTCAAGGTCATAACCCACAAAATCTCTGCTTTGCTTTGTGACTAACTCCTGCTCTGTGTGCCCACAAACAGCACTTCTCACTTCTCCCAGGTATCTGCGGTTTTAAAATTGCTTTACAATCAGCAAGATCTTATTGATAATCTATTTTGAAGCCTCCCAAACGACTTCCTTCCTTGCTCTGACATTGCCCCAAGAGCAGACAAATCCCACCCTTCCATGTCCATGCACCAGCATCGTTCTCTTGTGGTGTTGCTGTGCCCCCACCTGCCTGCTCTGATCCCCTTCTCTTTCAAGTACCAGAATTCCTCTGGCAACTTCATCTCCAGCCTCCATGGGAGTCAAGCACTGTCCCAGTTCCCCTCACGGGCTGCACGTCGTGGACTATCACCAGAAGCATTTGGACAATGCTCTCAGATGCATGGGGTGATTCTTGGGTTGTCCTGTGCAGGGCAAGGAGTTGGACTGGATCCCTTCTGACTCAGGATATTCCATGATTCTGTGATTCAATGATCTACTTGTTGGTTCAAATCACCAGAACAAGGCATTCGGCTCAAGCTCTGCTCCTAAAGGCCTCAGTCACATAAGCATCAGTGCTGATGTAAAGCCTGTATTTGGTCTTCCCTAGAGGAATATTTTCAAAATTATGTAAACCAGCTGACCCCTTTTCCTCACAAAGAGTTTACATCTTTATTACATCTTTTAATAGTGACTAGAAATATCATGGTAGCAGGAGATCCTAGAAAGGGAATAAAAGAGTGCGATGCAAGAAGGGATATGTAAATCTGTCCAAAATCTATGGGAGTGGGAGGTAAGGAAGGTGTGCCTAGGCGCACTCTCTGGACATGAGCCTGTGTGTCCCTCTAGCCACAGAACTTCCACTGAAACTTCCGTGTTTATCCAAAAGCTCTGCTTTGAGCAGCAGTGGGATTTCTGTGGGCAAGTCAGGGCACCTCACTCTCTAAGTACAAAACAAAGACTGCTGAATGCTTTCTTGACACCCAACTGGCATTTCCAAGGAGTGTCAATCCTTGAGATCTGTTACTGGGCACAAGTCGGGCCCCACATGGTTTGCTAGGCTGGTTCATCCCAGTCAAGTGCTCTGTTCTTTCTGGGATGGTTTTGTGGAAAAGCTTGTCCAAGGGAAGGTGTCCTTCACTGCTCCTTCACCTCAGAGAGGAGATATCTCTTGTCCTTGCACTCTCTTTCATCATAGGCTCTGGAGATGCTGTCCCCTACTACGCCTAGCAGTGCTCCACCATTTGGCTTTTCTTCTGGGACTGTCCCAAAATGCTGCCTTGCATCCTGCCTCATTCATGCAGGGATATGCTCAGAGGAAGATACATGAAATTAAATGAAAGTAGTTACTACTAGAAAATTAGAGGAATGTCGAATTTGTCTTTACAAACAAGCTGTGGATCTGCTTGTAGATAAGACTAGCACTGAGAGATAAAAGAAACAATGGGAAGGATTCCACTGATTGATGAATGGAAAAATATATTTGCCTTTACAAACAAACTGTAGGTTTGCTGAGAAATGAAACTGGATATCGAAAGATGAAAGAAGCAACGGGGAAAACCCATAAATTCCATAAGAATTAAAAATTAAAGGGAGGGTTATACATTAGAGGGGAATCTCAGGTATCAGGAGTTCCAGGAAGTCTGCACCTCTCAAGTATCTCAGCCAATGGGGAAAGAGAGAAGGAAATGCGGCCGGGAAATTGGGATAAAAAGGGAGGCTGCATCCTCTAAAAATTTGAGAAATGCCAGGGGAATGTCCCATGGCCTCTCCCTTTATTCGGAAAAAGTAAAAGGACTCCTCTGTCTCCTTTTTGGACATAAACCTCTGGTGTTTGTAAATTAATTTTCCTGACAAAAAATACTATTTTCCACAGTCTACTGCACAAAGTATTGCATGTGGTGGCTCAGGGATGTTTTAAACCTGAACAGCTCTGTCCAACTCTCCCCTTTCTCATCCTGATGTTGGCTGTGATCAATCCCTCTCCATCCTTGGAGCTGAAAGGTCTGACATTCATGCCTAAAACTTTGCCCAGAAAGGAAAACCCCATGGATTGTTTCGACTGAGAAAAACATGAGAAAATTATTTTTTCAGTGCTCACGCCAAAGCACCTTCTGTGTCACCAGCATTTGATTTCACTTTCTATCTCAAGAACCTTCCGTGCATTCCAGCTTTGCTCTGATCACATACACAAACACACTCTGCTGGGAGATCACCTTTTTCTTCACCACAACATATTTTCTTTAGAAACCCAAGGTGTACTTATTGGCTTGGGATTTGTGTGTCTGTTTGTAGTAATCTTTTTAGGGATACAAACAGATTAAAAAGAAGTTCTTCCAGTTTTGTTTTATATTATGCTTTTATTTAAGGGCAGGCATGAAGAGAACACCAAGAAGTGCTCGAACATTCTAGAAAGGTTTAAAACTTCTGGAAAACATTCTCTGCATTCAGTGTCATACATTTAATCCCTAAAATAATAGATCATTTTTCTTCTAGCTAGAAACTTTTTTTAAAGAAAAGGTATATGTTCATCCTCAGAGTGATAAATGACTACTGACTGTGACCTGAAAGACCAGTTTAGCCATAGTTACACACCCCCCCCCCTGCCCCCCGCCATGCAATGTCCCCTAAATTGCAAGAAACAAGGAAAGTTTGAGTTGGAGGCAATTCTGGAGGTCTCCAAGGATGAAGAGACCCCCTCACCACTGCTCCATACTCTGTCCAGTCACTCTGCTGTTCTCAATGTAAATTTTTTCCCTTGTATCCAACTGGAATTCCTCCCATTTCCCAACAAAGTTACTCCCTAAACATAGGCCCCTGCCATCAGAAATGAAAAATAATAATTTTAAACTGTTAAATACTAAGAGAGGGTTTTTAGCCTTCATTAAATACTCACATTGTCTTTGAGGTTCCACCACCACTTTTATTTTTTACATATATTGGATATAGGCTTTCCATAGGTATTTAATAAAGCCAAATCTATCACAGGAACTCAGCATATCATCCCAAGAGATACCCTAAAATTTCTTTTTTTCTTTTCTCTTCTTTCACCCCTCCCTTTTTTTTTTTTTTTTAAGAAAAGAAACCAAGACACCAGGCACAGTGGTCCCTTGGATTTCTAGGTAAACCTTTTCTTGGTAAATATTAAGGAGGTAGGCCCCTGTCAAAATGGTCTGAATGGTCAAATCCAGTTACTGCGTTTCAGGAGGATACTGGCACAGCTAGGCTGATCCACATGAGAAAAAATTCTATCCAATTCCCAAAAATTGCCCCTAAATAGGCAACTACCTACAAGCATCAACTTCCATGGAAAAAGCAGCATTTCCTTGCTGATTCCCAGCCTACATCAATGTGCTACACAAGAGGGGCAACCTAAAATAGGGGCATTTAATTAATCACATTTTTTCCTGTTTGGTCCTCATCAGCATTTAATGTGTTTGGGGCACAAAAGCAAGGCTGGAACAGGATCACAGAATTATGGAATTGTTTAGGCTGGGAAAGGCCTCTGAGATGATCCAGTCAAACAGTTCACCACTAAACCATATCCCCAAGTGCCTCATCCACACAATTCTAGAACATTTCCAGGGATGGTGACTCCACTGCTGCCCTGGGCTTCCTGTTCCTGTGCTTGACCATCCTTTCTATGAAGAAATTTTCCCTAATATCCAATCTAAGCCTCCCCTCCCATGACTTGAGGCCATTTCCTCTCATCCTCTCCCTTGTTCCCTGCAAGCAGAGCCTGATCCCCATCTGGCTGCCCCTTCCTGTCAGGGAGTTGTGCAGAGCCAGAAGGTCCCCCCTGAGCCTCCTTTTCTCCAGGTTGAGCCTCCCCAGCTCCTTCAGCTGCTCCCGGTGCTCCAAACCCTCCCCATATTTCCTCATTACATCCAGGTGGGATTTGGGAAGCAGATGTATAGCTGCAGGTCTGTCAGGAGGGCTAGAGAAGCTACAGGAGGTTTTTCTGATGTGAGGGTTGTTATGAGGTGTTTCTCAGCCCATCAGGGGCCCTGCTGTAAAAATGAAGGCACAGCCTGTGCCTTGGTATAACTTGTTCCAGAGGAAAGGTGCCGGGATCAGTCAGTTGGCCTCCACCTTCACCAGCACGCACCTTTGGAAATGCCACATAGGGTCACCCACCAGGGCAGAGACTTCCTGGGGACATTGGCAGACATGAACCAACCGCTGGCAGGGAGGAGGTGGCAGATATTTGGAGCTGGACAGCCATAATGCTTCTTACTGCGGGAAGAATGATCCAGCTCAGGCTGACACCAGGGACACTGTGGACAGAGTAGCTGACAGCCTTTCCCAGACATTGGCAAGGATCAGGCTTTTCTGCCAAAACCTTGCTCATGATCCTTAAGGGTGACAGATCCCTGGGAAACTCCTGCACATTCTGAGTGACTCCAGTTGGGAGTGGGTAGGTCTTGCTCTCTTTGGCACCAGAGGGAGAAGAGCACTTGTAGCTGTCGCATGAGGGGGAGCATGTTGTCATGCATAGAGCCCCGAGCAGCCAACCCAGCCCTCAGCACGATGCCGTGGACAGCGAGAGGACAAAGGGCTGATGGAAGTGATGGAAACACATCAGTGGTGGGACCAGCCTGCCCTGACAGCCAGTGATTGCTGCCATTGGCAGCGATTGGCATTAACCAATTGCTCCATTGGCTGTAACACGCTGGCACAAGCTGCCACTCTCCCTTTGCCTGCTGGAACTGCTGTCCTGGGTAAGCAGCATGGAGAGATTCAGGAGGTCAGACTCACTCCTGGCACCCAGAGGAGCATGAAAGGAATGTGTCAGCCACAGTTAAGCCCAGCAGGTGAAGCCAAATGGACAAAGCCCATTGGGATGAAGCCCAATGGATGAAGCCCACCAGGTGAATCTCACCTGATGAAGCCCAGTGGATGAAGCCCAGCAGATAAGACATGCTCTGCCATGCCTCGGGAGCATGGGAAACGGAGGGAATGGGAGAGCTCTGTCTTCCCATAGCAGGACAACACTCTAGAGACTCCAACCCATCTGCATCCCAGGGGAAAAGCCGGGATTTCTCCCAGTCTGAGCACCCCAGACCAAGAGAGCAGGACATTCTGGTCGTATATGGAGAGCCTTCCAGGTTTTTATCAGGAGCTGGTGTTCCCCTGTCCCGGGGGTGGCTGCAGCTGGTTCTTCTTGGTCTCCTGCCTGCGCTGGCCTGAGACCTGCAAGTGCAGCAGTGGCTTCTTCTCCCTCCAGGCATCCCAGCTTGTCCTGTACTAGTCTCCCAGTGCCATCTGCCGTCTGTCCCGACACAGGAGGACACGACACACGACACCGAGGGGTGACGGTGGTGCTCCTGCCCATCTCCGGCTCACTCGCCAAAGGAGATGCACAGGTTGCCCCGCGCCCCACGGGGTGGCTCCCACTCCCCGTATGTACAGAGTCAAGTGTGTCATGGCTGTGTCATCCCAGAAGACATGACACTTCTTCTTTTTGAGTTAAATGAGTAATACCAGGAGCTATGCATGGGAGAGGCAAGCAGAAGAGGGACAGCACCAGCCTCAGGGGATTCCCAGACTCAGATGGACCAAGCCAGGACCGGCCTAAGTGGCGATAGTCCCACCTCAGCAAACCTCCCCCCACCACCACCCCATCCTGTCCCGTTCCAGCTCAAATTCGGTGTATTTTTGATAACAACTGTAACAGCTGAAGCTGACCAGAAAAAATAAAATATTTTCCTCTATTAACTTAATATAGTGCTTCTTTGCCTAAAGTATCTCTGCTCTCCCCATCCCAAGGAGGAGAAGAAAGTGCATGACAGAATGCAGGCAGGTTTCCTCCACCCTCCCAAGCTGCAACCTGCTGTGGAGCTCCTGCTGGAGGAGTGTTATGGTTTCTTGTGCTCAGGTCTCGGATGCCACCTCCTGGCTTTCCTGCTAAACTGTACATGTCCTGACAGTGCAGACGGGGAGCGCATTTCTCATCACACTATCCCAAATAACAACGCCGTTAAAGCCTGACTGGCTCAGAGCAGCTTTTGTTCTTTGTGGAACTGACCCGATACCATGCATTTTTTACATCTCGGTGGAGTTAATTCCTGTAATTGATAACACTTAGGGTCCCATCGAAGCAACACCTTGAGTCCCAAGGCCTCTCTGGGATGTCATCCATCACTTTGGGGGTGGGACCTGTTCCACCTCACCTTTCCTCAATAGTTATTTTTGGGGTGTATTTTGTTACATGATCCCTTTGGCATCCGTTGTTTATCACCTGCGTCATTCCACAGGGGATTTGGATGCCAATTCCAAGTCTCTACAGACTTGTTGCTGGGTTGGGGAATAATTCAACAAGTAGATGTTTGGCAGGGGGACAGCAGAGGTATTTTTGGAGCTGTGAGAGTGTGGTGATATCCAAGCAAAACTCCTGAGAGGGGGCACTGTGCAATAAGGAATTGTGAGGCAGCCACGATTGTCTCCTCCCTTCTTGGTGTCCAGCATTCTCTACCTCTTCCTGCCCTCCTGGTGATATTTCACAGGCTGAGCCTGCTTGTACACCTGCCAGCCCAACCTGCGCCTTCCAGAGGTGCTACTGAATTCATCCATCATTGCACATCTCGGCCAGTCATTTTATCTGGCCACATGCCGTGGGCCGGGCCCCATGGATGCTCCCTGACCACTCGAGACCTGCTCCTCACCCGCACAGGGGTGGACAACATGTATTTCTTTGCCTGGGGAATCACAGCAACATTGCATGAGATGCAGCTTCTTGCCACAGCTCAAATCCTGTGTTCAGCTTTAGGCCCCTCATGACATTGAGGGGCTGGAGCATGCTCAGGGAAGGGAATAGAGCTGAAGAAGGGGCTGGAGCACCAGGAACAGCTGAGGGAGTTGGGGTGGGGGGAGCTCAGCCTGGAGAAAAGGAGGCTTGAGGGGACCTTCTGGGTCCCCACAACTCCCTGACAGGAAGGGGCAGCCAGGGGGGAAGTTGGGCTCTGCTCCCAGGGAACAAGGGAGAGGATGAGAGGAAAAAGCCCCAAATTATGCCAGGGGAGGTTTAGGTTTAGTTTGGGAAAACTTGTTCTCTGAAGGGGTGATCAGGCATTTTAAGAGGCTGCCTAGGGCAGCAGTGGAGTCATCATCCCTGAACTGTTCAAAGATGTGGTGCTTGGGAATGTTGCTTTAGTTGTGGACCTGGCGGTGCTGGGGAATGGATGCACTCGATGGCCTTAGAGGGCTTTTCCAGCCTTAAAAATTCTGTGATCCTACGATTAATGGAAATCAGCAGGGAGCAGTAGCTGCTAAATCCTGCTGCAGGATGGAGTTGGGGCTCTCAGACATTTCCTTACAGTTGTGGCCATTGTTCTCTGCCTGATGGACAAATAACAGGCAGGTCACCAGTAATGTTCAAAATTATCTCCAGCCCTGACAGGCTTTGGTCTGAGGGAGGACAGGAAAGGGGAAATTGGCACTGGTGCTGACACAGACCAGCAGATGACAATTGCTGGGGTTTGATCCTTTACAAAAGCCTTTGAATTGTTCTTCATCACATTTCCCAAAGAAATGGGTGAAAGGCACCTATTGTCACCTACATGACTTAGCTGCATCTGGGGGTCCCTTAACTATCAGCAAAGGTGTGTGGGACACGAGGGGAGCATCAGCACTGTGGGATGCCCCTGACTAAGAGACAGGAGCTCCTGTGACCAGCACATCACTGGATGAATGCTGGTGTGAGATGACCTGAATCCCATCCTACCTCTCTGGTCGCAGCAGGGACAGTTTTGGATGTGGCCCCTCTGGCTGGCTGTGAAGAGTCTAATCACCCCCAATGGGAGCAGCTTATCCAGTACAGCTGTGCCAAGAGGCCCTTTTGCATCACAACAGCTGGAGTCTCTATTCCCACTGTGTTGCCTCAGTGCCCAAACCACACACTGTGGCAGAGCATAGCATGTTCAGGAGGAAAGAGTCCAAAAGCTCCAAGATTTATCTTTTGTCCCACCTTCAAAACAAGGAAAAGAGAAGGAGTTTCCAGTAAAGTGTAAAATGAAAGCATAACAAAAAGCAGCCTTTTCTGCCTGTATTTTTTCCAGCTTCAGTGTCATCTTCTCTATTCCCTGGTAGGTTTGTCCCTTGGCTATTAGCCGACATGCCCAGGCAGCACGAGGACCAAAGGTGCCATGGACCTGTACCCTTTCCCTGGTGATGCCAACAGCTCGTGCCCCACCCAAAGCTTCCCTGCACCTAGAGAGCTTCATCCCGTCTGGTGATGTGGATATTTTGGGGGCATTCCGTGTACCCAAAGCACCTCCTAGAGCGTCCCTTTGAGTAGGAGCCCATCGGGAGCAGCCGGGGCAGAGCACACACGGCTGAGCCATGGCACACGTGTGTCCACACGCACCGGCCGGGGAAGGGACGCCCGGGGACCCTCGGAGCAGACGTGACCTACTTTAGCTCCGAGGCAAGCGGGGCCCAGCGTAAAAGCTTAGCAGAGCCGGGTGTAAATTATTCATGGCCTAGCCCCGTTAATGCATGTGCTAAAGGCTTTAGAAAACAAAAATAACAAAGAAAAACAAACGAATACAACAAACAAATAAAAAAAAAAAAAAAAAAAAACCACCAAAAAAAAAAACAACCAAAAAAACCCCAAACAAACAAAACAAACAAACAAAAAAAACCCACCAAAAAAACCCACACACGAACAGGAAAATTCTGCTCTATAATTTAAAGCCTTGCACACTCCCAGCACCATGCCCCGCTGCTCGCTGGACTGTTTCCGCTCAGCTGAGCGGAGCCACGAGATGTGGACAGACCCAGCAGGGAAGAGCTGGCCCACTGGAGCTGGGATGCAGGCAAGAGCCGGGGTGGAGGGCGAGAATCCCATGGGAAAGGGCTAGCAGCCCTTCTCTGGTGCGGGCAGTCCGCAGCCCCGCAGCGAGTCACTTCCCGCAGCAGCAGCACGAGTCCATTCCCAGGCACGGGGGCCAGGGGCTATTTTTAGACCTGCCTTTTTCTTTTACTAATTTTTTTCCTTGCTTTCGCTCGGCGCTGCCCTTGAAGCCCTGGGGAGAGAGGAAAACACTGATCCCTGGGGCGGGAAGCTGCGTGGGAGGGAGGTGGAGGGCCCCAGCGCAGGGGTGAGCGAGCGAGGCCATGGGGACTCCTGAGGCACAGCAGGGGGAGCCCCTGGCCCCCGCATGGAGATTCCCACTGGGACAAGCAGCCCCTGCCCCAGGACTGCCATTCCCACCGCTGCTTTACTGGGTACAGAGAAGGCCACTGAAAGGTTTGGGCAGTACAGGCAGCAGAGCAGGAGCTGGGCAGGCTAAGGCAAATGCTCCAGCCATGGAGAACGTTTGCCTTCTATGGAGATCTCCTTCTGCATTGCTGGTATGGAAGCGAGGCCCTCAACCTCTACAGACCCTGGGAAGGGAGAACAAAACACCCAAAAAAGCTCAGGGTTGCCTTGGCAGAAGCCTCCAGCAGAGCTCTACACCACCCAGCACACGGCCATAGAGGCAAGGACTTGCCTTGCTCCCAGCAGGGGAGGGAAGATCCCAGCTCCTGGTCCTCAGCTGCATCCCAAACGAGCCTGCATCCCTCCAGCCTGGGAAACAGGACCCGGGAGGGGCCAGGCTAGGCCTGAAGCGTCCCACACCATTCCCACAAGAAAACACCCAAGACCACAGAAAAAGTCACAGCAGCCTCTGGGTATATTTTTTCGTTGTTGTTGTTGTTGCATTTCATATATTATCCAGTTTCACATTCTCATAGGATCAGCAATTATAGAGCAACTTATTCTCAAATCTTTTAATACAAGAGAGACAGCCATGGTCAGATAATACTTAAAGCACTTCAATACCAAGCAATAAGATGCAAAAACAAAAATTGCACAATTTCTTGTTTACTATGCCTCACTGAATCATTGGTACAGAAGACAACCCTTCTTTTTCAAGCTTTTAACTAAACATTAACTTATCTTACACGATTACAATTTCTCTTTAATAATAACAATAATTAATTGCACACAAACACACAAGAAATTCTTTATGATGCATAAATATTTCCTTATTACACATGGTACAAAAATACTCATACTTTTTTTTTTGTTCGGTATTCCCATAAGGATGGCTGATTATTTGGCAAGACTGGATCCTCTCCAATCAGAAGAATTTGGGGAAAAAAAAGAGGTTAGATATTTTACAGCTATTCTATATATAGAAGTCTGAAGAAGGAAAAAATATAATAACCCTGACTTTAAAATGAGCAGAATGGATGAGAACAAAAACCCAGTGCATCATACTTAAAGAAAAAAAAAAGGAAAAAGAAAAAAAAAAAAGGCATTTTTCAAATTTTTCTGGTCATCCTGAGGAGGGGAGGGTGGAGGTGGGAGAAGGGGTGAGACAAGGACAGTTAGTATTTCTCAAAGCCAAGTCTTCACCGAAGCAAGAGGAAAACCTTGACGGATCAATCTGTTGGGCCAAGACCTGTTGCTAACGGTTACACAAACGCTAGAACAAACAAACTTACATCACACAGACACAAGTTAAGTGTTTTAATTCATGCCAGAAAACATGCAAAACCCATATTGCCTTTCGATTCCTTCAGTCGAGCTGCCCCCAGGGCAGGGCGAGCCCGGGGAAGCCCAGGACTTAGCCCCTAGCTGGGTTTCAGTGCAGCCCGATGGCCAAGCTCAGTCAGGGAGGATGCCCTGGGGATGGCTCGAGGGAGGGATGGATGGAGAGAGGGATGCAGGCAGCGCACAGCCCACGGCTGGGGCACGATGGCTTCACAGTCCAGAGAAAGGGGTACTGGCAGCCCTGGGGACAGCGTGGTGGGGCCAGGTGCATTGTCTGCTGGCCACATACCAAATCCAGAGGGGTCAGAGCAATCATCCCTGGCACGTCCCTCTGCGGAGAGACAGGGAGGAGGAACACAAGCCAAGAAGAGACACTGTGGGAGAGGAGCATGGTCAGCAGGGCCAGCTGTGTCCTGAGTGTCTCCCACAGCCCCGTCCTCAGCCCAGGGTTTGGGGGAGTCTCCCTGCTCCCATCACCTGTCCAAGAAACCTAACCACATCCTTGGATAGGTGTGTGGGGCTGAGCCCAAGCTCCCATCCCTTCCTCCCCCCAAGAGTCCAAGGAGCCCAAGGAAGAGCAAGACAAAGACCTGACTCCGAGAGTAATTAATTACTTACTAAGGAACTAACAAAACTGACGAGACTTCCATCCTTGCTGGGTAGCTTCAGAGGGAGGATACCAGCGCATCTGGAAAAGAAAGCCACGGCAGAGGTCCATGATCCAGGATTACCTCAGACAGAGTACAAACCTTTAGCTCCTTCAAGCCATGTGCAAGGTCTATGGAGCAAAGATGTCTTCCAGCATGGTAAAGGAGGCTCCAGGGTGACCTCCAAATACTACTTGAATAGCTCCATTGTCAACCAGGCAAAGGAGGCCATCTCAAGACCACACATGAAAACCAGACAGACAATCTCTACAGGACATGTAGGGAGGAAGATGTGGTTCATCCACTACAGCAGATGCCCATGGAGTTTTCCAAGTCCCAACCCTGCTACCAGAAGTGACTCCAGGCAAACCACACCACAGGAAGGACTTGGCAGAGCTGAAAAGCAGCAAGACTGGGAGGCTTCCCTGGCAGGTGCTTGCTGCCACATCTATTCCTCAGACCTGTACCTTACCAAGGAAAGGGCTGGATGGGCACCTAATAAGCAAACAAGGGACAGTAACTGAACAGACACTTTCCAGCCCCTTAAGAGACACAGTAAGCTGGCAACGTCCAGCCCCCACAGCCTCGGACACCAAGATGATCCCATTTGGTCAGCAAGGCCAGTGTGTCTGGTTGGGCTGCATCAGCAGCTCTGTGCCCGAGAGCAGCAGGAGACAAGCCCATGCCACTTGACAGAGCACAGGTCCAGCAGCTGGAGCAGCAACTGGAACTTGGTCCTGCTGCTGGAGTACAGCAGCCACCCCTTGCTCCTCCCTCCCCAGTGCCAGGAGAGAAGCACAGCCTCAGCACATTCAGGGCTCTGGAAACCAGAACAATGACGGACTTGGCTCTAAGACTGGGAGAAAAGTGGCAGAAACCCCCCTGGAGCCCACGTGGGCCATTCCCCTTGTCCCATTCATCCTGGTGCAGCTGGTCCCCTCACCCAAACAAGCCTAGCTAGATGCTCCTCTCCCAAGGATGTGCAGAGACATGCAGCAAAAGGCTACAACCTCAGCACTGCTGCCTGCGCTGGCCAAGTTCTCCTCCCACAGGCACGAGGGCTGCAATGCCAGGATCTGCACGAGTCACACAAGCTCTGTCCTCACAGGAGCCTGTTATCAGCTCAGAACAAGGCCAGTTTGGACAAGACTTGGAACAACCTGGTCTAGTGCAAGATGTCCCTGCACATGGCATGGGGGTGGAACGAGATTGGTTTAAGGCCCCTTCCAACTTAAACCATTCCAGAGTTCCATAATCTGCCGGACTCTTTCCAGACACCTTCACAAGGCAAGTGGGTGCCACTAAATCAGCTCTCAGCTGGCCCCACACTTCACTTCATGGCACAGCATCCCAGTCAGTCCAGCTGTGGGAATCTAGGGCAGAGACATTACCAAGACCCTCCTCTCCAGTGAGGGGCCCCATCTAGTGCCAGGACTAAAGTGCCACACAGAGTGTGTCTTCACTTCTCCTTTAGCCTGGGAGAAGGACCTCTGCTGCCCAGTCAGGGCCACCACACTGTGCACAGGCATCACCCAGGAAGGCTTGGAATGGGCAGCAGCACCACTGACAACTTACAGGGCCATCACAGCAGCTGCCAGAGCAAGGACAGGGGTTTCTTGCTCCCCTCAACCACTGTCACCAGAAGGTGCTTGCTCAGCAAAGCCACATCTCCTCTGCAGCAGTTCTCCCTGGCCAGTGTCTCCCACTCCACACCCCTCCCCTTGACAGCTGGAAGCAGTTTCCTTCTGCCCAGCAGCAGCAGGGAACTCCCTTCACAAGGCTGTAAATGCTTAACCATGAGAGCCACCTCCACCCCACACAGGCTCAGCCAAGCAGCACAGCCAGGCCATACATGAGCCAGTACAGACCAGCCTGGTGGCCCTCCATCCTGTCCTCAGAGCCATCTTCTGGCCCACCTGCAGAGCTTCAGTACCTCCACTTTCAACAGAAGTCCTGGTTTTCTCTTAAAACATGCACTGTTGCTCTGGTGCTAATAAACCATGACTGCAATGGACTACCCCTCCCTCCCTTCCTCCTGCAGGTCTACGATGCTCACATACCAAACCCACCCAGCCTGACCCACTGTGGCCCTGCAGACCACTAGCCCAGCCCTGTATTCAGAGGGGTTCAGCCTAGAGCCCCACAGGAGCTGCTACAGATGTGACAACCCTGGGTACAATCCAAGGCTCTGAGATGTTGGCAGAGTGAGGGAATGATCTGCCAGGTCTTTCAGCCTACAGAAAGATTAAGGGCTTGGTGGGATGTGGCAGGAACTCAGTAGGAATGATGTTCCCAAAGCCAGCAGAAGGCACTGGAAGCAGTGGATTGGAGGCAGCAGACAGCCAAAAGGACACTCTCTAGGCACCTGCCAAGACACTTTTCTCTTCACATCCCTCAAAATACTACATCCGTCAAGGAGGAAGCTAAGACCTCATGGAGCTGTTCAGCACTGGGTGAGGAAAGCAGAGCAAGAGAGAAGCTTCTACTGGAAGAGGCACAGCTGTTTCTGGAGAGGCATTAGCTCACAGCTGGAAAGGAATCTGGTCACACCACCAAAACACCTCCTGCCTTGGGATGAGGCAGCCACTGCTGGCCAACTGCAGCAGCTTCATGCTGCTGCCTTCAACATCTGTCCCAGGAAACAGCTGGAGAGGAAAAATGTGTGCCTCTGCCTGTCACCTCCCAGAGGCCAGGAACCTCTCCCTTTCCGCAGCACACCACTAGCAGTTGCCTAAAAATCACAATGATATTATAAATGAGGCAGAGAAACAGCCCATCAGAGCTTCACTCTCCTTGTCAAAATCTCCTTTGTCTCTCCCATTTGCCTTCAGAATTTAAGTATCCAATTGTCCACCATCCTCATTGAGAGCAAGTCCTTCAGAAGGAAAGAGGGGAAGCAAGAACCAATTACACAGGTCCCTCCTCAGACCACCTTTGGCTTGGAGGACCTGCTTTCCCTCTCTAGCTACCTCTAGGTCTGCAGCCAGCCCCAGCAACTCCCAGAGATCTGATTTATCTCTACAGCTGGAATGGTCCCCAGGGACCAGAATGGCTCTCCGTGCAGGCAGGGACAAAGCACTCCTTGTGCTCCTAGGAGCTGGTAGGATCCAACTAACACATTCAAGAGCTGCATCTTGCTGCCACGCTGCTGAAGTGCAAGCAGCATCTTCACTGGTGCTGCTGAGATCCTCAGATCCTCAGCTTGGCAAGCCAGGAGCACCTTGCAGGCAGCACCTCAGGTCACTGGGTGTCAGCCCTGGGCAGTCCCCGCTGGCGGCTGGCGAGAGCTGCTCTTCTCCATCTGGAAATACAGCCCACGGGAATGTGACCCAGGCAGGCAAGGACAGGCATCACAGGCACCACCTCACCCACTGGTGTGTGCTGGGGACACACTGCTGCCCCAGCAGCAGGCACTGCACCCAGGCCACCTGCTCAGGAGCCCCTCAGGGGGCTGGTGCAGGGAGCACGATGAGTTGTGGGACCAGAGCAGCTCAGCCCACCACCAGGAAAACCAGATGCAGTGGGATCGAGCACATGCATCTCCCCAGGCAGCTCTGGTGAGGGAGAGCTGGAAGATCAGCACATCATCCCACACCAGAGCATGTGGGACAAGATAGGCACTGATTCATCCTCTTGCTTAGGAACAGTTTAACAAGCATGCATCCATCCATCAGTCCAATGCCTTGTACCCCTACGGCTCAGGGAGACACACCCTTCTCTTTCTGCAGCAAACAAGCATTTGCCCTTCTACAGCAAGTTGTGTTGCTTTCTTTTGGATTGAGCCAGCCAGGGAGAGCAACTGTTGGCCACCAAATCTCTTCTGATGTCCCTTTCACTCACCACTTAGTGAGGACAGCTGCTTGGGAGCTTCCTCTGCTTGGATGCTCAGAGCACCTCCAGCCTGCTTTTCCCTGGCTAGGAGGGAACTGCTGCCTTGGGGCTGCTTGGCCAGCTGCATCACCAACTAAGCCACTGGAGTTTAGAAAGTTACCACAACCATGAACATCTTGAACAAGAGGCTTCACATCTCTGGGAAGCATGGAGCTTGCCCAGAGAGAAATAAGCCTGGGAAGTCCCCACACAACAGCATCAACAGGCAACAAGTTATCAGGGACAGAAAAGTCATCACTGTCTCCAGTCTAGGGCAGGTCTATACACTTAGCCACAAGGGAAAGGGGGTTTGGACCTCTGCTTTCAGCAATGGGATTAGCTTCAACCCAGAGCTAGGAAGACCCAAGGTTCTTCCACGCTCTTGCACAACCACATAGCCATGATCCAGGACTGCTCCCTCCACCCACCACTCACTGGGACAGGTCCCAGAGCCAGAGACCCACCTCTGCTATCTCCTCAAGGTATCCAGTGGATGCTTCAAGGGAACCTTGGGCAGCCCACTCCCAAAAAGACTGTCATCTCTATGCCCTCAGGCCTTGACCTGGCTGACTGCCTTGGAAACACCTACCAGGATCTCCAGGACTCCAGGTACCCAACACATCAGCTGTGTCCCCAGCAACACCATGAGGCCATGTTATTATGAGCCAAACCAGCATCCAGCCCCTGCTTCCCATGGCAGGTCCTGCTGAGAGCAGAGTCCTGCCCTCATGGGTGCTGCCATAGCTGGAAGCATCTCTGCAAAAGAGCTCTAGAAGCATGGATAGCCCTGGCATCCCCTGCTGCCCACTCATAGCCTGGTTTAGAGGTACCCCAAAACCAGTGGTTCCACCTCAGAGACACAATGCAGCCCAACTCCATCCTACCAACAATGGATGGACCTATCTACCAGGACCAAGCAGAACAAGACAAGCTGTATCATTATCTCTATGCCTGCATCAAGCTCTTCCCATCTTCCCAGGAGGCTAGCTCTGCACATCCTTGCACCTCACAGTTTTCTAAGGGGAAAGGCAGATCTGGGCCCTCATGTTTGGTGTCTTCTTATCATCACTTCCATTGAGAGAGGGAAAAGTCTGCTCAGAACCACTGCAGGGAGAACTGATGGAGCTCATTTCCTTCAGTCAAACATCAACCATCCCCCCACCAACCAATCCCAAGCCCTTCCCTCTTTCCAAGCTCCCAGTCTCCTACACCACATCCCTCTCTCCCAAGGCTGCTGATTCCCTCCATTACAGCTCACACAACCTGCGTCCTGCCTGTGATTTCAGGTTGAAAGAGAGAAGCCGAGCTCCAGGTAGGAACTGGCTCTGTTGCCATTACTAGAGAGGAAAGAGGTGAGATTAGACCCATGATGAAGGGCAGGGTCTGTCCCGGTATGCGATTCTGGAACAAAGTGACCGGCAAGTGCTGTTGTCTAAGGTGCCCACTAAAATTTAGTTGTGTGCTATCACTACCACGTCACTCACCTCCCCCACCATGTGCCAGGAGTGAGGTCAAGGTGTATTTCTGGTTGCCCTCAAAGGGTCAAGACTGGGGAGAAACCAGGTTTCTTTCAGGCCAAGTGGCAGGGTGGTCTCTGCTCCAGCTCAACCCGGCTGCTCCCCTCCCACCGGCAGGGCCTGGCCGAGCCTGAGTCAGCTGGGAGTAGCTGATGTAAGATGGTGCCATGCTGTGTGCGCCATGTCATGTGCTGCAAAGTTGGAGATGTGGGTTAGAAAGAAGGCCTGGCATCTCATTCCCCAGGCTCTGGTGGGTGGGTAGCGTGAGGCCCATGCACTCGGTTGCCAAGGAGATACGGGCTACAGAGATGGGCAGAAGCTTGCAAATCCCACAGTGCACCTTGGAGGAGAGATGGTTACCTTACCAGTCTTTCCAGATGTGGCTGCCATCATGTTTAACACTTCTAGGAATGGAGCTGTAGAACAGCCACTCCACTAGCTGCAATAAGGCATCACTAGGGCGTCCCATCTCCAGGGACAGCTCTGAGCTTCGGGGCTAGCCTGCGCTGGCATCATGGCTGGAGTTCACTAGGGACATCAAAGGAGGGATTTGAGAGAGTGTGGGAAGGAGGGAAGGCAGACGGGACAATCTTTAAGTCACCAGAGTCCCCAGTGGGGCAGAGTCAGGCTACAGGCACAGCTACAGCAGCCTGGTGCCTGCCCAGAGCATCACTAAGGCATGGATATGCCAGGAGCAGCAGCCATTGGCTGGGAGTGGCTTACCGAGGGCTCCCGAGGCCAGGCCAGCCTCTCACCACCTCCTGCCCCTCCATACCTCCTGCCAGCCCTCTGAGCAGCTCTTTAGGAGGCCAGGCCAGGCCACCTCCTCTTCCCCCTTGCTGAACTCAGCACTGCAAGAGGATGAGCCCTTCAGGTTTAAACCTCTTGTGACAAGATCTTGGTTTAGTTATATACTCCCAGCTTTTGGCTGCCTCAAGACCGATCACTGTGGAGCTGCTGCAGCTCTGGCCATCCCCATGGATGCTCTCCAGCCAACACCAGTCCACCAGGAGGAAGAACTGTGACTGTTCTAAGGAATAACGCATATGCCCACCACATGAGTGAGCCAGCCCCTCCCAGTGAGGGCAGAGGGCTCAGCACACGGGGACAGAGGGCACAGCTTTCAGCCCAGCTTGTGAGCAAAAGTCATCTCCCTGTTGTGCTCCACCCTCAGCTCTGCAAGGGACAGAGCTCCAGCCCAGAGCTGCCTGCACGAGTAATGTTTAACCCCACTAAATTTTATTGGTAACATATCCTGTGCCAGGACATGCCCCTGTGGGGTCAGCACTGGCTCAGCACAGCCAGGAGCAGCTGGGACTGCCTGGCAGCCTCTTTGGAAAAGAGCTGGGTCCAGCCACAGCCTGGAGGGGCTGCACTGGCTCCTTAAGGCTTAGAGGCCCATCATCACCCATGGACCCCATTGGGAAGGGAGCTCTACCTACACAGGGAGCTCCTCAGAGTCTTATGGCGAGGCCAGACAACTTCTTTGGAAACCAATAGCTCACCAGCTGGAGGGCAGGAACTAAGACCCCAGAGGGAAAAGATGTAGCTGGAGGCCTCCTTAATACCCTCCGTTCTACAAGAGCAGGTTTACTCCTCCACTTTGCACCATAAAGTTTTGGTGTCTAACCCTCACACTCAGGGTACCCTAATATAGTCACCAGTGACTATCCTGGAAGAAACTGCAGTAGAAGTATCAACTAACTCAGGCCAGAGGGGTTGACTTTTCCTGGTCCTCCCTTTCAGGGACAATTCAACCTCGACGACCACCCTACACATACAAGGGGCAGGAAGACACCTCTCTCCTGGGCCACTGAGGAGCAAAGCACAGCCCTGTAGTTGTAGGCACCACCATCAACTTTTGGAAAACACCAGCAAGCACAGCCTTCCCCGTGAAGAACCAGCCTGGTTCTGGAGATCCTTGGAAGAACATTCCAGTGCTCTTCCTGGTCCTGTCCTGAACCCCAATGTACTTCTCCCTACTCCCCAAGGAACTTCAGCCCAACAACAGCTCACCTGTAGAAGGGCAGAAGCAGGAGAGGTCTGCAGGTGTGAGAGGGGCAGGACAGAGGACGGGAGGTGGCATCCACTCCACAGGGCATTTGGGAAGCAAGTTTGGCTTGAAGCTGGGCAGTTACCATCACAAAGCTTGCAGGAAGCAACAGGATGCCCAAGGGCCAACATAACTCACTGCCAGCCAGGATGGCAAGGTGAAAGGACACAGCTCCTCTTCCTCTCCATTTAAGCAGGGAAGAGTAGGAGTCAACACCCTGCCTGGCAGGGCAGAGAGCAGAGGTTAAGCCCCAATGCTCAGTCCCACTGCCCCAGTCTCCCATGGCACCACGATGGGAGCAGACACAGAAGCAGGCAGAGCACAGCTGGCTGGTGACACTGAGCAGGGCTGGGACAGGGATTCCAGCTTCTCCTGGAACAAGTGCTTCAAACCAAGCATCTTAACTTGGAATTAGGACACTGCTACTCTGTTTTGACTTTCCCTTTGCATGTTCATGGCTTCAAGGTTTATATGGTCTCTACACATTAAAGCATCCATGTCAGACCAGTACAGGCATCCCTACATCCTCAGCTGTCAGCAAGCAAACCTTGGGACACCAGGCAACTGATTGCACCACCATCTGCACTTCCAGGGGCTCATGCATGGAATGACTCTCCTCACTAGCCTGTACCGAGGGTGGCTAGCACCCTCTCCCACAACAGTTCCTCACTCTGGCAAGGCTCTAGTCACTCATCTCCTGCAGGACACACTCCTCCAGCTTTGGAAGTGTTTGAGTCATTAGGCCCATGGGGTTCCAGCTGAGCCCCTCAATTTAGCATGGAGCTAAGCCCATTGCTTTTGCTGTGACTTGGGATGACACTTCATAGCTATGTTACTTGCTGGCAGGAAGTATTTCCTCCCAGTAGTCCCTCAGTGTAGCTCTCGGGCCATGGGGAACAACCAGAAATCATGCTCTGACTTCCGCCCACCCGCCTGCCCCTTGCAGGAAAGCAGGCTGGACCTGCTTTCAGGGTCAGAAATCATCACCCAGCTGTGCTTGCTCTTGGCTACACAGACCCCTCTCTTGGGCTGGCTCGGGGCTGGGCACCCCTGCCCTGCAGCAAAGAGCAGGCTCTGCCTAGAAGCCAAGGTGCAGAGGCCAGGGTCAAACCGGCCAAGCAGAGACTGCTGGAATGAGAGCACCGTGGCAGGGAGACAGGAGGGCCCAGCCCAGGCACGGGAGGTGGGGAGCGACTCACCTGAGCGTGAAGAGCAGCGGCTGCAGCAGCAGCCGCCGGGTATGTGAAGGCGGCATGGGGGATGGCAGGGGTCAGCTCCGTGGTGTACAGCGGGTAGGGAGCCCACGCTTCTGGCGACGCCGGGATGAGAGCCGCTCCAGTCAGGTCATCTAGACACGAGAAGGACACAAGGGGACAGTGTCCCAGTAGTTGGCCCCAACAGCCTGCTTTGGGCACAGGCTCTGGATACCCCACCCCATGCTAAAGCTTTGCACTGCCATCTTGATGAGGTGTAA
Organism: Sturnus vulgaris; assembly: GCF_052056855.1. Lineage (NCBI taxonomy): Eukaryota > Metazoa > Chordata > Aves > Passeriformes > Sturnidae > Sturnus > Sturnus vulgaris. Next base: position 809,600 of record NC_142255.1, read on the forward strand.
AATCTGTGTGCACAGCTGCTCCTCTGGCCTCCCACCCTTGCCAGGAGAAACCAGGAATGTGCTGCATTACAGCCCCACGTGGCCTTTGGACAGACTGGTCCACACAGGCTGCAGAGGGCTGGTGCCACAGGATGCAGGCCAAGGGGCTCAGAGTCACATTACAGGTCACCCCATAAGCCTCAGCAGGGCGATTCAGTCCACCAGGCTACATAGAGGGTGATGGTACAGGACTCATCCTTTATGTTTCACAATCAGGGATGCTTTAAAAGATTTATAGTATCACTTGAGCTACCAAACCCAACTTTCCAAGTCTCAACAGTTCTATGTTGGCCAGATGCCTGTTATTCTCCTGTGGCTCCAACATCCTGCTGACCTCCCTACCCCAGGGCAGATTTCAGGCAGAGCAGAGGTGGGTCTGGGTTCTTTCCACTGTGGTAGCATTCACAGAGTTGGGCATCTCTCAGGTTGGAGCCATGACGTCCAAGCCCCTCCCAGCATACTCACAGGGGTCCCGTGCAATGAAATGCGCACCCAAGGCAGGGTGGATGTTGGTGGGGTTCGGTGTGGCCATCAGCTTGCTCTTGGCCATCTTTGTGTTGGCTTTAGCGAATTCTAACCGCAAGGTCTGCGGGTTCTCAGGGTCGAAGCGGATGCCCTGTCACAGGAGAGAGCACAGGAGTTTCTCAGAGGTGAAGCTCCAGTCCAAGCACTGGCTGCAATTATTCATGGAGCAAAGCCCAACTGAGGAACCAAGGCCACCACACTGGAGTCATATGCCCAGATTTCTGTCATCTCACTGCAATACTCAAGTTCCTACGTGCTTTTATTTTTATGTTTAGCTGGCCCAGGACCATTGTTTCTAACACGAGGGATACTGTTCTGCCCCTTATGTGCGGTTCACCAACCACTATAGCAGGGATGCCTGCCAACACAGGTCAGGAAAGGACTGTCTGCTGAAGCTGGGATATTGGAATAATCCCCACAGGGAATGGGAGGTTATTATAACTTCCCCTGTGTGGGAGCTCCCATCTGTGGTGCCACTACACCTTCAGCCAGCCTCAGCAGAGGCACTAGCAGGTGTCACAAAGTGCAAGGCAAATTCTACAGCACAGTAGAACCACGTCTTGCTAACCAGATCCCACCAACACTCCTGCAGGATGGGGTTCATTTTGCGTGTCCTTTCCATGTTGACCATCCTCAAGATATTTTCTTGAGTCACACCACGTCCCCACACCCTCAGAGCTGCCTTCCAGTGGTCAAAGACTACATAGAGACAGCTTGCATCCATTTGCCCAGGCTGATGTCAGCCTTGAGCAGGCCTCCTGCTTCCCTCATGGGATGCTGCAGGACCATTTCACTTTCATAGTCTGGGCACAGCTGGTAGGCCCTGCCCTTTCTCTGCCCTCAGCTCTGGGTCCAGCAAGGCATGTGGCCCCCAGCACCCCCCACACTTTGGGTACTCACATTCAAGGCATTCTTCGCTGCTTCGGCACCAGCCCGGCTGTCAAAGGTCACAAAACCCACTGGCTAAAAGAAAAAACATAACACCACCACTGACTTCAGTTTGGAAGACTCTTCCAGCTCCTCAGGCTGCCTTGCAGCAGAAGAAACCATCCTAAGTTGCACAGGGGCTTAAAGCAGAGCCCGGGTCATTGGCTCAAGATTCCTGCTCTGCATCTGCTCCCACTACAAATGCTGTGGCATTCTTTCATCTTACATCACTCACCCTGACAAGCACCCAGCAAAGGTACCCCTGCCTTGATCACCATGGGAGTGGGGATGGCAGCACAAAGCTTGAGGCTGAAGCCTCAAGTCTTACCCAGGGCAGCAAGGGAACACGTGGAGACATTCAGAACATGCTGGTTCAGTAGAACCCTGCTATGTAGCTGGTGCTGACCCAGACAGGGCTTTAGACAATGAAATGGGATTTTTCCCCTCTCTTCCCTCCTGGCATGTTCAGTTTGCTAGCAAAGGCCAAAAATACACAGGCTGGAAGGAGGTACCTGCTTTGAAGTCAGCTTGATCAGTGACCCCTCATAACCCTGCAGGAGAGAAGAAAGCAAGTCAGTATCAGGCTCCTGAGAAGGCCATGTTACAACCAAGACACAGTATAACAGCTTCAGGAGTTCTTGTGGCACCAAGCCCTCCATAGGGCAGAGGCCGCAGTGGAAACAGGGACAATAACACTTTTCCACCAGCAGAGAAGACTGGGGGCAGAGCAGGGATTTTAGCTGTTCCATCCTGGCCCTTTGGGAAAGAATCCCATTTTCTAGCTCTTCATCCAGCTACAAAGATGAGCACCCTGCCCTGGGGCTAGTGCCTAGAAAAAGCAGAGCACCCTCCGTGTGCTAGATGAGTGCAGACAAGGGAACCCCACTACCCCAGAGACAGCCTAGGTGGTTATTAGAGAAGGATGGAGAGTTTGGGGGATGAGAACACATCCTCAAGGAAGGGCTGGTCCAGTTGAGCAGCAGGGCTGACCAAGCAGGTTTCATCAAGCAGGGAGACAGCACGATTCCAATGGCAGGCTCCAACTGGAGGTTCCCAGTTGAGCACAAGTCATGGGATCTCATGCTGGCTTCAGATTCCCATGTCATCCCTGACAGACTTTTACTGCCAGGTCGTCCACAAAACAGCATATTTTTCTCTCCAAAAACCAAATTTGAAGATCTTCTTACCTTGAATGGTCGGAAGAGAAGGTAGAGCTCTCTGGGTTTGATATCCACTGGAAGGCCACTGACAAACAGCGTCCGTACCTAGGGGAGAGGCCAACCAGCTGTACTGAAAGGAGATGTTTAATGCCAAAGCAGGAGCATGAGCACAGCTCAGAAGATTAAGTGCAGTAAGAACAGGACACCTTGCATCAAAGGTCCACTAACCCTTCCCTGCATTAGGGGAGTGCTGTCCACGATAAAACACACCTAGCCCTTTGATCCTCACCTCTAAGGATTGAGGTCTTTACAAAAATTGAGTCCCTGGCATCATGGCCTGGGTTGATCAAGGCATGGGCACCACAGCCTGACAGGACCTTGATGGCTAAATTGGAAAAGACCACACACTGCCACAAGAACTAAGTCTGACACATCTCAAAGGTCCAGAAGGGACCAGTACAAACCCCAGTTCTCTCCAGATCTTTCTACAGATCACATACTAGATCTCCTCTGCTCAACCTACCCTGGCACTTTAATTCCATCACCAATTTTAATACAACCCTCAATTTTGAGAAACACTTTACTGTCCCACTCACAGCTTTTGACTTCTGCAACAGCCCCAGAACATCACTGCAGAAAGATTTTTGGGTCTATGCCAGCTCCTTCCCCAGCACACCTCAGACCCTTCAGAAGCTGCTCCCAAATCTACTCTCAGAGCAGTTATTCTGTTGTGCCCAGCCAAGAGCAGCTGTGCTGAGCCTGTAGGCATCTGCTCTACCCAGGCTGTTCAAGTCATGGGTGAAGTCCAAACACGTCCATGTCAAAGCAAAAAATGCAGTGCCAGGGAGGATTCAATAGATAATCCATTAAAATTATAGATAATAGTTCACTTGAATTACCAGGAAGAAGAAAGTGCTGAGGGCTCAGGGCCTGGGAGAACTCTGCTCAGCAGTCAGACTCACCATGAGCACTTTCTCCCTGCACACTGGCTGGCAGAATACTTCCATAGGAAGCAGCATGATGAAGCTGCAGAAACTTCTTGTAAATCAGCACAGAGCTGGAAAGGGAAGTTATGCACAATCGAGGTCATGAAGACACTTGTCATTATTAACAAGGTGCAGGAGCCCCAAGCCAGAACTCATCTCCTAGCCTGCTTCCAGCACAGAGTGACCCCATTAAATTTGCAGGGCAGAAGGGCTCTGCTTCCACATTTTTTGTTTTGCTCAGCCATCTCCCCTTCTCCAGACAGAGTGGGCTATATCCAAAACCACTTTTACCATCAAATTAAGCATCATATGCTTGTCCTGCTTCTGGGCTGGAGACAGACCTGGAAACACAGAAGCCCCTACCTCTGTCATTCTTTGGGGGGCAGCCAGATAGAGAATCAACCACACAGCGAAGTTTCTCTTCCAGACGAAAATTCACCTCCTTGAGCTCCTGTGCCCAGGACAGTCCTGGCAAGGCAGACAAATGCCCTTCCCAGAGTAAAGCCCCCAGGACGAACAGTGATTGTGAAAGACTTGGGGTGCACCTGCTCTCTTGTTGTCCTGGGGTACAATGCAAAAATGTGTATTCTATCACCATCTGTTAAAATGTGAGAGGGGTGGTGATCCTTATCTCTGTGGGAGATATCCTCTGCTGATAGGACATCTGATAAGATCAGAGGGATGATCATTGTTATATCTTTTCACAACCCATCCTTCCTCCAGAAGATATATTCTGTTAATGGGCCATTAAGTCCTATTGTGTGACTGATAAGATTACATCATCCCATTGGGAGATGCCCCAGCCAGGGGCAGGAGCCAAGCCTTTCCTACCTAGATAAAAAACTGGGGTTTGGGACCCGAGGGCAGACCTTTCCACTGGATCCCAGAGGAAAGTCGGACCATTTCCACATCATCGCTGGATCTTCGGAGGAAAACTGCACCTTCTCCAAGAGCACTGCTTCAACAGAACCACATCTGTCATCCAGGAGGACTGCAGCCACCATTTATAGGGACTGCTACCAACACCCTGACTGACAGCGTGTCAGGTTGTATTTCTGACTTTGTCGGTGTTTTTTTTCTTTTATATTATTGCACGTATTTTATTTTTTTCTCTTTTCTCCTATTAAATTGTATTACTGACTTGGAGTCCCACACTGGTTTTACTTTCAAACCAACACACTTGTGCATGCTGAGACTAAGGGCTGCCACTGTCCCCCACTAGACTAGTGCAAGGAGCCCTTCTCCAGCCCAGCACATCTCAGGAGCAGAACCAGAGCCTTCCCATCCCCTGACCCTTCAACATGGATAGCTCTACCATACACTCTTGCTTTGCCTTGCCTTGGGAAGCAGGATGCCACGTTTAGCACTCCAGGAATACTTTCCAAGCCCAGGCTTGGTCTGACAGGCTCCCCAACCATCTCCACCATAAAGCATATAAAGCTTTAAGGCACCACTCCAAGGCCACCCCATGCCTGGACAGAGGGGACAATGCCACTGTTTCTTGGCTTGCTGGCTGCCTCAAAGACCTCAGCACTTGCACTTCAGCATGAGCTCCGCAGAGCGCCCACAGCACACTCCCAGAAGACCCATGCAGGAGAGGACTGCAGAGTGTAGTGGCACACACATGCCTCAGCCACGTGAAAGCAGTGTCCCTTTTCAATATTTCAGGATCCAAGTGTGCTTAGCCCCCAGAATGGAATTTTCTTCTGAGTAGATAGAAATGCACATCCCTGTTGGGTCTGTAAATGGCTCCGTGATGCATCACTTGGTAAGGCCTTACGACAGGCGTGACAGGATGGAAGATGCGTGGTGGCTCAGGGAAGGGAAGCCAGAGCTGGAGCCCTCACATCAGCCTGAACACCTGCTGAGCAAGGTAGGTGCCCAGGAAAGCTCTTTGTCAGAGGTAACAGGCTCCCAGTGCCAGCCCCAGAAGTTGCTGCTAATGACAGGAGCAAGGAATCTTCTCTCACTGGACAGAAGTTTCCCTTGGCCTCCAAGTCCTGTTTGTCACCATCCACAGCATTGAAAAGGAACCCAAAAGCCAAGCTACAGCACCCATCAAGGGCTACCATTGCTGCAAAGCCCAGGCAATTCCAAATGCCACCAGCCAACCTCTCCAAAGAGGATCTCAAGACAAACTAAGGAAGTCTCTGCTCAGAAGAGCTTGTTAGAAGTGACAAGACCAGGGCAATTGGTTTTACAAGATCTCTGTAATTCAACACATCCATTAGTGATCTAGAGAAGGGTAAGGAAAGAGGAAGACCAAGTTATTTAGTGAAGGGAGGTTGAGGCTGATGAGAGACCGGAGCAATATTTTCAAGGGACAGAATGAGCTAAGCCAGAGGGAGCTCACTTCCATCACCAGGCATAAAGCAAAGGACATTTAGGTTACCCCACAGGAGAAAAGCAAGAGACAGTTCACCAGTCTGAGCCTCTTGTGCACTGTGGGCAACCTGGTCCAGCCTCTTCCTCTGCTCCCAAAGAGAGGAAACTCGAGATGAGGGCAACAGGGTCTAGACAAGCATCTTCCAGTGGATCAACCAAACTGGGACTCTCCAGTCAGCTGAGGTCCTGCAGGCTTTGAGAGCCCAGAAGAACCAAGCAGGGCTAACAAATACAGGCATCCAGCCCTTACACTCAACATGCCATGACAGAATAATTTCTGCTAAAATATGCCCTACTTCAAGCTCCTGCCACCAAACCCCAAATCCTGTCTCCCCACAGTGCATCTGGAAAAGTCACAGGACAAAAACCACCAAACCAAAACAAACAAAAACATCCCTCCAAATCAAAACATCCTATCAAAAATATCCCTCCAGGGCCAGATCAGGAACTGCCTGGGCCAAACTACACGTCCAGACATCCAGAAGGAGCAGATCTCCAGGAATATCATATTCTTCTGCTCATTCTTAGGCTCTGCTGCCAGCTGCTCAAAGGGATGACAGGTGAGAGCAGTCACATCTCACCCAGGACCGATCTGAACTGGACACATGGGGCAAAGCAGGGCAGAAAACAGCTCTCACCTAGGATAACCCAATAGAGTCACACTGCTGTAAAGCCCAGAAAACATTCTCCCTTCTCCATCCCTGCCCCTCTGGGGATGTCCCCAGTCCAAACACCTGATAGAGATAGAAAAGAACCATGGAAAACAAGATTCATGCCAGGAGGGACAAGACCATGCAGGGCATCTCTTAGAGAGGGAGGATTCTTGCACAGCTTCCCATGCAGGGGGAGGGAGGGAAGGACCTGGACAAACCATTTAGTTCTCACTGTCAGTTCTTACACAGCTGCATCTCCCCAAAGAAACACACACCTTGGGCCAGCACACCCAGGAGCTTCACACCAAGGCTGCAAGAGAGCCAAGCAGCAGCACCTGCCTTTTGCTACCACAGCCCCAGTGCTGCCAGGAGACCAGCACAGCTCCCACAGCTCCTGGCCACAGCCTCTTTGGAGTAAGAGCTCTCAAAAGGGAGTTCTAAGCTGCTCTGCAGCCCAAAAAGGGTCGAGTTCTGTCAGGAGTGTCTGATGCAAGGGCACTCCCTGAGGCTGTAGTGATTGGGGGTTTTTTGTTAGAAGACTGCTCTGAATCCCCCTCCTGGAGCCAGCAAAACCAACCCTCCACTTTGGAGAGATCAGTGCTTTAACTACATCACCCACAGTACAGCTTGAGCCACTCCAGTCCCCCAAAACTGGCTTGGTCCTGGACCCATACTTCCAGCACCTGCAGGCACATAAGCCTTTAACAGCAGTGGTTCAGAGACACCTGAGGACAGGTACAGCAGGAAAGTGAGCTAATACCTCCCAAACATTGTGCTGTTGGACATTCCCCCTCTCCATGAAGCCATTCCAGTCACATGTCAGTTCTTCCTAGAAATGAGCCATTTCCCACTAGTTCACACCAGTATGTCCACTGAGCCTTCTTCCTATGCCACCAGCCCCATGCCATCCTGTTGAAGACAGGGACAAGCTCTGCCACAGCATCCTAAAGATACTCTCCACTCCTGGCAGCCACTCGGTGGTGCCAGGAGCTCAGGGACATCTTTTCCCTTTGCGGAGCATCTCAGCGGGGTGCCTCCCTGGCTTCTGGGGTCACCAGCGAGGCCAGAAGGGGACACATAGCCCCGATCCCGGCCACTACGATGCAGCCTGGGCCACTTGACGCGAGACCGCTGGAATGCGGTGATGCTGCGGCTGCCCCCGGAGCCGGGACTTATAAGGCACGGGAGCGGAATGGGGCGGCGAGCTTGCACAACAGGGCTGTGGGGAGGGGAACACACAGAGTCCAGCGGCGGGGCTGAAAAATAGGACAGGATCTTCCTCTCGGCGTCTCACACGGACCGTGGGGCTGCAGAGTCCTGCCATTGCAACCCAGGGCTGCTTTGGTCCACACCACAAAGTCCCAGGAACCACAAGGGAGGAGAAAACTGGGAGAGAGGGATGTGTGGTCTGTACGAGGGACAGCTCGCAGACCACACCACGGGACGAGAATCCCGAAAGAAGGGGCCTGCAACTGGCTACTTCACTGCGCCGTGCCTCAGTTTCCCCTCCACCAATCAGAAGAGGTGGCAAGAGCCGGGGTCTGCTGCCCTTCCAGCTCTCCGGTCTCCTCAGGCAGGATCGCACTGAGCCCCGGTAAAGGATCAGGCAAGGAGCTGCTCCAACCAGGAAGCTCCAGGCAGGCACAAAGCTTCCCACCCACAGGAAAGATGTTCACTCATCCCCAGAGGGGAAAGAGGGTCTTGAACTCCCCCAGCACTTGAAGCAAGGCAGGCTTCAGGCACTTCCCTCTGAAAACAGCCTTTTGCACAAAAGGCACCTGAGGACCAACATGGCCCAGAGGGAAGAAGGCTGACCACAAGCCAGCCCAAGTGCACCAGCATTTTGCTCCCAAGGCTTCGGTGTTCCACACTGCTCACAGCTGGAGCAGCCCCTCCCCAGCACTGCTCTTCCCTCACATCAGGCAGGGGATGTCAGTGGGGCTCAGCCACCCCTGTGGTCAGAGGAGGAAGACACTCCAACAAGCGGGAAGCAGGGAGAGGCACCAGCCCTACTCCGAGAGAACAGGAAGCATTTGGGAGCTGATAAGTCCAGGCACAACAGGACAGCACCCAAGAATAGACCTTGACCCTGGCAGAGGAAGCACTGCTGGTGTGGCTGTGCCATGGATGCTTACTCCCGCTATCAAGTCCCATGACTTGTGTCCCTGCAGCATCTCACAAAAAGGACAATCCCTGGATGGGTTTTGGGGGCTCAAAGCCGATGGAAACATTTGGAAAGGTCAGCCCCACAATTCCCAAGAGATTACTGTCCAATAGAGCAGCTCCCCAGCACAGAGAGGTGCTGGCTGAGCACCTTCAGGTTGCCTTCATCACCTTTCACCTTACCAAGAGGTCCGCTAAGCCAGAGAGGACAGGCACGAATGCCACAGCCAATGTGCTGAAGGACACTCACATCTATGCTGGCCCTACCCAGCCACCACACTAAGCCCTAGTCTCCAGATACCCTCACCTGCCACTCTCTGGTTTGGGGACCTGCAGACACCTGTCACTTTCGGCTGGAGCTATGGACTTTACCTGCTATGGACCAGCTTTTTCTGCCCACACCTAAGCACCTGTTCTCCTGGCAGGAGACTGTGGTGAAAGGAGTTCCTACCAGGGACTGGCAGGAGACACGAGTCTGGAAGCAAGACCCTCACAAGAAATGTTCTCACCTCAGATCTTTCAGTGATTACATCTGTACCTGCTTCACCCCACCACACAATGATTCCTGGGCACTTTGCAGTCCCGTGCCTCCCAGGACACACCCAGACACAAAGGAATCTCTCCTCAAGTCAACCCAATTTGGGGCAGCACACCAATGGCCACGTCCCAGCCCCATGCAGCATGTCTGGTACCTTCACAGTCCAACAAACAAGTACTCCATAAAATGCAGCTCGCAGCAGCCCTTCACTGTGGACAGCAGTTATTGGAGTGTAACCCCCAACACAGAGAGACCTTTGGGGACACTGGGAGGATGACGACCACCCGCAGGACTAAGTCAACACTCCATCAGTGCAGCTCTTAGCACGACAAGGCCACTAGACAGCAGGGAAGAGCTGTGCTACCAAAATATGGACCAGAAGTGCCAACCCAAACCCACAATATTCCCTCTGACTGCTCTCTCCCAATCCATGTTTCATACTGCACTTCAGGCCATTGCTGCAGATGATGCAGGGCAGTTACACATTGAGGGAGACATAGGCCTCCTGTCCTTGGAAGTAGATGGGAAGGACATACATCCCCAGCCCAACAGCTTCTGACCCATGGCCACATACCAAGACTGCCCCCAGAGCAGTGCAAGAACCTGTCACCACCTGCAGCACAGGAAGGAAGGCACCATCCCAGACTGGGAGGTCAAACATTTCCAGAGCTTCTCCTGTGCTGTGCAGCAGGGCTGGAGAACCTCCACAAGGGTAAGACCACCCACTGGGCCCTCAGTTTCCAGCCACCCCAGCACATCATGACCCTATGGGGCAATGGCCAGAGCATCCTTGCCAAGCCTGTAGCACCCACTTCTGCCATGCCAAGGGCAGTGTCACCTGGTGCCACTACTCCCTCCTCATCAGATGTGCTGGGCTGGCTCAGATCACACCTCAGTATGGGCCAGGTTCAGCAGCTCCAGTGCCAAAGCTGTCCCCCACCGCTCTGCCCCTCATCAGGTCCCTTCACAGGGCCAGGCACACAGCAGAACTTGGTTTTCACTATCCCACATAGTGCAGGAAGATGCTGAGTATTTTAGAGAGGTCTAACCATCTCACTTTTACAATCTTGCCACAGTGATACTTCAAGCTGAAGCCTTTATTTCAGGCAGAGCTCCAGAATAGGCAGCAGCACTGCTCTGTGGTCCAAGCAGCAGTCTCCATGATTTGCCATGGCCAGGACCAGCAAACTCCAAGGATCCACAAACTCCATAGCCTTCCACATTAATTCCAGCAAGAGTGACTCTTGAATTCCCACAGTGCCAGACCCTCAAGCAGAGCTCTGAGGAAAAACAACAAAACCTGAACTACTCTCCGCTACCTCCCAGACATCTCAAAGGGCATCCTTCCTACTTTGGTGAGGGCAAAGCAGAGACATAGCAAGGGAACCATTGAGTTTGGCCCTTCCTAACTTCCACGGGCACCACCAAAAATCCATTAATTCTGAGGCTAAGGAAGGAAAGTCCTTCTCAGCAGCTCCTCAGATTAACCAAGGAGAAAGACTAATTTCTGAAGCTAGTTATCATTTAATAGCCCAGATGGCAGGAGAAAAAAGTTACCCCATCACAGGGACTAACTGAATTGGGATGTCTACACTCAGACTCATGTCTAAGAAACTTAGATTTGAAAGAGTGAGAAAGGAGAAGGAAGCTTCTTCAGAGGGTATTCACAAGCACCAGGACACAAGGAGATAATGGGGAGATTCCCACATCCATCCTCCTGTCAGAGCAACTCAGTGCCCAACTCAAGACCAAGAGGATGTCTGGGAATACATCAGTTCCCAGAACCCCTGTGTTCATGGTGACTCCACGGTGTCTGCTTAGCCAACAATCTGTCACTGACAGAAAGCTGCATCTAACACTTCGGGGACTTTTGGGATGCATGAAAACAGCTCTGAGGCACCATCCTGCTTCAGCCAGGCCAAGTGCAAGAGGATTAGCAAGTGGTGACTTTAACTATTACAGCTTCACGTTCCTCATAGTGAAGAGCAGCATCAGAGGAGAGATTTGACTCCAGAACTTACACTAACCTTATTTGTTTTCAGCTGGAGAGCTGGAATCCACACATGCACAAGGTATCTAGGTCCACTCAAGCAGAGATTACAGAAGTCAAGAGATGCCTGGCACCAGTCCATGAAGTGCTACAGACATCCAGCACACAACACAACCCATTCACCAGCAGAATTCCCAGGCAATTCTGGCAACCCTGGAGTGCAGCAGCTAAGGAAAAAGGGACGTAAGACTTGCTACTGAGAAGGCTGTTTGGAAGCCAAGAGCCTTCTGCCTCTCCAACACAGTTTTCTAACCCACAGCCTTCCATGGACCAACAGGGAAGATCACAGAATTACAGAACGATTTAGTTTAAACGGGATCTTAAAGACCATCTTGTTCTACTCCCTGCCATGGGCAGGGACACTTTCCACTATCCCAGGTTGCTCCAAGCCCCATCCAACCTGGCCTTGAACACTTCCAGAGATGGGGCAACCAGGGCTTCTCTATGCAACCTGTGCCAGGGCTTCACCCTACCACATGGAAGTATTTCTCCCTAAGATGATCCTCTCTGGCAGAGCTGAGCCAGGACCTCACCTGGGCTCTCCCAGCACAACTTCACATTTAACACTTTGCACCTTCAGCAGTCCAGGATCCCCAGGCTCTACCTCAAGAGCAGCAGCCATCACCCATGGAGCTGCAAACACGCCCTTCAGACCAGCCAAGAGGACGCACAGGATAACCACAGACTTCAACTGCCAGTTTAGCGGCACTTATGCAGCCAGCTCCAGATTTCTCATACTACTGGTAGACCTACAACTTCCTAGTGACTTCCCAGGAGAGCAAGAACTAACTTCTAGAGTAGAACCAACATGTCTGCATCAGAAACTCCAGAGAACAGGGTGAACATACAGGGTTTTATTGCTTTGCAGCCATGGACACAACACAGTGTCCACGGGAAGCATGAGAGCTCCTCCAGCTGCTGGAAAAAGCTCTGCCTGCCATAGGGGTGGGAGTGCAGCACCTAGGCAGCTGCCTGTCTCACACTACCCTTTGGGACTTGCAGGAGAGATGCAGCCACGCAGATTGGCGGCTGCCTGGAAAATTAAACAGAAGATAGCAGCAAGTGGGGAGGGATCGCGTTTGGGGAGGTGTCTGGTGAGGAACAGCAGGGACTGACATTAGGCCCTGTTTGTTTAACATTCCCGTTAACGACCTCGAGAGGAGTGAGAGGCATTCCTGTCCTCCGCATGTCACCAGCCAGGAAGCGGCTGCGAGATCCAGGGGCTCGAAGATAAGATAAAGGGAAAGACTGAATTTGGGAGCATCGCCCCGCTGTATCTGGGGCACACGGCACCCTTCTGTGAACGCTTGGGGAGGCAGTGGGGGCGCTTGGGAGCACGGTGGGGGGGTGGAGGAGTGTCCGCAGCACCAGGATCCGGCAGTGTTATCCATGCAGTGTGGGAAAATATTCCAGCACAACCTCCTGCATATGTTGGGACTGAAGGATTTCACTTTGCACTGAATTTATTTATCACTCTGTATCAAAGGGAGCTTCTGGGAAAGAATTTGAGCCCCCAGACCATGATGGGATCCTGAACACAGGATCACTCCTTATACCTCTGTTAGCCTCTGCAGTGAGAAGCAGCTCCCGGTCATCCAGGAGGTACTGGAAAAACAAGCATTCAGAGTAGGCTCAGGGTAGCCACCATGGAGCCCAAACTATGCTCACCACCCACAGCATTATTTCTGTTGGATTCTGGTGAAGAAAACTTTCCAACAGCAATCCTACCAGGGACTGGGACATTAACTCCCCGCCAGTCCCAGCCTAACCAAGGCAGCGGGTCTTTTGCTGCAGCCCTGGGTGCAGGATGGCAGACACACCCAGCGAGGCCACAGACCATCCAACAGGGTGGACAGACCGTGCCCCTCACCACATACTCCTGGAGGCTGCACAGTGGAGAGCAGGACCCCTTCGGTCCAATCCCTGCCCACTCTCCAGGGATGCTATCTTTAACTCAGTTTTCCAGCCATCAAGCTCCACTCCTGGGAGGACCAGCCTCTCCAGAGGGTGAGGATTTCCAGGCTCCTGAAATGCTTTATCACCCACTTTGCCAAATAACCACCCAGCAGTGGGAAACAGACCAGCTCCGGCCCCCAGCACCAGGAGCTCACCCGACCATCACCTGTGAGGCACCAGCCCAGCCGGAGCAACGCCACTGGGATGGGACGCACCAAAAGGCATCAACCTCGGGGAACTTTGCAGGCCAGTGAATAATTGGATCAAGGAGCCACACTGAGTCTTCTGTACGCACAGGCACAGCCTGTAAAATCTCCCAGGTACCAAACCTCCCTCCACCGCGAGCAGCACAGGGCCCCAGGTGCTCTGGCCCACCCACACCAGTACCACCCAGTGACACTGGGACATCCCACCAGCAGCATCCACATCTCACTGCATCATCACATCACTTATGCCTTGCTCCACTCTGCGGACAGAATCACTACAGCCACCACCTGCCAATCCATTCCACCCCATTACTCGGGTCACCCTCGCCAGGGCTGAAGCCCAGGGGACACGATAGCCCTAAGTCAGCTGGCGCGCAGGGCCCGCGCAGCTCTGGTGGGTGGTGGAGCAAGCCAGGCGCCATGTTGCGGCGGCGCGAATGCACGGAGGACAGCAAGGGGAGGGGACTGAGCACCTCCCCAGTCCTGAGGGCCAGGCGCAGAGGACTGCAGCAAAACGTTTCCAAGACCAGGCATTTTCCAGAGCCCTCTCCAAGATGGAGGGCAGCTAGTAACTCGCTATTCCAATATCTGCTCCAGGGGTGCAGTGATGACATCAGCCAATGGCTCCAACAGCCAAAGTGCAAACGTGGAGGGCTGCAAGCTCTGGCATGTGGCTATACACAATCAACCCTTACTAGCTTTTCCAGCCCTGAATCCAGCAGCATCCAGGCTCTGGCTTGCAGTGGTATCTGGGAGAAGGGGCTGCCGGCAGGTCAGCTCACAGTCCTCCAGCCCCAGCCAGGCTGCCAGCACACACGGAGCAAGGCAGGGGCTCCTCCACTATTGTCCAAGCGTCTCCCTTGCAGCCCACACGGGCAGAACGGTACTAGATCCAGGAGACCTCCAGCTACAGGGACTTGGGAACAGGACACCATGCCCACGGGCACCGGCTGCGCTGGATGGAGCGAGGACCTGCCAGCCCTCTGCCCCCACAGGGCTAGAGGGACACTGGGCTGCCCGACCCCAGCCCCTCCTCGGGAAGGCCCGGGGACTCCAGCACCAGCTCCTCAACACCTCCGTACTCTGGCTCCCACAGCAGCCCCGGCATCCGGGCTCCGGTTCCCCGACGACCTGGGGTCCAGCCCTGACAGGACCTCTATTCCCCAAGACGCGCTGCGCTCCTTCTGTTTCCTCGACGTTCCGCTGCCGTCTCCGCGGTCTCCGATACCGCTCTGCTCCATCTCTAATACCCCAGCCCCTGTTCCCCGACGACACTGCGCTCCGCCCGTCGTCCCCCGATACCCTGGCGCTCCATCGCGACCCAGCCCCAGCCCGGTCCCCGACCTCCAGCCACTCCAATGTCCCAGTGCCGGCGCCGCTCCCAGTTCCCCGTCGCCCCATCTCCCATCCCCATGCCAGCGCCCACCTCCTCCTCGACGGTGCCGCCGCTGTTGGTGTGCTCGGTGTCCTTGTTGAGGTTGCTCATGGTGGGGTGCCGGAGGGGGGGTGCGTGCCGGCTGCTCCGGAGCTCCGCTGGGCCGAGCCGGGGTGCCGGTGTGGTGCTGGTGTGCGGGGGCGATGTGGGGCGGGGCGGTACGGCGCTGCCTTCCCGGCTCACATAAGGCGTCCCGGGACGGCGCCGATGTTAAGGGCCGGGCCAGGCCGGGCGGAGCGGGGCTGAGTAGAGCGCAACGAGCCGCAGCTGCGGGGCTGACGCGCCCCAGCCCCAGCCACCGCTCCCGGTGCCGCCACCGCTCACCGAGCAGCGGGGCCGGGACCCGCCCGCCTGCCCCGCCCGGGGCCGCCCCCGGCCGCCGCCGCCGCCAATCCAGGCCCAGCCCGGCCCCCCGGGACCGAGGGGAAATTTTTTTGTTGTTGTTGGGCTCGAGTTATTTTAATTATTTTTTTCCCTCCTTTCCACAAAAAACTTTGTCAACTTTGATGAACTTTCGGGTTTCGACTTTCTTAAAGGGCCCGCCGGGCTCTGATCTCGCGGCGGGGACATGCCGTTCCCTCAGTGCATCCCCGGGGCGGGGAGACATGGCTCAGCCCCGCAAGGGTCCGAGAGCCCCTACTGCACCTTTGTGACCCCCGATGAGAACCCCGAGCTCCAAGAACAGCAGCCGTCAGAGCTCAGGACGGGGGTCCCGTAACTCCGGGACAGCAGTCCTGAGCCTCAGGGGAGCAGCCCCAAATCTGCCCCGACAATATCCCCGGTCTCCTGGGGACAACAGCCTGGTTCCACCTTCCAGGTCAGCCCCACAACCATCCTCACGGACATCGATGTGCGCCCCGTTCTTGGGTCTGGGAAGAGGAGCAGGGTTGAGGCATAGAATCATGGAATCTGTGCGTGGCGTGGGTGGGAAGGGACCTTAAATTTCACCTCGTTCAACCCCCTGCCATGGGTAGGGACATCTTGCACTATCCCAGGTTGCTCCAAGCCCCATCCAACCTGGCCTTGGACACTTTCCAGGGACGGGGCAGGCACAACTTTTCTGAGCAACCTGAGCCAGGGCCTCACCACCCTCATCTTCTTTCCTTTCTCCCTGCCCACATGGGTGCCCAATTGGCCAGCACAGCCTGCAATTAGATAACATGAGCAGAAAATGGAATACATAGCCTATTCTTCCATACTGCATCTTCCAGCTTGGTTCCTCTGTGAAGCATAAGTGTAAAACCCCCAGAGCTTGGGTCAACCTACCAAGTGAGAGATGTCCAGGCATCTAAGCGCTGTTATCTTAACCAGCATTTCTTGTGCCCAGTCGGTGCTGCTTCCCCAGCACCGAAGCCAGGTGAGAGAGAGGAAACATCAGCCGTGTCCTGCCCTGGGGGTCCCACAGCCCCTCCACACTGCAAAAGCCAAGTATGTTCCCTGTCCTCCATTGGCCTGGCTGGAGACACCTGTGTGTCCTCAAGGCACTGAATGTCACTTCAAAGTCAAACTGAGTCCACACCTGTCTCTCAGTGACCATTTCTTTCCAGCAGGAGCTCATGTGCATGTTGTGAAGAGGTGTGAGCCTGGCTGGGGGTAACCACAGCTGAGTTCCCACCACACCTGGGTCCACTGACCTGTTCAAGCCTCAGCCTCTGACTCCGTTTGCCACCTGGCTACAGAGAGGCACCCTCTCTGTAAAAATGTAACCCTAACCTCAGCCATCCCCATGCACAAGTATCGTTCAGCACAACCCACAGCACTCCGAGTCTGGCACCAGAAAGGCAATACAGGAAACACCATCACCAAGATGGTGCCCACAGCCAAGTGCATGTGGGGCCAAGTAATTCCATCACAGGAGGTATGTTAGAGGAGATGAAACATCCTCCTGGGAGCATTACCTTTATGTTCCCCTGCTTTCTAGGTTATGGCTTTTAGCAGCAGCAGCCGTTTGCATGTGGCACAGAGGGTTATGTATGGAGTCCTCCTACAGAGGCAAAGTGACCACTTCTTTTTCCAAGGCTTTGTAATAAGCTGCTAAGCCAGAGAGCCTGATCCCTGCCAGGTCCTGCATGAGAAGAGAAAACTCCCAATTTTTGACTAAAAAAATCCCCAATTTATTTTTTTTAATGCTGTCCTACAGAAGGGTTTTTGAGAGATTTCACATACCAGCTCTGAGCACCACAGCAAGACCTCCCCTAAACTGCCCACAGAATTCAGCACGGACAGATCCAGATCAGAGCAAGGACTTTCTCCAGTCTTCAGGGATAGTGCCCTTCACCATAACTTTGTCCCCAAGACTGGGGGACAGTCCCATAAGGCTGTGCAGGAATAACTCCCAGGAAGAGTGTTGCCTACCATTCCTCAAGGATTCTAAGAGAGTCTGACCTAACAAAGACCAGGAATATTTGCTTCCTGTGCTAATTGAGCAAAAACCAGTGTAACATCATAGCACTTTCTCTGTGTTTAGGCTTGGTGTTTCACTTTCTATAGACTTTGAGTGCGAAGCCTGAGGCAAGTGGAGGAAGGCACAAAGGGTGGAAGTCAGGAGCAGCAGCAGGTTTTCATCAGACCCCGAAGGACCCCCATGTTGCACACACATGTAGAGCAGATATTCTGCCTCTTCCAGAGTAGGAAAACCCTGGCCACAAACAGAAGAGTTTCTGTATCCATCACACGGAGGCAATAACAGTAGGTACACCACATCACTACCATACTGGTGGCCACAACCTCTGGTTTACTTTGTAGGCAAATCCATGGTATTGCGCTGGAGATAGGTGTCCTCCTTGCACAGCCTCAGAGCTGTATGTGGTGGCAGCATCCCTACAATCCCAGCGTCTTGTGGGTCATTGTCCCTTTGCTATCTTCATAAACATTACACACAGGCAGCCTCTCCCCTCCCAAAGCACTGCAGCATGTGCTTCAACATATGTTGCCCTTAATGGTCCAGCCACCTGCACATAGAGGGGATGTTTTCTCCTCCCAGGAACTTAAAGGGGTGGACAGAAGTTGGGACAAATGAAGCCATCACTGCTACCAGCTTGTGCAGGTGAGCCAGTCCACCAGAAAATGGTGATGTCTCTGCAGAGATTTTGGCTGAGGATTCCACTTCCACCTGGAGATGCTCAGCTTTAAGTAAGTGATCCAAGGTCACACCAGCTGAACCAGTGCAAGAGCAGGCAACACTTCGGTTTGGACTTTGCTTGCCCGTGTCTTACATCATACTTTTCCTCCTAAAGTACCTTCCACTCAACAGCATCTGGCTCTGCAGTCTGGCTAAGGACTACACCAGAGCTTTGTCCTTGCCATATCATGTCCACTAAGATGTGATGGTTAGAAGAGCAGAGGTGATGCTGTGACCCATACAGCATCCACTTACCTCTCCCACATCAATTCCTCATCAGGGTGGACAAGTTGACAGTGAACCTTGTGGTAATGTCCCACACAAGCAGCTTCAACCATGCTGTCCTGCATGAAAACGATGGGAATGACAGAGCCTCACCAGGGAAAAGGGGTAAAAGCTGTGAGGTGCTCACAACCAACAAGGCTGGACTAGCAGGTCCTGAAAAGGGAGTTAAAAAAGTACTTGAGACAGAAACAGGTTGAAATCAGCTGAGAAATCAAGGTAAGTCTTGAAATGACAGCCAGCTGTGGACAGTCTTGTGTTTTCCCACAGTTTCTCAGCTTTGAAAGGGCTCTTTCTCATTCTTGAACAAGCAGGTTTTCCGCTTGTTGGATGCTGGTTAAGGTGATAACAAGGGATGTCTCTCTCCGGCTGGGCTCCTGCATCCTGCCCACTCATTCTGTGATCCCAGACCTCCT
The DNA here is from genome assembly GCF_052056855.1 of Sturnus vulgaris. NCBI lineage: Eukaryota > Metazoa > Chordata > Aves > Passeriformes > Sturnidae > Sturnus > Sturnus vulgaris. Next base: position 828,442 of record NC_142255.1, read on the forward strand.
TCGCCCATCTGTAGCAAGGCAATGGATTTTATCTGGGGTATCATGGTGGTTGTCATGGGGGCACTTTAGGCCCCTGTTCCTGCTGAGCCCATCACAGGCAGTGCCACACTTTGGCTAAGATGCTGGATTGTTTTTGCTGTTTCTCACTGCTTATCTGGGACAACAACTGAGTCTTGGCATTTGTCCCAGGGCAGAGAGGATGCTCCCATGCCACTTCCAACATTTCTGAGGTATGGAGAAGGGAGGACTTCTTCTGCTTGCCACTGGCACCAATTTCTCCGCCTCTTGTCCTTGTCCAGGAGATCCCACATCTCCCCAGACTGCTCTGCTGATTTCCTCCGTCCTCTGCCCCATTCCAGCTGCTCTTGCCTCATGCTCTTAGTCTTTCTAGTTAATTATTCTGAACTGGGATTTGCTATGCTGGCTGGAAAGAGGCCACCAACCATGGGAGATGGAAGAACACTGATTTCCAAGCAAGCAGTGAGACCAGACAACACCCTGTCACAGCTCAGACCAGTGACAGGCACATGCAAGCTGAGTGCGAGTGACTCTTTACAGGGCCTCATTTGAGTTCTCAGAGAACTTTCTGACTACAAGGCTTTGGGGATGCTTTTGGTATGGATCAGCATCCAAACATCTGTAGACTTGTTATAGCGAAGGTGGGAAGGGACCTCAGAACTCACGCATCCAACATCCTGTGTGACTGTCACTAGCTCTGGGTCAGGTTGGCCCTACCTTGAAAACCCCTAAGGATGGACCAACCACACTTCTCTAGGTGTCCATCCCAAGGCTGCACCATCCAGCAGGGAAGAAGTCTTCCCTAACACCTGTCTTGACTCTCTCAAGCCACCATGTGTGGCTGCTGCCCCATGTTACATCATCTGCTGCTGGTATCAAGGAAAGTGTAACTCCACCATCTTTGTAACTACCCCTCTAGGGAGGTGTAAGCTGCAAATATACCTCTGTTCAATCACTTTTGGCCAGACTAACCCAGCTCAGTTCCTTGCTGACCCCTCACTAGCACTTTCTGTGATTCCCCCTCTCCCAGTCTGCATTTCTGCTTGACACAGAGCCTACCCAGCCATTCCTCCCACCCTGCAGCCTCTTTTGGTCTATCTGTCTCCAAACAGCAGGGATGGTACTTGGTCAAGGCCAAGTTCCCAACCCCTTCCCTGGATTTGATCCTTCCATTGGACCAAATGCCATGTGGTGCCCTAAGCACCAAAAAGGGCAGAGGATAAAAGGTGCAAGATTAGTACCAGAGACCACTGGTACTTGAGTACCAAATCACAGGATGCAGTTAGCCCCATCCTGGGAGCTGTGTAGGACTTTGGGTGGCCCAGTGGGTGCAGAGCAGAGACAAGCAGCAGTGGAATTGCAGAGTTCATCCAGCATCACATACCTGGAGTAGCTGCTTTGAGGACAGCAGTGAGTGCTTTCAAATTTTAATTCCTTTCTGTACGTCACTGCTCATCTTTTCCAGCTCCGCCTTCCCCCAGGAGGACAAGCTGAAGCTAACTGAGAGAGACAAGAGCTCGGAGGTGTGCGCAAATGTTTGCTCAGACGCATCGGATCGCTGCAAAGCTGCTTTTATGGGCATTTCGGAGCAGCTCCTGGCAGCGCCGCCCAAAACGAGCTCCGTGGAAGCTGCAGTGCCCCATGACGTGAACCCACCAAGTGGGCTTCTGACCAAAAACGGGTGAGGAGAGCTTGTATTTACACTACTTGAATAAAAAGATAGCACCAAACAGAAAAGCCTGTTTGGAGCCAGGAGCGGGAACAATAAACCCAAACACTTTCTCTGATGGGTTGCAGATGCAGCATTGCTGGGGATCTGGTAGAAAAAGCACGGCTTCATGGAGGGATTTGTCACTTAGTCATCTAGGAAATGAAGACAGGACTTTAGTCTGCCCCTAAACTCATACTTTTTTTGTCTAAGGATGAAATATAGAGAAGAAAGGGGGCAATGCTCCTCCTTGCTTGTGCAGCACTGAAACAGTGCACTGTTATTTCTTTAGTTTCATAATTGTCATTTGCACTGCCAGGAATATTAATTATGAGGGAATAAACCACAGAGAATTTGTTAACTAAAGGCCCCAAATCCAGTTCAGTCCTGTGCACGGGATGCCGCACACCTGGCTCTAGCACTCCTGCACTGAACTGCTGCCCAAGGGGCACGCATGGCTGATTTTTAACAAGGACTTTTTGAGGTGTGGAGTGCAGGCTGTTCTAGCTCTAGGTCTAGGTGTCCCTAGGCCTGGAGGACATGGAGCATTGGGGCTCTCCCTCTGTCCATCCCCCACAGCTCTTTCCACCATTGTTCAGCCATGAGAGCAGCTGAAGCCACCACCGTAGTGCTCTTGTGGGCTAAAATTCTCATAGTGGATGGACCTCACCAACGACAGGATCATTCCATTGCCTCGTCCAGAGAGGAGCTGGGAGCTGTCCAGGTTGCTGTGGTCCCATGCCAGCTGTAATGGAGGGTTTTCTGCTGTTGAATCTGTCTTTCCTCCCTGGAGCCACATCAGGAGCTGCCCCACTGGCAGAGGACAGGCTCAAGACTCCCCAGCTGCACTATCACTGCTCCTGGTCAGCAGACACAGCTCTGCTCTGGCACCTGGCACTTGGCATTAACAAAGTCTGGCATTAATGGCTGCCAGACCTGTCACAGCAGCAGGGAAGAGGCACAGCACCTCTGGCAAGTCCTGCTGGGTCAGATCTCACCCCTTCCCTGCTCTACAATTGTTTGAGTGAGGTTTTGACCAGGTGCTCAGTGAGAAATTAGCTTCAGTGCCAACAGGGGTGTGGAGCAGCAGGGATGGGACATAGCTTGACCCAGAGCACTAAGAGACAATCTGTGTTATTGATGTCCTGAGCCCTCATGTGTGGTCCTATCCCCAGGATCTGGCCCAGGACCCTCAGGGTGTCAGCAGATCCAGCTTTGGATCCCTCATCCAGGTGCCACCAAAGAGAGTACCATGTCCCATCCTCTCCAGAGCTACCTCTGACCATCAACAGGGCTCTGCAGGCCTCATCCTCTGCTACAGCATCTTCATCTCTAATTAACAGACATGGATCATAAGGAAGGGAGAAATACTCCCAATGTTTGCCATTAAGTATCTGTACAGCCAAAGAGGGCCACCTCTGTAAGGGAGGAGATGGACAGCTTTGACCTGTGCCATGTGATACGTCTCCTGGTCGCAGCAGAACACACCAACCCGAACTCCCTGAGAGGAAGGTGTCCCATTTTCACCAAGGTTATTAATGTCCAGCCCCTCTGCACACTGGAGACCTTGTCAAACAAAACAAAAGGACTTGTTGTGGAGGAATCCTTGGCAACACAACCAACATACACATGACCTTCCGACTTGGAAAACAGATTGTCAAAAACCCAAGTGAGCGATTCTGCCACATGTGGCATGGCTCAGCTCCCCAGCCACTGACGCTGGCCTGGGATGCACTGCGAGTCCAAAAGCCTGCTGGAGCATGCCAGAGCACAAGAGGGGATGTGTGGGATGAGCATCACTCCACCCTGGATGTGGTACTTTCTCTGTGGCAGCTGCAAGCTTGGAAAAGCTCTTTATCAGTTCACTTATCATGTCCTTCCCCAGGACATTCCCAGATCCCATGGGTTCCCCTCAGGCAGCCCTCTGCACAGGCATCCTGGGGTATGTGTCCATGGGTGCCCTCAAGGGTAGGAAAAAAGTTTCCTTGCAACTTTCTTCCTGCTCCCTGCTGTTCTCCACGTGCTGAGCACTGTGGAGGACAGCCAGGGACACCTCCATTATTAAACGCCCTGTGTGATACTGCCCAGCATGGGGGAGATCCCAGCATGGATGTGGCACAGAGGAGAGGGTGCTGACTCCAGCCTCCCATCTCCTCTTGCCAAGCAGGACCCATGCTCTCCTCCTGGAGATGATACTGCCCATTCAAGGGTGCAACCTGCTGTGTTAAAGCCACTGCCAGAACTCTGAAGGCTGTTCCTCAGTCATGTGAATAATGAGAGGTATTAAGTCAGGAGGATGAGAGCTAAATGAAGCATTGCCTTGCAAGAGGCTGCTCCATCCATCTTGCTTGTCTTTGGGCAGAGAAGGGAAGACGGAGGGCAGCACAGGGGCAAACCAAGCATGGCAGCACGACTCCGTTGTCCCTCCTGCCCTCCTGGAGCTGGGGGTACAATGAAAGACAATGTGGCACAGCCACACCCTTCCCAGTGCTGTTGCCTCATGGGTGATGCACCACAGCCAAGGCTCCTGCACCATCTGCAGGGTTTTCATACAGTCCTCAGTTTGGCCACAGCCCAGAGTTCCTGACAGGCACATTAGTGGCCCGTCCCCATCCCCAGGGCACCCTAAGTCTCATCCCTTGGAGTTTCCAGCCTTGGCAGGAAACCAATACATCTTCCCAGTTTTCAACCCCAGTAAGGCCAGACTTGTTTAAACTGGACTGTTTAGATGACTTGGTGTATGTTGGACACCCAGCCTGAAAGATTCAGCTCATGAGAAAAGTTTGGCAAAGCCCTAAAACCAGGGAAAACAAAGAGTTTTATCATGGGAAGCACTGATCCCTGAGATGAGCTGTAATTATTTCTGTCCTGCTTCGACCACAGTGCATAAACACTGAGGACTGATAGCACAAGGGCTGACTTTCCAGAGCTGATCCCTTCAGCTGATGTGGTAAGCTGTGGTACAAAGTGCCCATGTCCCTGCAAGGAACATGCTGAGCTCTCATCTGCAGTCTAGGCATTTCCCCCCAAATCCCTATGAAACATCCATTGCATCACTGACCATCACCAGTGCAAACTTCCTTGGAAAAATTCATTTTCACGCAAGGAATAAAGCTTGGAAAATTCCAGCCTCAGTGGGGAATGACAAGCAAGGGGCTGTGATGGAAACTATTTTGCAACCTTAATTATTTTACTCCAAAGGCTGGCAGCCTGTAATCACATTAGTCTCCTTGAGAAAGTCTGCCCCACCAGAGCCCCTCTTGCCCTCTCATCACTTCCCCCAGGCCCTGAAAAGAGCTTGCAGGGAAGCTCGGAGGCCTGGTGAGCCCCTGCATGCAGCCTGCCAGGCGATCCCGGGAATGCCTGATTTACAGTGTTATGCTTCATTCTGTTTACGCCAGGCGAGTTATTTAAAACGAGGAGAGTGAGAGGAGCCCGGGTTTTGTTTAAAAGTCCGGCAAAGAGATTTGCCTTAAATAGTCAAGAGCTGAGGTTGGAGGGGAAGCCGCCCAGCAGCATGGACCTCCGGGATGGGAGCAGAGCTGGCACCCGCGGGGGGAGCTGGCTGGCTGCGGGAGAGGTGGCAGAAGCCTCACATTTAACCCCGGGGAGTTAAACCATCCTTGCAGCCCCGGCTTTGAGTGGCCTGTGGCAGCGGGGACATGGTTCACCTCCACAACATGAAACACAATTTTAGAGGAGAAACAGCATTGAACCCTAGTGATGGCAATCCAAAAAGCTGCTCCGCAGCCAGAACTGGCACAGTCATCCCAAAGGAAGCCATGCACAGACTGGCACAGCCCCAGCTCTGAACCCTCTGGGCAGCCCCTGCCAGCCCTTGAGGCCTCCTCCTCAGAGCAAGGCCCAATGTAAGGCCCCACTGCTGGAAGGGCCTCCCTCAGGGGACTGACATGAACTTGGTTTGCTTGGTGCTGAGCGCAGATCTGATTGCTCTCTATAAATACATCCGGGGTCAACACCAGGGACGGGGAAGAGCTATTTAAATTCAAGGGGGGATGCTGGCAAAAACAAAAGGCTATATATAAACTTTCCATGAGCAACGCCAGGCTGGAGGGAAGGTTTTAACTCCTAGAGCAGGGGGGTGGAGAAAGAGCCCCACAAGGAGTGGGGTGAAGCAATGTGATAGGGCCAGACATATTTCACTGTGTCCCCAGGGTGGGTAATCTCAGTTTCCCTCCATCCTCAAGACCAGTAAAACCAGCTGAGAGGTCAGCAACTGGCCTTAGCAACACAGAGAGAGCTCCTAGCCCCACCCCAGGAAGGACAGCAAGGGGCAAGAAGCTCTTCAGATGTTTTTCCACTTTCTTGACTTATTTGGTCAAAACTGCTGAGGAATTAATCAGAATAATGAGTAACTCGGGTGCTTCAACACACTCAGCAGCAAGGGTCGACTGCTGAAAGGCTGAACTGTTGTACCAAGCCTGGCACCCCTTGCTAGGCCTTTCCCTGCATCTTTTCTAATGCCTGCATATCACATAATTCCTGTTCCTCCTGCTCATCCTGCACCCCAAACTTCTGCACCCACTGTTTGGACAAGCATCATCTGCTAATCCCTAACCCTAGCAAGCTTTCCCATCTCTGAACCTCTCTGATCCCTGCACCCCAATGAGCCATGGTGTCTGCTCCCAGTGTACCCATTGGATCTCCCTGCCAGCTCCCTGAACACCAACAGTGGCTTGTGGGACCAGCTTGGGTGAAAAACATTGCATTTGGGAGGTGTTATGGAGATGGTGAAAAGGAGGACAAAGAGCTACGTGGTGGGACAGGCTGGTGTCATGGACCCAGTTGACAGGCAGGTTTGTGGGACACTAACCTGACTTTTTTTGGAACTTGTCTCAGATGGAATTAAGGCCGACCCCAGCAGAACCATTCACAGGGTGGGGGATGAAATACTCAGAGATGTTTAAAGCAATTCAGTGTCTCCCATGGAGGAAGGATGAATATTTCAGAGGAACTGGCACTCAAAAGAGGGCTGGGAGCCAACTAAGCATTGCAGCAAACAGCCACCCAGTCACCACAGCAGCCATGGTGTGGTCTGGCAGGGATGCTGCAGGGGATCGACTCAGAGCAGCGTATTGGAGCATTGGCTAAGGAGGCCACTTCTTCCAGAGGTGTACCATGTCTTCCCACTCTGTCCCCAGGGATGCAACAGCAGTGAAGGTTTGTTCTCATGCACAGAGCTATCCATTAGGTATCCCAGGTCACCGCAGAGTGGCTTCCTGGCAAGCGCCAAGGCAGACGCCATCTTCCCAATTCCTCCCAGCTCCCCCATCTCACTCAACCCCTCTAAGCAGTGTGGTCACTGTGCTCCCACACTGTCACCCCACATGCTGGGCTCGCTGTAAGGGGAAGATGACAGCGGTTGGTACAGAGGACATTCATTCCATCACGGGAGATCCCTCTCCTCACCCCAGTCCACACGATCTGGTCCTTTCCAGGCTGTACAAGGAGAGATCAGACTACATGAACAGCGAAGTGTGGGCTGTACATAAGGCCCATAAACACTTGCCACTGTAAGTTAAAGCAGAGCTGCCCATATCTGCCACTGTACCAAATCCTCTAAGCCACAGCCCGGAGAGAAGCCTCACCAGCACTGGTTTTGCAATGACCAGGGGAGTGTGGGGAGTCACGTCCTGGGTGAAAAGTTCAGATCCGAGCCAGGAGAGCTTCTGGGGTAGAGTAAAGGCTGTGAGATTTGGGAGGCACTGCCAAAGGATGCGCTGGCACCCCACTTCCCTACCTGGCACAGAGCTGCAAGCTGCCAACAGACACGTGCCCTCTTTGCTCCTAGTGGAGTCAGTGCAGGGCAGGACTCCAGTGTGCTGGGAACGTGTGTTTTAACTCCTGCTACATCCCCCGGGAATGGCAGCAGCAGGTCCAGAGCCAGCAGTGCAGGGATGTGGCTGGCTGATGGGAAACTTTGGGGTAGCAGGAGGGAAGGCAGCATGGCTGTCGGCACTGCTGCCACAGACTCAACCAGCACTGGGGCCACATTCCCCAGGGACAGATAAAAGCAACCATAAAAGGGGAGACCTGTCACTCAGGCTGGCCTGGCTTGTCTCAGCAGAGCAGGGAGAGTGGAGCACCACTCAGCAAGCGGGTGCCACCGCAGCTCCAGGAGCTGCGAGCCACCTTATCAGCTGCATGTCACAGCCCGGGTGCTCAGGAACTGCTGAGTGATGCCAGGGAAGGCACCAACTCACCAGGCACCTCTTAGCAGCCTCAGCTCCGTCCTCTCTGCGATGGCAACGTGCAGCCTTATGTCTAGTTGGAGCCATCACATCCCATCAAGCTCCACTGGCCACTTGGTCCGTACATCATCATCATCGTACATCCGCTACTGCAGCCCTTCAGTGGGAAATTGAGACGGCTCTGGGTGAGGTCAGGATTTCCAGGGGTACAGCCATGCTTGGTTCCCTCCATCACCCTCTGCACACAAAGGAGACGGAGCTCAGACAAAGGGAAGGCAGGAGAGAGCAGCCCCCTCCAAATGGAATGAGGAATGAGACCCTCAGTGCTCCCAGTGCAGAGCATATCCAGCAGGAGCTGTGGGGGAAGCCACCAGCTGCAGCAACTTTTGCTTACGACAAGCAAAACACTCAAGATCCATAAGCAGGAAGAGGCTCTTTTGGAGTGAACTGCAAAATATTGTCTTTGCACAGCTAAACTCCCCCGCTTGTGCCTTCTCCTTGAGGCCTCGGCAGCTCTCGGGGAGAAGGTTCCTCCTGCTCACCCCTCCGCGAAGGGCAGGGTTCCTCCTCACAGTCAATTAGTGAGCTGGGGTCGGGGGTCAAGGGGCTTCCCGAGTTCATGGCGCCTACATTTGAACCACTGCCGAGCGACACCACCACCAAGTGGCACACACAGGGCAGTCCCCCTGGTTGTCCTGGGACACTGGGTACAACCAAACTGTGTGTGTGCCCCGAGATCTGCAACTTCCCCTCCTAACCATCAACTGCTAGGTCCTCCCCCTACACCCGGCTTCATTCCTCCCTGAACCTGACAGCCTCCAGCTGCCGGTCCAGCCCCCACACATCCCTCTGCAGAGCCTTTGTGGCTTTATCCCATCACTGGCAGGTTTGCAGGAGCGGAGGAGGAGCCCAAATCTCTCCAGCCCCATCTCAGCACCACCACACTGACCTGGGCAGCTCCACTGCATGCCAGTCCCATTGTCAGCCCCCCACAGCCCCATGCCAGCCCCATCTCCTTCCTCCGCAGGCCACGCTGCAGCAGGCCAGTGGCCGCTATCAAATATTGATAGTACTGTGTGGTAAATAAGCATTATGAATTTATGACTTGCTGAATTAAACAGGCCGTGCTTGGGCTGGCTGCTGTTTGGTGAGGCGGAAGGAACAGTGGCACTGCTGGCACATGCAGCGGCAAAGGCATGGCCCCACGGCTGACAGCATTCAGACCCAAACCAAGGGTTTGGGAACACCCAGGCTTTGGGAACACCCAGACCCTGCAGCCCTGGAGAGCTTGCACCAGGCAAAGGATCCCTTCCCCTCCTGTAAATGCCTCACTGCCCTTTGCATTTCAGCTCTCCCTAGGGCAGCTGACAGTACAAATTTCCCCCTCCTCAGACCTGCAGTACCTCAGAGCAGAGAGAAGGGAGTGAATTAAGGCTCAGGTTCACCAGTTTAAACAACAGTGAGTCCAGCACTATGGTTATGTGAGTAACTGGGTTAATTAATAACACAACAACTGTTGCCCAACACAGGAAAGAAGCACAAAATGATTCTGCTTGGTACAAAGGCGCCAGTGGAAAGTCACCTGTGAAAACCCCAGGCAGTGGGAAGGAGAGATGTCCAGCTCTATTGAAAGAGGCTGGTTTGCCACAGCCAATCCAACATGCTGGATGCAAGGAGAATCATAAGACTGGTTTGGGTTGGGAGGGACCTTAAAGCCCATCACCTTCCAATACCATGCCACAGGCAGGGACACCTTCCAGTAGAGCAGGTTGCTCAGAGCCCTGTCCAAACTGACCTTGAACACTTACAGGGATGGGTGTGAGAGAGTGGCATGGCTTGACATCTGAGCCTGGCTGCCTCTCTGGAAGATGTTTGGGTATTCTTGTGAACATCTTCACAAGAAGTGAGATGTAAGGACAGGATGGTGGGAAAGGAGATGGGATAAACACTGCAGCAGCATGTGAGACATCACCTAATTTGGGCCACGGGGGTAAGTGCCAAAGGAAGAGCCAGAGGATGGGATTTCCAGGATTGACACAAGAGGGAGCACAGGGAAGCATAAAAGCAGCGAGAAAGGCTCCCTGCCAGCACCATTTCCCAAGGGAGCACCAAGCAGGGCTGGTCCTGTTTATCAGGACCATAGAATCACTGTTTGGCTTGGAAGACACCATCTCGTTCCACCCCCCCCCCCCCTCCCGCCATTGGCTGGGACACTTTACACTAGATCAGGTCACTCCAAACTCCTTCCAGCATGACCTTGGATCAAGCCCAGAGAAGGAAATATTTTTGCCCATGCAAATATGGCCCTTTACACCTCCTAGCCATACGACAGATTGGTCACTCAGGCCTGGAACATTGTTGCCACCATGTCCCCTGTGAGGTGGCAGTAGGGTGTCACCAGGCCTGGCCGGTCCCCATGCTTAGCAGATGGGACCCCCACCCTCACTGTTAACACAGCAAATGATCTCAGCCCCCTTGGTGTGCCAGGACTGGGGCTGGTTCCCAGCACAGGGTATATCCTTCAAGGACCAGCACGGCCAGGCCCTGGTGTGACACCACAAAGCCACTATCATGGAATTGCAAACTATCCTGCACTTGGGTTACCTGCTTCTCAAATTAGCTCTGGCATGTCTTCTCCAAGCTTCTCTTCCTTAAGTGACAGTGGAGCCACCAAGGAGGATCGGCAAAGGGGCTGGCTGGGGTTGCTGCTTTGGGTCACTGCTGCCCCCTTCCCACCCCATTTTCCTGTCTCCATCGGGTGTCCAGGGCTTTGTCACCTAACAGTAGGAACCATAGACACTCCTGGCATACTTAGCTCATCACACATCAGACAGAGCCAGCTGGGCTCTTTCACCACCACTAAATTTATCCCTGAAGACCCCCTCCATGGTACAGTCAGTTCCCATCACTGGGTGATGCTTCACTCCCACTCCCACAGTTCCCCCATCGACCCCCCCACCTCCTCCCCCAGGCCAGGATATTCCCACATGGTTGCACATGAGCTGGCTTGCCTGAGAGCAGCCGCGTTCACATGGGACAGCAGTGGGGCTGGACCCCCTGAGGATGCTCCAGCCTGACTACCAGGGAAGAGCCTGCAGGCTTCAGCCTAGCACCAGGGGGGGACATTGCTGTACCCCCCACAAGCTGGCCCTATGCACCACCATGGCATCAGCTCCTCTCCCCGGCTGGGCAGGGTGCCACAGGGTGTGTGCTGGCAGACCAGGCATGGCTGCCTGGTCTGCCAGCACACACCAAGAAGAGGGGGAAACCAAACATGGGTAAGACCTCCTCATAGGAAGCCCAGCAGAGTCCTGACATCACCTCCCACTCCCCCTCATGAAACCACAAAGGGTTTGGGGTGCTAAGGAGGCTGCAACGAATGTCATGAATGTAAGCACATGCCAACCTGGGGATGACACCGTGCACTTAAGCCACATTACTCCCTCCCCACCGATGACAGCTGGGAATGGCCAGACAAAGAGCAGACTCCAGCTTCCTTGCTGGATCCACAACCAGAGATGGCCAGGGAGTTTGAACACTAATTTATCAAGCTTCCAAGACAACAGAAAAAGCTTATTCTTGCATGGCTGCAGTATTAAAATCGGAGATATGGCTGACCCTGCGTTTGTCCAGTGAAGAGTCCTGGGAGCTTGAAATCCCAGCCAGCACAGGATGCAATGCTCAGAGCTCGTCCTATTGGAAAGCACAACTGGAGCTCAGGAGGAAAACGCTCGTTGTGAAAGAGTGACCCCAACTGTCGTGATGGAAGGAAACCATTGCTGGAAAGCTCAGCTGGGAACCTCTGCTGCTGCTCAGCTGTGTGACACCAGACAGCGAGAGCTGAAATCTCTGGGGCAAAGCGTAAAACCACTGTGGGGAGACACAAGACAGGAACAGAAGTTACAGGGTCTCGCAGGGGACTTGGCTCCCTGTCCTTCTCCAGCAGGAGTTTGCTGCGGGGAGAGTAAAGCAGGGTGGTGAGAACTTGGTTTGGCATTAAAACATTGAAAGATATATTTGAGTCCCAAAAATTCAGCTGGGATTTAAATGCATTGAGCTCTCAGTGCCAGCAACACTGAGACACAGCACTGTCCCTGGTGTCACCTCCTGGGACTGGAACCCTCCTGGCCCACACCAGCCATCTGTGCCCCTACAGAACCACAGGAGTTGACATGAACCCTAAAAAGGAGAATACAGTCATGCGTAAGAATGTAGGGGACAGAGGACCAAGGGAGGGACAAAAGACCAGGTAATGGATGAGGTGACCAGTGACACTGACAGGGGCTGCCTGGAGATGTGATGCAGCAGGAACAGGGTGACTGTGAAGATGAAGCCTGGGTTTGGTCCCAAGTACCCGTCACCCTACAGTGCTGCCCTCCAGCGGCAGGGCAGATGAGGTACAGCCCCCTCAGCATCACTCTCACACCTGGATTCACTCTATCACAGCCTAGGACACCCTCAGCAACTGACACAAACCAGGGAAATATGGACCAGCTTGGGAACACTTGGGGAATATAACCCACCAGCTGCCTGAAAATCTATCCCACGCCTGCCAGAGGCTGTGATTGCTGTCCCAAGGACCAATGAAGAGGGCAACCACAGCTTTGGGTCAGAATTTTTTCACCACCACAAATAGAAATTTCCACAGGAAAAGCTCTGCATCTTGCCATTGCTTCCCTGCTCTGTTGTTGCTCCCTTTGACTTCCAAGCAATCCCACATTCCTGTCCCAAATAAACTACCTTCCTCACACACATCCAGCCCGGCTGCAAGAGAGTGACTTGGAAATGCATAGAGAAAACAGGTGGAAGATGGTGGCTGGGCTGAATATCCCATAAAAGCTCCACAGAGCCGTTCGTGGAAGCAAGCCTGGTAAGGCTGTGCCTGGGACAGGGGACTGCTGCATTCATGTTTCCGGGGCTCTTCCTGCAGGATAATGGCCCCAGCAAGTCCTGGAGATTTGCAGGACAAGGAACTCAGAAACAAAGCCCTTTCTAACCAATTGAAAGGAAAGCTTGGCAAAGAGTTTTAAAAATGCTTTAACAAAAATGCTGTCAGGGCTAAAAGTGACACTTTAATAATTCCCAGGCACTAGGAGGTTTTAGTGCTCAGAGGCACCTCCTCACTTAATAAAAAGAAAGAAAACACTAAAAAGCACATGAGGTATTTCAGCTGGTCCATAACAACCTGCCCAGCTTCATGCAGCACCCAGTGCCCACTCAGACAGGGGTATGGCGGGGGAGTGATGGCTGAGGAGGGAACCGGGTGAAGGGTGGGCTGGACACCCACACTTTGGTGAGGAGCACATGGGGTGCAATGATGGGAACATGAGGCTGGGCAGTGAGGGGCTGTGTGCCCGAGCTGGAGGTGTGTGTACCCTGTGCACCCCAGCTGCCCACATTCACAATTCCACAATTCCTGCCCAGGGGAGTGGAGGCTGTGTGCCAGGTGCTGCTCTTGGCTCCCGCGGGGCTCAGCCACCGATCGTCGGGCCAGTTCCCACGACCTGCTGCGCTTCCTGTGGCTGGCGGCTGCTGGATGGCTCTGGGACGTGGTGGCGGAAGCACTGCGATTCGGGTGGAAGCAGAGGCCAAGAGCCAGCCTCAGCCTGGGAACGGCCTCCATGTGATGTTCCCCACGGCCATGACACCCAGGGTGGGATCCGCTGGAGGCCAGGAACTGCTCTGCCTGCCTCCAGTGGGTCTGTGGATACCCTGGGAGAGCAGATATTGGGAAACCCGGTCCCGAGTAATTTCTGCTCCATGTCCAGCACAAGGCTGTACCCCAAGCAGAGTCATTACATGACTTTGTAAAATGCCCAGGGTTTGCTCCAGCCCAAAACCACATCCCCTTACTCAAGGTCTGGATGAAAGGGGGCACTCTGGGAGGCAGGTGCTCCCAGCCTTGCAGTAGTTCCCATCCCTTCTTCCAGAGATGTGCAGGAGAAGGCAGGGAGCAGCAATGCTTCCCTGCTCATACTGGGCACCTAAGCTCATGCAGGCATCTATCTTAAGTATGTTCCACACTGATCCATCACACACATGGCAGGGCAAAGCTATCCAAAAACTGGATTTGAGAATTCCCTCCATTTGTGTGTCTTGGGAAGCTTTTTATCAGTGTTCCAGAGCACTACAGATAGCAGCTGTTTGATGGGCATGTTCTTGAGTTTCTTCTTGCAAAATATTTAGATTTTCTGGAGCTTAGGACCACTTGGAGGTTAAAACAGGAGCTCTAGGGACAGCAGGCTGCCCCTGCACATGGGGACAGCAATTACAGCCCAGCCTGCACCTGGTTTATGTCTCCTGAAGCAGAGAGGTCTCTGGAAATCTGTTTAGCTGTGGGCTCTTGAAGACAAACGTTTGATTTCTCAGGGACTCCTCCTGATGGTCAACTCACCAGGATGAATCCAGCTGGAGTCATCTGCAACTCAAAGGTGTTCCTGTCCCAAATCACAGGCAAAGCCATGCAGAGCCTGGGAGGCCCTTTTCCTGTCTCCGTCTTGTTTCTTTCCTCTCCATTCTTTGAGCAAAGCTGTGTTCAAATAATGCTTCCATGGAACAAGAACTGCGAGGTAATTGGGATGAAAGGGTTTGGCATCTGGCCATGTTCTGAGCTGACAAACCCTCATCCTGTTTTCCAGTGCAGGTATAACAATACTGGAAAACTATACTCAGAACACACCCCTGCCATGAGCCCCCAGGCCCAAGTGGCCATAGAAGACATGACTGCCCAATAGGCAGAGGAGCACAGAATATCACTGCAGGCACCCACAAACACTCATGGGAGCTCTGAGAATAAAAGATCCTCCTCTCCTACCTCATGGTGGCACAAAACCTTCCCAGCTGTGTTCCCTGCTCCCACAAATACTCTCAGCTTGCCGTGGATTTGCAAAAAGATTTGCAGTCATCTTCGCGAGGTAAAAACCAAGTCATTCATCATCTATCGTAACAGGAAACTGCACGAGAAACCCTGATTTTACTTTCTTTGTATCAGTTTGCCCCCAGAGTTCCAGGTGATGGGAGTTTTGAGCTTTTGAGTCTTCTATGATGGTAGTGTAGACCTTTGTCTGTAAAAGAGCTCATGGCATTTAGCTCATTCTTTTCCCAAACTGCCCTTCCTAAATTAAAGTTTCAGTTCCTCCAGAATCCGAGCTTTTTCTCTCCCTCTGTGTGCCCAAGCAGTGGTTTCTTGGAGAGATTCAAATAAAGAACGTAATTTTATAAATTAATTGAATCTTAAAAAATCCAAAACTATAGTAACTTTGAATCACAAGGGAAAGGTATATTCAGTGGGTTTGAAACAGGAAAGAATCCTAAGTTTATATTAGATGAAGAAATTTAGCATATTGTGAATAAGTAAGTGAGCTGCATCACTTGGAAAAATATCCATTAGACCAAAAAGCACAACGTGCAAGGAGACAAGCACCTACATACACAGACATTCATAATAAAACTATCCAGAGGACAATTTTAACAGTATTTGGATATTATAAAAGAGCTCATCTCCATAAAATGAGCAACCTGAGCTTGTGGTTATCACACTGCAGCTGCTGACAGGAGCCAGAAGCCAGAGCAGGGTAGGCAGCTTTTTCCTTCCATCAGCCCTTTGCCTCTGCTTGCAAATGATGCAGAGGGCGAACACCCAGCCAGCTTCTGCAGGGAGCCCCCAGCGATTTCACTGAGACTGCAAATTCCTGTGGGGCTGCAAAAACAGGAGCTTTATGAATCCAACGGCACTGGAATAGAAACGTGCCCAGTAGACATCTCACACACACAGAGGCACAGAAAGGAAGAATCCACAGATATTTGGATGTTCTGCAGGGAGTGTATCCCCAAACCCAGCTGGCAAAAGCCATGTATGCACGTGTGACATGGAAAGAGAGAAACAACACTACCTTTTTTCGAGAGGATAGGACAGAGGCATGATCATGTTCTAGAAATATCTGGATCTCAGAATGAATCCTCTGAGTGAATCAGTAGAGTGAAACAGGCCTGGACACATTATTATGGCAGTGTAGAATTGAGAAAAACAAAATTATTAAAGCAAAAGGAGGTGTTTTGCCTGGACAGGTCCTTGAGCTTCTCGGTTCTTTGTTCCAACGGCTTCACCACCAGCACAGGAGGTGTCAGCAGACAGGAGCTCTGCAGCCAGGGGTGAATCCTCGGCCCTGAATCACTGGTGCTGCCTTGCAGCACCCCCAAGAGCATGAGTCCTTCTGGAGGATGGCACCAACCTCCTGTGCTGGATCCATGGGACCCACTCCTTGGCTCAGTTGGCTTAAATCGAACATGTAGGGAGAACAAGGCTTAGGGTGCTGCCGGTGTCACCTCACCAGGGAGCACCCTCTGCTCAGGGAGCATTGGGGCAGCACTTTAAAGATTTCAGATCTGCAGGGACTCCAGATCTCCAGATTTTGGGATTTACAAGATTTCCTACTTTATAATACAGCCATAGGTTAAGATTAATTACACAAAACAAGCTCCCCCAAGAGACAGTTCTGAGTTCTTGCCATGTGAAATTTATAAGAAGCCTCACTCAGGTACTGAGAATGCCATGGGCAGATAAAAGACTTTAATTTTTTTACTGTCCTTGAAGTGTGCAGTCAGCTTGTGGTGTTAAAAATGCAACTCTTGAGAGGCCTTTTGGATTTTTGGCTGGAGTAGCAGTGGCTCATCACCATGTACCAACATACCACCCAGTCTTTTCCACAACTCCACCTCCGTTCATGGGAATGTTTCCTAAAGTACTGACCACAGAAAAACAGCTTTTGTGCAAGTCCCACTGCTCAGAGGCAACACACAGGGCCTGTTTTGGCTAAGTTCAGGCAACTCCATCAGAAACACCTCCAGCTCCATCCATCCCACCTACAAGCAGCCAAGACATGACCTCTTTTTCTCCAGAGGCAAGCAGCAGAACTGCTGTTCCCAGCTTACATGTGGATGACTACAGAGAGGTGAACACCACCTGCCATGCCAGTACAGGGATGAACAGGGAGCAAGGATGCGCCAGGAAAGGTGAGCTCATTGTAAAAATAATTGAAAGAGCTTTTAAAGGAATCAATAAAAAGCTCTGGCTGGATTCACCACCCAAGGGCTTTTCTGTATGCTCCTTTTTATCAATTCGTCCTTGATTTTATCCCTTTTTTGTCTCTTTGTGCCACCCACTACACCCTGCACTGAGTATCCTGGAGTGTGTTGTACTCCACAAGCGGCCAAGGAAAAGAGCTTCAGGCACAAAGCAGCAGGGATGATGCAGAGAAGCTACAGGCAGTGGAAACAGGGACAGGGAATCACAGAAGGATTTATTTTGGCCAAGGAAGAAGTGACCTCTGGAGCACACCCCAGCGCCCACAGATACTCCTCACTGCCAGCTCGGTTGACGCAGTCCAGAGCTGGGAGCTGCATGCATGAACCTCTCATCTACACATTCCTGGCTTGCTGGAGGCTCTGTACTCCATGGATTACTTTCTCCACCACACACTGTTCCCAGGTTCTATTGTGCCAGATCACCATAGGTGGAGGAACTGCCTTTTTTTTCAGTGTTTGTCAGTAAAACTCCTCTGCCTCTTAGGGCAACCCATCCCAACACTCACTGCTTGGAGGGACAGACAGTCATGCTCTGGCATGTGTTCCACATGGCCATCTCATAATAGCAGCAGAGTATTATGCCATCTCCAAAGGCATTGACACTGACCTAACAGCACCCTTCTGGAGCACAGGGCTCAACAATGACACAAGTTCATGGCAGACCCCTCTCATGGTGGGCCATCATGTCATATCACCAGCTCATTCCTCTGACACCATCCAGCTCCTCAACCCACCCCAATACCACCCAAATTCAGGCTGCACAGCAACACCTTTGCTTGGTGCTGATGCTCATCCCACTGGCATGAGGAGAGACAAGACCTCCTCAGAACACAGCAGTGGGAATTTATCCCCGTCATGATTTCTAAGTTATCTTCTGCCCATTCCCTGGTTCCAGGCCCTGGACACACCAGTTATCACCGTTCCCTGAAACAAGACGTTTCCTGACCTCCTTTTCCCTCATCACTAATTCACACCGAGCAGGTTTCAGCTCAGCTCATGCATGAACTCCACGCTGGCACCGCTTAATGGCTAAAGAACGAATTCTGACAAAGCTCATTAAAAAAGAAAGCCACTGATGTCAGCAACATGCCTTAAATCTGACCCTCAGCTCCAGGCAGATCTGTCAAGAAATCAAGGCATCCTGCTGGAAATATAAAGGGAGAGAAGAAAATTATCAGTACAGTATGGAAGGAACATCATTTGTTGTTACAGATGTGAAGCAGATCAAAGACACAGGTGAGTGACACAAATTTGACTGTTCAAACAATTAAAACCTACCTTGCAGATGGACACTCAAGACAATTCCAGATGCACTGATGGGCCAGCTTTAGGGAATTTATGCACAGCTCACCTCAAAACACAGGGAGCCAAAATCGCAGGAATGCTCCTGGTGCTGTTTTGGTTGTGACAGACACAGACAGGTCAGCACAGGAAGACCGAACTGGCAGAAGGGCTGGGACTGAGGTATGAAAACAAAATTCTCTGGCAGAGTTCACTTCTGTTTTCTCCTTAGGAAAACACCTCACGTAATTAAAAAAAATAAAAAAAAAAAAAAAAAAAAAAAAAAAAGGCAGTCGCAGAAGGGGGATAAAAAGGCACTGTTGAAAAGTTAATTACATCCCCAGGTACATGTCCAGCCCCAGAAAGTTCTGAATGACACATTTCTAACAAAGTTTTTAAATAACTACAGGTTATTAATTACACTAAAATTTACCAACGCCTTCCCTTCTTTGTCTGGAAACCTTTGGACGTGTTTTCCATTAGGCAACACTTTTAAGCACAGCCAGCTATGCAGCACTTCCGCAGGTACTGAGAAGCTGTCTGTGTGATGTGTGCTACACACCCCAATGCTGCCTGCACTCCGCTGTACGGGGAGGGCGCAGCAGCGGGGCACACGATCAGTGCTGCCTGGGGGAACGGAAAGGCTGCATGCCGGTGCTTCCCTGCTACAATCCCCTCTGCAGCAGGGCTGTCTCCTTTATCTGAATGGCCGCGTCATCGCGAGGTCCGCAAGATCCGCTGTGACTGCACGGCCACAGAGCCGCTGAGCCGGCGAGCTCACTCCTGGTGCTTTCCCACACACAGGCAGGGACAGGACTGCGGCCAAGGAAGAGCATGGAGGGGATATTGGAGGGACGGCCTGCTCACTTGCCTCCATGGCCCCGAACATCTGGGCAGTGTCTTTGCTGTCAGCCCTGTGTGCTTCTTGCACCCAGCGATCTCGCCTTGGCCTCGCCTCTCTTCCATCTAGCAGCTTTCGTCCCGGCGTCAGGCAGCTCAAGAGGCTAGAAGCACCTGCCGAGCCCAAGCCCACGAGTGTCACTAGCTCCAGGCACAGAAGGGCTCTGAGTCTCCATTCCCCTAGCTGAGGAAAAATGGATCACTTCTTTCCATAGTTTGTCCTCATGGAAAGTATTTTTAAGAGCTACACAGTCCACATTTAATCACAACAATTAAAGAGATGCTCAATTAGTGTTTGCAAGCTTCTAAAACAGAGAGGCTGCAGACTGCATCTGTTTTCCATCTAGAACATGGGATAGTCAACTCCAGAACCCAGCGTGACAGAGTAAAGCTATTTGGAGATGTCTGTCCTTCATCAGACTGGCTGTGGCAAAAAGAAACTGTCCAAAAATATGATGCAACAGCATTTCTCACTGCCAAAATCCTGGGAAGGGCAATAAAACCTGGCGAGAGCAGGAAGGCCCTGAGGCACAGAGGGAATGGAGCAGTGCAGGACCTCAAAGGGCAGGGAAAGAGAGAACCAGGAGCATTGTGGGCGGTGTGGCCAGGTGACAGTCACAAGGGAGAGGACAGGCAGGACCTCAGTCCAAGCAAAGTGTTTTTTGCTCTGTGAAATACCTCCCTGCCCGGGGCAACGGGAGCCCAGGAAAGCTCCAGCCGTGCACAGAATATCCCACAGCAGCTCCGTGCAGGGAACAGCCTCGTACGGCCAAGAACAGCAAATAAAGAACCTGCTGGCCTCTGCCGGCACTGGCACCACACAGTGACCCTGCACCCTGGCTGCCAGGCCAAGCCTCATGTGGCAGCTCTGCCACCCCAAAACTGTGGTGCAAGGGCATGTCTCGATGCCAAACCCTAGGCAGAGCTGGAATGATGAGGCCATTGCTCCCAGCAGGGCCCTTGGTATTCTCTCCTCTGCGCTCAGGGGACACTGAGGCACAGAGCAAGCGATATGACGGGTTCTCCTAGGGTTTGGCACTGAGGCAGGGGCTATTTCTTGAGGGCGATGCCCCTCTTTGGGCTCCATCCTCATAGCTTGTCAGGACACCTCTCAATGCACCCAGCACCCTACCCAAAAGGGGCTCATGGGCACAGACCCCTAAACCAGCAGTGGCAAAGCACTGGAGAGCTGTAAGCAGCACCAGACACCTTGTGTTTCACACACTCTCCTCCTTAGCACAGATGGGGACACCGAGTGACATGCAATAAAATATAAAAACCCTTCCCAGGGAGATACAAAAATAATACTATGTACATTCCGGTTTCCCAAACAATCGCCTGAGAAGCCAGCACTGTGGGAAAGTCTCAGTTCACTCTTCCTAGGCATTATAAATAGAATCAGGGCTACAAGCAGGGCTGGAAGTGCGAAGGAAGGGGGGAAAGGCCATTTAATGGGCTCTGTTTGAACTTGGGCCCTGGCTGATGTCCAGCTTTCTGCAGAACATCTGGTCCCTTCCTGCTGAGCAAGGGGCAGCTGCACTGCACTGGGAACCGGGAAGCCCCAGTCCATGGCTGCTTGTTGGAACCCAGAGCCCCTGAGCCTACTGGGGCATTGCACCTCAGGCTGCTGCGTGTGTCACTCAGGAGCCTGCACTGTCACTCAAAAGCTGCCTCTGCCATGCCCAGGTGTGAGACCAGGTGGGTCAGTGTGAGATTCTGCAGGACTCCAACCCTGGGGGCTGGCATCCACAGGGACTCCAGAGCTTCTCTTCCAGAGGGCTGCTCAGTCCCTGACCTCATGTGAAGGCTCAGCACCCACCGAGCTCTCCTGCAGGACTGAAGCCCACAAGTTCTTCCATCTGCCTGGTTCTCCAGGAGCCTCATCTCTGGCTGTGTGACTTCTTTTCCCTTATGGATACAGTGCTCACCAAAAGCCCCTGCAGAACCTTCTCATGGGCAGCTCCATATTCTGGTATCCATGTGTTCATTCTTTACTCCAGCTCCTACTTTCCTGGGTTATGAGCCTGTTGTATCCCAGGCCACATTTTATGGATATAGATTCATCATGTCAGGGGATGGTTTGGGTCGGAAGGAACCTTAAATCCCATCTAGTTGCAACCCCTCTGCCATGGGCAGGATCACTTTCCACTATCCTAGGTAGGTCCAAGCCCTGTCCAACCCGGCCTTGGACACTTCAGTGCATGGGACAGCCACAGCTTCTCTGGGCAACCTGGGTGCCAGGGCCTCACCACCCTCACAGGGAGGAATCTCTTCCCAATTTCTTACCTCTGCATCACCAGCTTCTTCTATGTGGCTCCACCACTGCTCAGCTACTCATTCCTCGGTCCTGTTCCCCAACCTCTTCACCCATCACCTCTGCCCCTGTTCCTGCCTGGGCCTTATCACTTCCACAGCCCAGGCTGCCGGCCTGGGGCTACCTGAGACCTGCCCCACAGGGGTGTGGGGGGAGAATCGGGACCCAGGAGACAAACGGGAGCCCGAAGAGAGCCGGGAACCTGAGGGGAAAACTGAGAACCCTGAGAAGAACCAGGCCATGAGGAGATCCGGGGCCCTGGGGACGAGGGGAGTCTCAGTCGCGCTCCCCTCGGAGACGCAGGGGGCGCGCGCCCGCTCGGCTCGGTGACGTCACGGGCGAGGGGCGATACGAAACGGGGGCGCGGCCGGGCGCGCGCCTTTGTTTTGGGCGGCAGGTTCCCAGGCTGCCCGCGCGCCGCGGGGCGGGGCCGGGGCCGGGTGCGCGCGGCGCGGGGGGCGTGTCCGCGCGCGGGCCCGCGGGGTCAGTCGGAGCGCGGCGCCGAGCCGAGCGGAGCGGAGGAGGGTACGGCCGGGACACAGCCAGGATACAGCCGGGCACTAGCGCCAACAGCGACCGCAGCCGCACCTTAGCGAGCGCACGATGATAAACACCCAGGACAGGTGTGCAGCGTGCTCCCCGCTCTCCTTCGCTCCTCAGCGCGGCGGCGGCGGCGGGCGGGCCCGGGGCGCGGGCGGGCGCTGAGGCGGCGAGGAGGCCGCGGGACGTGGGGAGGTTGCTCCGCCTTTTCCCGCTTAAAATCCCCATCGAGGTGTTGCTTCCCCCTGGAGGAACCCCGCGGGAGTGGGTCTGGGCACCTCTCGCTGCGGCGGAGTCCGAACGCTCCCTCCCCGCGCCCCCCGCACCTCTCACTGCCTGGAGGAAGGTGGTTTTTCTAGGCAGGTTGGGTGTCAGCAGGCACTAACTTGCAGGATCTGTGTATTTTTCTCAGCTGACCGATTTGTCTTGTGTGTCTCTGCCTTGTTTAGAGTCCCCAAAGTGTCATTTTCTGCACCTCTGTCGCCGATAAGAGCCCAGAGGATGCGTATCAAGCAGCTTCAGTTCTTGTCCGTTGCCTGTGTGGGAGATGCTTGAACTGTGCTGTGTTCATCACATGGTTATCTACAATTTACTCCTCAAGTCGGGCTCCTGGATATGTGTCTAGCAATAGCAATAATAATAATTGTTGTTGTTACTATTATTATTATTATTCTAGTGCAGCTGCATCTCCAGAGCTTGTTCTAGAAGGGGCAGAAAGGAAAACAAACAAAACAGTCATTTCTTCAAAGTCAGGGAGTTCTGTGGATCCTTCCACCTGATCTAACTGTTCAAAACTAAGAAAACCCCCAAAACACGAGGAAATGTGTTGATTTCAGCCCCTGATGTGCTGGTGGTTGTCTCAGCCCGGCTCTATGTGCCCGGGCTGCCTAGGAGCAGTGATGACGGGGTTCTGAAATTGCTGAGCTGCCCTTTGCACTTAGCAGGGACAGGGCACGGGGTTGGGATCGCTAGGAGCTTAGTGAGTTAAAATTACACCCGTGGGATGAGAGTGTAACATCGATTTCCAGCTCCCCTTTCAGGAAGGGCACAGATGAGCAACTTATACTGAGGAGTTTCTCCACGGAAAGGCCTTGGTGATCTAAATGCATCTTAATTTCAACCAAACTGCAGGAAAGCAACTTCTCCAAGGAGGACAGGCATCAGAAGGGAGCACAAGCATAACTTTTAAGCTCTAAACAGGCCTCAGGGAGAGTTGCCGTTTGCGCAAGGATGGATGAAGGGATCAGATGTTGTTTGCATGAATTTCTTCCCAGGGAGCTGAAGTGCAGCTGGAGAAAGCAAAAGCCCTTTTAATTTGTGCCCCACACGCACTCTCTTCTCTGAGGGTGCTGCTCTCAGAACTCTAATCCTTGGGGGGTATAGTGGTGGTATGCAGGGACCCTGTTTTTAGAAGGGTAGTGGAGGTATGCAGATTTGGGCCAGGAATGTGCAGGCAGCAGCTGAAAGGGACTGATGTTTTGACTTTTGCATGTGCCAGAGGAAGTGAAACCGGGAAGTGTCTTTGGCTGTTTTTCGTGAAAACTGCCTCTCTGTTTCAATTTTTTTTTTTCTCCCACAACTCCACTTCATTATCCAGTTTCTCGATTCCTTGGCTGCAAGTTGGAAAGAGCTATCAATAGTACATTGTTGGCTGGAGGGTAGAGGGAGGAGGGAAGGGAATAACAAAGCTGCCAACAGCTTTCAGGGGTGGGGACAGCACAAAGTGCTTTGTCATCCTCTCGACATCCACTACTACTGAACACACACTGGCTCATTGATAGCCCCAGGCACACTAGGGAGCACAGAACACCCTGCTTTGCCCCCAGACATCTCCTGGTGTATTTAAACTGACTTTTCTCCAAGATATGCCTGCTCTAGCACATGGGAATGCTGCCCCGGAGCCCATCTAGCAAACCTCTGGGAGGGAATATGTGGAGGAAGAATATTAGTGTTTCCTGTAGAAAGATGGTTTTGGTGATAGGTGGTTAGAAGAGATCCGTGGTGAATTCTGCATTGTGCATTTGTGAGCTATGTTTTTGGCAGTCAGAAATGCCAAATTTTAGTAGCTTGTTTGCAACTGGCACAGGCAAGTTAAAAGGCTAGGTTGATTTGGGCTTGGAGCAACCTGTTGTAGTGGAAGGTGTCCTTGCCTATGGCAGGGGAACTGGATGGGTTTTAAGGCCCCTCCAAGCCCAAACCAGTCTGATTCTATGTTTCTAGGTATCTCACGTGATTCTGACAGTGCAGCTCTGTATTTGGTGTTTGGGTACTTGAGCCTGTCTGCCTCGTGGAGAGGGATTAGAGTGGAAAAACACTGCATTGGGAACAACTTCAAGTAAGATGTTTCAGGACAGGCAGTGGTTGTCAGAACAGCTGCAGAATTTATCCACTTTAGCCCCGTTCCTCGCTCTGTGCTCATGAGAACCCTCCCTCACCGCATCGTTTTGACGGTGCTTCCATAGCTTTGTGCTGGTGTGTTTCATAATGGGAGCAGTGGAGAAGGACTCTTTTCCTGCATGGCTTTCACAGGCTGTGCTAGAGGAACATTGCTGGGCCTCAGCACAGAGCTTTTGTGGTGCTGAGGGAGGAACCAAGGCTCCAGAAGTAAAATACTTTGCTTTGATGAGCTTCCTAAAAGCCAGAGAAGGTATTAAAGCCTGTGTCCAAAGCATTTGTGGAAGACCATGTATAGGACTTTCAAACAAACTTGGAAACTGCAAAGGAAATGTTTTTTTGCTGTTCAAAGTAGCTCTGAGGGGCGAATTTGTAATTTTTAGGGTTGGGGTGGAGGATGCTTGCATGGTGCTTCACGTGTTTGTGAAAATGTTGCTGTGGATGTTGTGGAGCGTATTGAAGAACCAACCCTTTCACTTCTCCTGGGTTTGAAAATGTGAAACTTAAGCCTTCTCCTGGGCCCTGTTGATCTATTTGTAGGTATTTGTCTCTATAAAATGTGCTCTCATCTGGTCATGTGTTCCCAGCCATCTGTTCCTGGCAGCCTTCCAGGCCTCTCTTATTAGCATGAGGTTGCTCAGCACTCTCTCTGGGCTCCTGGCTCTAGCCCCTCCTCCATTCCTAACAAAACACGCTGGGTTCTGGTGCCACTGGGCCAGTGGGTGGTTTCAGTGTTGACATCTGGATGCTGTGGAGGAGCAAGGATATGAATGATTTGGGGCTTTGAGAAGCTAGAGCCTCTGAAACGTGATCCCTGCTAATGTAACACGGTGTTCTCTCTCTTTTTCTTGCAGTAGTATTTTACCTTTGAGTAACTGTCCCCAGCTGCAGTGCTGCAGGCACATTGTTCCAGGGCCTCTGTGGTGCTCCTGATGCCCCTCACCCACTGTCGAAGATCCCCGGTGGGCGAGGGGGTGGCAGGGATCCTTCTCTTTCAGCTCTGATATATAAGGTGAGAAAGATTTAACTTCTAAACATTGACCTGTACCTGCCTTACAACTGTGTTCAGTTCCTTTCACAGTCTGATGGGAATAAATGCAATGAACTCCAAGATAATAAGTGGGAGTACAGGTAATTTTTCAGGGACTGAGCTGCAGACAGGTATCTTCTGCTTAAATATCACCTGTTTATTAAGAAATGAAAGACCATTGTGCAGCAGATCATTCACTAGCCTGTCTGCAGAGGCCTGCTGCAGCTATTTTACACAGAGCCTGCATTATCAGGATGTGAAAGGGCTTTCTGAAATGTCTTGCAGAGAGAGGAAGCGAGAAGCAGACAGGTGAAATGCAGCAAGGGAGGGGTTGATAAGCTCCTTCCTGTGCCCTGGTCCAGAAGGTGTAGCTGTCAGGGCCTGGGAGCTGCCTGAACCAAGGTGCTGATGGGAGAGGCAGCCATCCAGCTCCCAGACAGGGCTGTTTCTAGAACATGAGCACAGGCAGGGCAAGATCAGGAAGGATTTGTGTCTGCAGATTTGCAGCTATCTCATTTTATGTTCCTCTTCATTCCATGGGACCTTCCTTTTCAAATGAGGAGACCTGGCTGCTCCTTCCTGTAGAGTAATTGGCATTTGTGTGACCTGGCTCACATCTGTCTCCTTTCTGGGACAAGGGCTGCTTCTTCCATTTAGATGAGGCAGACTGAATTTATGCTCACCTTGCAAATTTGGCTGTTGAGCCAGGAGTGTTGTCATAGGTGATAGACCTGATTTTTAATTAACCTGTGCACAGCACACAGACATTACCTGATGAAAAGATACAGACCCTTTGGGTCACAGCTCTCAGAGTCTCCTCTTGGAGTTCCTGAGAGAATCACAGACCTCATGGTTGCTTTCAGAGTTTCTTTTGGTGAGTTTTCAGCACTTTACTCGCTTGTTTCCCTTGCAAAATGTCAACCCCTGAGTTTCCAGTGACAAGGTCTCATCAGTTTAATGCTTGAGGTGAATTGTCACAGATGTTTGGGGGGTACAAACTGCAGAGAAGCAGCACAGAGGCTTCCTGTCACAGAAAGAAGATACAAAAATAGCTTAAAGAGGGCCCTGGACAAGTAATGAATCCTCTCTGGTTGGGAAATGGGACCCTGCAGCTGGAACTCCTGCCAGCCAGCTTTGCCAAGCCTTGTGTGTGCACCAGGCAAGGCCCAGAGGCAGAAAATGGGCTCAGCATGGAGGAGGAAGGTGGAAGGAATCATGATTTGTAGACTTTGGAGCGTTTGATTCCAGTACAGCTCTGAACTTGCACAGATTTTGGCAGTGGTGTGTAGGCAGAGGGGATGTCATCTAGATAGCTGCATCCCAGAAATATGGATGGAATTCCTCCTGGATTTATTGCTTGACAAAACTTGAAGAATCTGTCAGAAAATCAGCCCTGTCTGTAACAAAGAATCATGGAATAGTTTAGGTTGGAAAAACTCTCTAAGGACATAGAGTCCAACTGTTCTGCCAGCACTGCCCATATTCACGACTAACCTATGTCCCCAGGTGCCAAATCCACAGGGCCTTTAAACCTCTCCAGGGATGGTGACTCCATTCTCCATTTCTCTGGGCGGCCCCTGCCAGGGCAGGACAGTCGTTTCGGTGCAAACACTTTCCCTAATATCCAACCTCCTCTGACCTGGAAATGGTTGAGGTAATTTACTCTCATCCCATCCCTTGTTCCCTGGGAGCGGAGCACTACTCCCACCTGGCTGCACCCTCCTGTCAAGGAGTTGTAGAGAGCAAGAAGGTCCCCCGTGAGCCTTCTTTTCTCCAGGCTGAGCCCCCCTAGCTGCTCCTTATCAGACTTGTGCTCCAGACCCTTCCCCAACTCTGTTCCCTTCTCTGGACATGCTCCAGACCCTCAATGTCTGTCTTGGAATGAGGGCTCCAGAACTGATCCCAGGATTTGAGATGTGTCAGACCTTGGAGTGGTTACAGGGTTGTGTCTGTCCCCTCAGTGGCCTGCTCAGTCTGGCAGTGCTGTAGTTACAGCAGCTGAACTTTTCAGCAAGCAACCACCAGCATGACCTCGAAAGGCATCTGGATCCGAAAGCTTAAGTCCTTTTTCCAGCTGTATCAGCTGTTCCAGTCCAAGGGATGACCTTTCTGAACACACCTGCCTCTGCCAGCGCATGCAGCACTCGGATACATCACTGCTATAAATCTGGGCTCCCTAACAGTGTTGGCATTTTTGTGTTAAGAGACTTAAAGCTCAGCCTTCCTTCCCGGGAGCTTTGCTGGAGCTGAGAGTGCCACAGTGACTGGTGCGGGTGCTGCGCAGCTGGGATGTGCCCTGGCTGGAAGAACTTGTCAGGAGGCTGGCACATGCCAGCAGCAGGTGCTTCCACAGCTTTCTCCAGCCACTTGGCCAGGGTGGATCATAAGATCCTTCCTTCTGATCCTCCCAACATGCCAGGGCCTCCCCCCATCTTTCCTGGGACATCTGAGGAGCAAAGCAGGGCTGGAAAATCCTGTGCTCAGTGAAGTAGAACCAAGTGGAAGTTGGTCCTTGTGGCTTTGCATTGCTGAAATGGAGCTGGAGGGCTGGGGAACTTGCTGCATGAAATTCAGTCTGGTGGCAGGGGACACAGGAACATGGCAGGGAGATTTTGTGGGGGGATTTTTCCAGGGTCAGCTAAAACCGAGTGCTTATTGCGTAAACAGGATTTTGCTTTGAGTGGCTTCCACAGAATTTTGGGCTGCTGTTGTTGCTTCACAGGAGCAGCCCACAGAGCCTTTCTCTTCCCTGGCATCTCTGTTTGGATGCCTAGAAATAAAGTGTCAGCTGCCCCAGCCAGGCAGTGTAAACGTAATTCCCACTGAACCGGGGGAACTGGATCTGCTAATCGCTGTGGCCATACTGCCTTTGGCTCCTGGGCTATCACAGGAGGGGAACAACCTCACTGGGTTTAGAGCACTGGACATAACTTCTGGTGACAAGGAAGTTCTGAACCAAATGTCTCAGAATGCTTTTCCCTTCCTATGGCAGTGCCGGCCCTCCCATTCAAAGGTATACCTCCCATGTGTAAATCTCACCCTGCTTTCCTTACCTTCCTCACCCAGTTTTAGTTTTGTGAGCGTGGGAAGAGCATGATCTGTGAGCTTTTCTGGAGAGAAGGATGTTTTCTGGAACAGAAACACTTTCTGCATTGAAACAATAACTGTGAAGGGTCCTGTAAAGTCACTGCTGAATGATATGCACGTAAAGACCCTTGGATGTGTTTCTTTTAAGAACCTCTGTATTCAGCCCTGCCTCTCTCCTGGCTCCATCACAACCACAGCTTGACCTCACTGGAGCAGCTCTCAGTGCATTTCTTGGTGCACTCAGCCACTCGGACTTCCTTCAAACTTGATGAATAAACTTGTTTCCTACAGGATATTTATTGTGGTGAAGTGTAAACTTGTTTTTCAGCTCAGCTTTGTGGGCTTTCAATGAAAGGCAGCTTCCTCTGCTCGGCTTTCAGAGGCCAAGCCACTCCCAATTTGCACGTGGTATTACTTTGTTCACCCATGTGAATGTCCTCAGAGGCTTCTCTGTCATACAGTAGTCAAACCAAGGGGGATCTATTTTAAGACAGGAGGTAATAGGAATTAAAGCACTGGGACACTGGCTTGAGGAGCTTGTAAGGAGTTGCTGAATTAACTGCCCTGTTAAAATAAAATACCTGGAGGCTGGACAGCTGCTCACCCAATGATCCAGTGGAATGAACTACTTCCCACCCACCTGCTGTGGAGGAAGGGACCCATGGCTCTCCAGGTGCTCTTATGACTTTGGGTATCTGCTTTACTTCTGCCCTTCAAAGCTGTGCATGTGCCTGTGAATGTGAGGGACAGGGACATGCGAGCTGTCACCAAGCACAGGGGACAGTTCAGCTTCACTGCAGTAACAGTGTTAACTGAGGGCTCTGCTTCTTTCGCTGGGGCTTGTGTCACTGAAACATGGAAATCGTTACTGGGCAAGTCAAGTGCCTGCAGGAATTGTCTGAAGGAATGAAGCTTTAACCACTGAATTGTTTTCTAGGAACTGCTGAGCTGATCTCAAGTAATCTGCATGTTCGGCATCCTCATGGGGCAGGACTGGGGAACGATGTGTGCGTTTGTGATCTCTAGAGAAAACCTTCTCACAGGCTTCAGATCTGCTCTGGAATTTCCCTGCACTCTCTTTTCTTCCCTTACACCAGGAGGCAAACCATTGGTTATAAAATCTGGGAAAGCAATTTGTGGTCACTCCTGGAACAGAAAGGTTGTGTTGGGGATAGTAGAGGCACCGAAACTGTTTGGGCTGTGGCAGCAGAAGCTGTGTTGGGTGTTTGGTCCAGTTGTGCTGTTGGAAGCTGTTCATGAAGCACCATCAGATGTGGCTTGGAGCTTGCAGTGAGGGAGTGGAGTCTTCTACTCAGAAATTTAATATGATATTAATATGTAAAACTAAATTCCTTTAACAGGAAAACATGGCTAGAAATCACTCTGAGGGCTAGGAACTGTGTGATGTGTCACTGAGCCAGCAAAAGGGGAAGGGAAAAGCATAATCCTCTTCTCAGTAAAACCCTAAGACCATTTATTTGCATTTGCTTTCTCCAGTTGTCCCTGGGTGTTCAGGAATTTACATTTTTCATTTTCCTAGGATGAGAAGATCACTGTTAGCCAAGATGTCCCAGTGCATGAAGGGAAACCTCACATTGTCCACTTCCAGTACAAAGTCACAGAGGTGAAGACCTCCTCCTGGGATGCAGTGCTCTCAAACCAGAGCCTCTTTGTGGAAATCCCTGACGGATTATTAGCTGATGGAAGCAAAGAAGGGTAAGTTCTGGACCCTAAAGGGGAAGCCATAGCTCCTGGGGGGCAGGACTTTGCTTACATAGGTGATTGTGGATGTACCCCATTGCTAGAGGTGTTCCAGCCAGGCTGAATGGGGCTTGGAACAACACGATCTAGTGGAAAGTGTCCCTGCCCCGGTAGGACTTGGAATGAGATGAGTTTTAAGGTCTCTTCCAAACCAAACCATCCTGGGATTCCATGCTGTGTGTGGGGGAAATGGGCTGTGCAATGGCAATTCTTTTTGTGGTTTGTGCACATTCTGCTCCCTGGTCTGCAGAGTCCCCCATAGGAATATTTTCCCCCCAGTGATATTCCAGATGAGTTACCATTTTTTGAGTCCCAACACTAATGAAAAACAAGCAATAAATGAGCAAAGTTTGTATCTTTGTATACTTAGGTAGAGAAAGCCAACGAGATTTTCTCTGATATTTTATTAACCCTATCTTGGCAGGTTTTCCTCTCTTTCAGGGAACTAAAACCTCCCCCGGATGGGGATGCTCTCCTCATCAGTAGGTGGGTCTGCTCTTGGAGCACTGGCGCCAGGCTCTGCCAGGAGCTCTGATTTTTCTCTTGGCAGAATCCAGTCATGTTTTGTCCAGACAGCTCTGCTATGGGAAGTTTGTGTAAACACAGCTTCCAGAGCAACTCCTTCCTGCCAAATGCTGTGCCAGAGGTCTCCGATGCAGTGTAGATGTGGCTTTGCTAGATTCCTCTGTAGAGCAATCAGCTCCTCCTGAATCTCCAAGTAGGCTTCATGCTTTAGTGACACAAGCTAATTCAGGAAAAACTCATCGCTGGGCACCTTCAGGAAGTGGCGGTGTTGTTACTGTCTCACACTTGTCTCATTTGATTCTGAGTCCAGATAAATATTTGTGTAGTTTCTCCAGTTGGCCCATAAATCTCTGGGCTCTCCCTGGAATGGGTCCTTCTGGGAGGAAGGACACTTGCTAGTGTCATTGTGACTTAAAGTGCAATTTTGTCAGGTTATTTTTATATATAAAATGTATATTTTATTTCACCCTTGGCTTGGTGAAACAGCCAAGGAGAGGCCAGAGGCCATAATTAAAGTAGTTCATTAACATATTAACAGAACCCTTGCAAATTGAATCTCGTGTGCTGCGCTGACAGCTGGTTACTGAGATGTGGAGTGAAGGCCTGTTTGTCACTGCTCTGTCAGCACCAGTGGTTCAAAGTGATAGCAAGTGTGCCACCCTGGAGGCTTGCAGAAGGGTTACTGCAGCACCACTTCCATAAAGAGGTGGCAGAAATAATCCAGCTGGAAAGGCAGGAAGCAAGGATTCAGGGAGTAGCAGCTGTGCCATCCAGCCAATGTGCTCAGGAAATGGCTTTGCTTGTGCACACATTCTCTGGAGATGGTTTGTTCTCCTTTTCTGCCTGCCATGAGCTTGGTTCTGGGCAGTTTCCCTTTCCAAAAAGTACAGAACTCCCAGATCCCCCATGTGCATTGCCAAGGAATGCAGCCTGGCCCCGGAGCAGCTGGGATATTCCGCTTCCTGCCTATGAAGGCTTCAGTCCCAAAGCACCACGGGTGGGGAGGGTGTTTGTGGCTGCGAGAACAGGAACTTACCCTGACTCGGAGCAAGGACAGCTCTTGAATCTGCAGGGCAGGAAGCCCATTGTTTCAGCACCCATTGTTTGCTGGAAGGGGGCTGTAAACAATCTTTGTGTCTGAAAACATCCAATCATTTGATAATTCGATAATGCTGAGAGGCTGCCTCAGGACAGGACTTCCCAGAGCTGATGTCCTTTTGTCTTCCCCCTCCTTGGCAGGTTGTCAGCACTGCTGGAGTTTGCTGAAGAAAAAATGAAAGTCAACTATGTCTTCATCTGCTTCAGAAAAAGCAGAGAAGATCGAGGTGAGGGCTGGCCCATGCTCGGGATTGCTCCTGACATCCCACACG
Organism: Sturnus vulgaris; assembly: GCF_052056855.1. NCBI lineage: Eukaryota > Metazoa > Chordata > Aves > Passeriformes > Sturnidae > Sturnus > Sturnus vulgaris. Next base: position 860,666 of record NC_142255.1, read on the forward strand.
GTGCTGCTGAAGCTGTAAAGAACTAATCTCAGGGAAAGACTCAAAGGACCCTCCTAGTGCAAGGACTGTTATGTGCATAATTCTTATGGGAATAGTTTTGTGTAGAGGAAATAAGCCCTTTATGGAGGGTAAGGGAGTGTTGTGGTTTCTGCAGCAGATCTGCTGGATAGGGCTTGGAGCAACCTAGTCTAGTGGAAGTTGTTCCAGCCCATGGCAGTGGGGTGGAACTCAATGAGCTTTAAGGTCCCTTCCAGCCCAAACCAATCTGGGATTCCATTCATCTGCTTTGCTGCTCTGCCATTAAATACTCTGGTGCAAAAAGCTGCTCCTAAATGATTTGAGGCAATTTTCTCATCTAGTGTCAGTTAACATTTCCCTTTTGGTGAGCAGTGAAGTCTCTGGCATCAGGCTGCTGTGACATGGAAGGTGAAACTAGGGAGGAGTTACCAGATGCAAAACAAGCACTTAGAGCCTGTTGCCCTGAAATTCATCACCTTTTTAAAGTTCTTCTGGCACTTCTGTCCTTTCCAGGCTTACAGGTAATCCTGGCCATGGCTCAAGATGCTTATGGCTTTGGGGGCTGCATTAGGATCTAAAGATAGACCAGCTGGGTGAGGGATTACAGCCCAGGGGGCTGGGGGATGTACCAAGCTGTCACTCTAAATCCCGCCAGTCAGGCTGTATCCTAGCAAGTAATTCCAACCCCAATTCTAATTTTACTCCACAGCTTCATGAGCTGTCCCAGCTTCTCTGAAACGAAGGGCCTTAGTAAAGCTGAGCTGAGCCCAGGAAGATGTCATCATCCCTCATTACCATGCCTGGAATAATTTCCAAATCAAGTCCTGTTATGTCACCACTAGCACCGGTTTTGTAGGTAGCTGGGGAAAGAGTGCCAGTGCCAGGGGTTGTTGGTAGGAGTTCTGGAGTGGATCCAGGTCCTTGTCTATGCAGCTGAAATTCAGTGCTGCCAGAAATTATCTTCAGGAGCTTTCTGCATGGTCACTCAAGTGTCCTGGAGCTGATTGCCCAAGGGTGCCATAGGGATGGGACGCTGCACCAGGGTGTCACAGGACAGCCATTGCTTCAGTGACACAGGCATGGTGCCACAGAACCGTATCTGTCTGGGCTGGCCCCACTCTGAATTCCCACATGTAACCCAAAGTGGTTTTCCTGGGGTCCCACCACGGCCTGTGCAGAGCGGTCTGGAGTTTCCACTGAGCTCCAGCACCTCCTTGTGGAGACAGCAAATGTCTGCCTTGTCCCAAAGCAAATTCGTCTTCGCTGCTGTCTGTCCTCAGCGCTCAAGGGTGCTGGGGCAAGACAAAACCTACAGGATGGCCACATGCATCCTGGAAAAGCAGGGATGTGCAGCTGGTGCAGGCAGACAACCAACCACTGCTGTTTCTCACAGGAGATAGAAGCAGCGTTGCAGCAGAGACACGGACAAAATTGCTCAGCTGCACAGCTAAAATCCCTTCTTCACACTTAGGAGCAGCTGCAGTGAGCACAAGAGGAGACAAAAAGCCCTGCTGGAGAGGGCTGTGCTTCTCTGCATAGGAAGCTCTAGATGCACTCACAGGGAGTGTCCCATGCACTTCGATATTGATGGGAGAGGTAAAGAAAATTCTTCCTGGTAGTAATAGATCTCTGTCTCTTTGGTAGCTCCACTCCTGAAGACATTCAGCTTCTTGGGCTTTGAGATCGTGCGGCCTGGCCATCCCGCTGTCCCACTGCGGCCAGACGTGATGTTCATGGTGTACCCCCTGGATCAGAGCTCTTCCTCCGATGAAGAATAGCTTCAGAAGGCAACTCCGGTGGGACCCTAACATGCTGTGGCGGGGAGAGAGGACCACCTCCTTTCCTGAGGAGAGGGAAGCAGAGCTTCTCTTGGACTGCAGGCACATTTCTCATTGTTAGATTGGGCTGTGTATCCCCAGAGTTGACTCTCATCGAAACATGTTGCCTAGAGAACTATCTATCACACATGTAATCATCACTAGGAAAAGGAAGATGTTTATGAACTGGCATAGGAGCTCTTCCCATGCAGCTGCATGGTGTGGGAGCCCCGAGGTTGGTACCACCTTTGGGACTCCTCTGAACCCCCATTGGTGCCTCCTGCCTGCCCAGCATGAGCTCAGCTGGGACACGACCCATTCATTTCCCACTCAAGACCTTAAAAACAGCCTGGCTTGGTGTGGGGCACATGCAGGAGACGCTCAAGTTTATCCTTTAACACTACATTAAACCCCCCATGCATCTCCACTCCAATGCTGGTTTAACTGGCCTAACCTTTTTTTCCAAAACTTCTTGCTCTTCCAGCTTTTGTTTTATGCAGTCTTAACCCTGTTCCGTGTTTCCACTACACTATCACAGCATTCAATAAAAGGGGCATTCAGATGAACTTCAAACAGCTGGGGCTGTTTATTTGGGAGGAGCAGTTTCCTGACTTGCACCGTGATGGTTGGGATGGTCCAAAGAGCCAAGAAAAGCTCCTGCCTTTACCCTCTGCCCCAGGATGGATCTGGAATGACCCCAAGCCCTCACCTCTGTTCCTGCTCACCTTCCCACAAGGACTGCCACTACTGGCTGTATCCAAACCAAAGGGTTGTGTGGGGGAAGGTGCTGGGATGCTCTCCCCAGGCTTTTCCAGGAAGGGGCCATGGTGCTGGCAGTAGGTCATGGCTCAGTCCAGCCCTGTCCCTGTACCGTGTCACTGCATCCTGGCTGGCTCTGTCTGACAGGCCCAGGGAAGGGGGATGTGCTCCAGGGCCATGTTCTCAGCTCTTCCTGGCCTGGCTCCTTGTTGTGGGATTGTTCCTGTTGCACTTTTGCCCATCAGCAGATGATTCTGTTGGAAGTTGGACCAGAGTCATTCCATATCCACCATGGTGAGTGTTTGGTTTGGGAGAGGCGGGGTTGAGATTTGAGTGTGTGTGAATAAATAATTATAAATTTGGGTCTCTTCTGCCCTCCTTCACCTCCATAAAACCAAGAGGGAAAGGAGCTCTGCTCCCTCCAGCAGGGCATTAGACCCTCTCAGTTTAAAATCAAATGGGCTGTCCTCTGAAAGAGGAGCCTCGGGAATGGGTGTTCCCTGGCTAAAACTGCTGAATGCTGCTTCTGGCTTGTGAAGGGTGCAGTTTTATCCCTTCTTGTAGCTGGAGCTGCCCTTACTCTGGCCTGAGACTGGCAGGTTCCTCCTGGGTGTCCCTCTATGTGCCAGTGGCCAGCTGCCACCTCATAGTGCCCCAGGCTGGCACATCCTGACTGATGGGATGGAAACCACTTTGTTCCTTCTTACTGGTAAAATTGACTGGTAAAGTGTACAATTCCAGTCAGTGTAGGAGCTGGAGTGAGGCTGATCTGAGCTCTTTATTGTGCTGGAGACACGAGGCTGTGCCACTGCATGTGCTTCTCTGATAATTTCAAATCCACTCCTGCCCTGTCTCAAGTAAAGCAGAGCAAATGTGGATTTCTCAGATCACCAGATGCCTTCCAAAACACCCTCTGGAAAATCTGGAAGGTGCCTCTGATGTCCCTGGGTGCTGCCTCCCTCATGGATCACCTCCATGGCAAAGCTGGAGGAGCCAAACCCTGCCTTGTGACCGCCCTGTGCGTCCAGTACCTCCTCTACCCCTGGGCCGTGGTGTAGGGCAGGGCTTTGGTGCCCAGAGGTTCAAGCCTGGGGGGTTCTGCCTCCAATTAGCAGGTCTGAGCTCAGCTGCAGCACCCATCGAAGCTATGAGTGCTGGGGCAGAGGCAGATCCAGGAGCGCAGGGCAGAAGCCTCGGGTGAATGAGCATCAAGAAATCTTGTCAGATGCCCAAGATGGGGAAATCCCCTCTCCCATCCCCAAAAATAACTGGCCACATGTTTTGGGGATAAAGGACCAGACTTGAGGGAAGAGGAAGAAAAAGCAACCCTCACAGGTTTGTGATTGTCTCTTAAAAAGATTTATTCTCCCTCCTTGCCTAAATGTACAAAGGCAAGAAGAGTACAGTTTGTATATATATATATTTATATATATATATATAAAAAAAAAACAAGGAACTCGGTAATAATGTACACTTTACAGAAGGGCAGAGTCAGGAAGACTGAAATGAAACCCAACACAGCAACGCCAATGGAAACGAGCTATAAACACCAACAGTCTGACACCAGGGCTGGGGGTGGCCCCGTGGGCAACAGCTGGCCCAGAGAACCCAGGAAATGTTGAAATGTCAAACCTCAAACCTATTCTGCATAAACTGTTGTTTCATTTAACACCTAAAGGGAGACTCAACTGGGACCCAGCTGGGAAGGTGGAGAGCAGCCCCCCGACCCCATCCAACTGCCAGCAAAGCCTGTGCCACCCCCAGGCATTTCCTCTGCGCTGCTGGAGCCACTGTGGGCCCTGGCCATGCTGGGAGCCCAGCTGTGCCAGGCTGGCCAAGGCTGGAGGTAGGAGTAACCAGTGGGATACTCCTCCACGGGTGGGATGTGGGGCTCTCCAAAGCACCCCGACCCCACCAGTCCCCAGTCCCGTGGCTGCATTTGACTCTGTGACGGGTGTGGGGTGGGTCCATCAACCCACCCTGTCCCTGCAGAGTGTGCCGGGCCATGCGGCCCCGTCTCCTTCCAAACAGAACATAGAGTGGAAGAAAAATGAGTCAAACAACAAGAGCAGGCTGAGGCCACCGTGCTGCTGGCACCTGAACCGGGGCCAAGAGCAGCCAGTGCCTCCTTTCCAACTGGGTACAGTGGGATGGGGAAGAAACGGGGAAAGAAAACAAAACCCAAAACAACAGCTTTCAAACAATTGCTTTTTACAGTATGTACAGAGCCCAGCAGGCAGAGCATCCCCGTACAGCGGCCCTCGAGGCCGGGTGGAACACGGACACGCACAACTGAGACTGATGGCCCCCATGTCCCCGGCCAGGCAGTGGGAGAGGTGGGGGGAGAGCAGGGAGGGCCTGGCCGCTGCAGGGCCGAGGTAGAGTGTCGGCCTGGAGAGAGCCGCTCTGGGGCTGGGGGCAGAGGACCAGAACGCCCCTGTCCTCTGAGTTGGGGAACAGCCAGAAGTGGGGACCATCTTCCTCCAGGACCTGGAGCCCCCAGCACTGGGCCAAGGCTGGAGCGGGGACCAGCATGGCCCCACGTGCCTCTTGAAGAACCTAAGTGTGCTTGTTTCTTGCTGCGCCCTGCCTGCAGCCTGGGGAAGCTGCCCTAAAAGCAAAAGGTGGATGAAAAGGGGAGACACAGCCCACACAGCAGGATGTGCTGTCCCACGGTTTGGGGGGCACTTGCCATGGTAGTGGGGCAGAGGAAAGGCCGGGATTTGCACAGTTGCAGCTCAGAAACCAAAGCAAAAGCCATGGGCAGGAGCTTCAGGCAGGTCTGGACTGTGCACGGCCTGGGGGGCCCTGGCAGCCTGTGGGGTGACAGACGCAGCCCCCAGCTCTGTGTACCCTGCTGCCCCCAGCCCCATGGAGCCTCAGCCTCCAATGGCAGAGGCTGCTTTGCTGAGGCTAAGAGCTTCCCCAGCCCCACTCTGGGGGCCACATTGGCCGCATGCTGGTGGCTCCTGCCCATAGGCACAGACTTGTGGGTGCTGTGGGGTGCAGGACCAGATGAGAGACGGGGAGAGCCCCACAGCTGCCTCCAGCCAGGCTGCCACCCACCTGCTTGGCCCACACCAGCCCCTTGACACCACCTAGGCTCTGTGAGCCAGTCCTTCCTTCCTTTCCTGAAACTGTGGCCACACGGCAGGCTCGGCCCCCTCTTCCAAGCCCACCCCCCCCCCCCCCCCCCGCCCCCAGTCCTGTCGTGAAGCAGCAGCTCACAGAGACACGGCAGGGTCCCAAATTCATCGAGAAACCTCAGTGCTTCTGTTTCCTCTTCATAGCAGGTGGGTCACCTCCACCCTGAGTGCTGGTGCTCAGTAGAATAAATATATCTGCAGGTACCAGCTCACCCACTCACCAAAGAGGGGTGGGGTGGGGAGTCAGTGTGTGTCCGACCAGGGGAGAAGACAGAGTCTGCCTCGGATCATGGCAGGAACATCAAGCAGTACAATTAACACCATTCAACTGATGTCTAAAGGAGTCTCCAGCGCTTCTCCATGTGAGCCAGTCACATGTCTTGTACAGCCCAGGCATCCCGGTGTGTCACATCCTGCCACGACCCAAGGGCAAGTCAGCTCCCGTGAGCCCCAACGCCATGGGCAAACCCTAAACCCTAAACCCTCGAGGGCATCCCATGAGCGCCCAGCCCGGCCGCCCACGTGGAGGTGCGGCAGGAGCAGAGCCTTACCGTTCTCACCTCCGGGGCGGTGGGTATAGGGAGGGAGCAGAGCCTTGCTGGCTGGCAACGATGGCTGTGGAGGAGAGACCTGGAGAGGAGAGAAGAGGTATCAGGAGCTGGAAGACAGGGCCGGGCACCTCGGGGACAGTGTGAGGGTCCCATGGCCCAAGGGCGGGTGCAGCTCCCTCCCAGCCCAGCCCCACTCTCACCTGTTGCATAGGGCAGGTTGTACTGCGCTGGCAGCAGCGAGTACCCGAGGTGGTGGTGGTGGTGATGTGTCGAGAGCAGGCGCTGGGAGGGCGACGTGCGGGGCCGGTCGCTGCTCCTCTCCCCCGCACCCGCTCCCCCGACGCTGCTGCAGCTCCCGCCGCCCCCCACCACCCCACAGCCACTGCGGTCCCGCTCCTGAGACGTCTTCTCACTTATCTGGAGAGGAGAAAGCAGACACATACTGAAGGACATGACCAGTGACCTCAGGGCACGTATCAGGATACTCCCTCTGCCTTTGCCCAAAAGGTTCCCATGATGCCGATGAGAAGTAGGGTGGGATGGCCAAAAGCCATGTGGAGCACACAGGGCCTGTTTCAGGACAATTCTTTCCTCACAGTGTCCAAGCTCTGTCTCCCAGTTCAGCCCAGGAGGGGCCACGGGATGGAGACAGCCCCCACATCCCACCTGCCAGCTCCAGGGCTGAGGACAAGTGTCACCTGGTTGCTGCAGGGCCTGGAGAAGCCCCAGCACTGGGGCATAGGTTTGGCTGGTCCATTCCAAAGGATTTGTAATGTTGGAATCCATGGCTGCAGGTCTCCCACAGCAGCAGAAACAGCAAAACCACACAGCAAGCAGAGCTGCTCCCACCTCATTATAGGATCCAGGGACTATCCCACAGAGCTGGGCGAAGCCAGCGCCCTGCTGACCCTCACCGTAGGTGATTTGCTCTTGTAGTGGCTGGCATGCTGCTGCAGGATGTCCAGGGCCTTGGACTCTGAACTGGATTTACAGCTCACGCTGGGGCTGGCTCGGGACTTGTCACTGTCATCGCTGCCGGACGCCTTGCTCCCATACGGAGAGAAGGAATAGCTGGAGGGTAGGTATGATCCTGGGGGAAGAATAGCAGTCAGGGCACTGGGAGTATTCGGGCAGCACAGTGGGAGCATGTGGCTCTGCCTGTGTGTGAGGATGTCCCACAGCCATCCCCCACCCTGAGAGCAGAGACAGATGGGAACAGACACCCCTTGAAGCCCCCGGCTCCCTACCTGGGTAATTCTGCATCATGACGGTGGGCATGGCACGGTAGCTGGGGTGGTTGGGGTCATACGACTGGCTGTAGGAGTAGCCGTGCATGTACGGGATGTAGGACTGATGCTGCGTGAGGGGTGAGGACACGGGGACGTGGACACCGGGCCTGGGGTCCTTCCCCACCATGCGAGCCTCCTCGGTGGGGGTCAGTTTGCACTCGGAGCTGGTGCTCTCCTTCCCGTCCTCCTTGGACGAGGCTTCTTTGCTTCGATTTCTTTCTTCCTTCAACTTTCGGTCCCTCTCCTCTTTCCATCTCTCATCCTCTGTCTTGATGTCTGCATACTTTGCTGGGTACACATAGGTCCACATCCGGGGCTCAGCTTCCTGCAAGAACAGCCGGCCGTCAGAACAGCTGCCTCCCCGGGTCCTGCTTGTCCCAAAACCAGCCTGCGTTTGAAGGAAACTGGCAAACCCCACTCCCCTTCACTGGGCTCTCTGTGGCCCATCTGTGGCCTCTGCTTTCCGCAAGAACAGCCAACCACCAGAGCAGCTGTCTCCCCACAGCCTCACCCTTCCCAAATCCAGGCTGGGTTTGGAGGAGACCAGCAAATCCCACTCCCCTTCCCTAGGCTCTCCCTAGCTCGTCCATGGCCTCAAAGCCCCACCCTTTTTCTGGCCCCAAGGGAATTTCATGGAGTCCCACCACAAGCAGAGGACAACATGTGTTCTCTGAGGTGATGGTCCCAGCAAAGCCTGGTGAGTGGCTTCCTCTAGAAGCAAACCCAAGGCTGGGATGGCAGACAGAACAGGGCATTACCTGTCTGTACCAGAGAACAGGGTCCACCTCTGCTTGCCGGCCACACTCGGAGCCAGCCTTCGTCTCAGCCGTCTCCTTCCCTAGATGACCAGCCTCACTCAGCTTCACCTTGAGCCCCTCAGCAACCTGGCTGCTAGACAGTTTGGACGAGTCCTCCAGTTTGGGGATGATGACGGATTTGGCCATATCAGGACCTCCCTGCTCCTTGGGCTTGCTCAGGCCCGACTTGACAAGGTCCGTGAGGCTCGGGGCTTTGGTCAGTGTTGGGGGCATGGGTGGCTTCTGCTTCCATTCCTCTTTGAGTGCCACCTCCCTCTCTTTCAAGCCCAGCTCCGCCTTCTTCTCCAGCCCTCGTTGCTGCTGCTGCTCCAGGCTCTGCCGCTGCTTCTGCTGTTCCTCGTACTGCTGACGGTAGGCAGGGTTGGTGCTCAGCAGGTGAGTATGGTAGCCCTGCTCGCTGTAGCCGTAGGGTGGCACGTAAGCGTACTGGTTGTAGTAGAGGGACTGCATGTACATGTTGGGGCGCTGCTGGATGACCGAGGGCTGCTGGCTGGAGCCACTGCCGAGCTCTGCCTTCTTCTCTTCGCAGCCTTCACTCTTCACCTTAACCTCTGGATTCTCCTGCTCCTCGTCCTTCTTCAGCTTCAAGGTCTGTGTCTCAGCTGCAGACTGCCCGCCAGGGTTCAGGGGTCCTGGGCTAGCCTGGGGGTAGCCAGGGGAATAGTAGGTTTCAAAGCCTTGGTAGAAGGGAGACTCTTTGCTCTGCGGTTGTGGTGGGAAAAGAGCTTTTTTGGCGCCTTCCTTGACCAGCTGCTCCGGATCCTTTGCCTTCACGCTCTCCAGCTTGCCCTCCCCATCCTCCCCAGCATCAGAGATGTCCGAGTAGGCAGGGCTGTTGGTCTTCACTGAGCTGGCCTCTGCTCCATTCTGGGTGACAACGTGCAGTGGGGTCAGGGGCTGGGCTGGATTGGTGTTCTCCAGCCGGCTGGCCCCGCCAATGGAAGGACTGGGTGCATTGTCAGTGAAGCTGTAGATTTTATCTGCCTCGGCCTTGATGCTGGCGAGTCGGCTCTGGTGGGGGTCAGATGAACCATTCAGCAGCCCCTCACCTTTCATGCCCAGCTCGCTGGATTCCCCCCGGAAAGGGCTCTTACCTTCCTCCGCTCTGCAGGCTTTGCCAGGAGTCAAAGGGTTTTCCACCTCTTTGGGCTCTTTCTTCTTTTTGTCTTTCTTCTTCTTCTCCTTGGAAGGGGTGAGGGCAGGGTTGACAGTGAAGGGTTCTCCCATCACTGTTGGCTTGGGCTGGATGGGTTTGAGCTGAGGGCTGTTGGGCATGGTCTGGACCACAGTTGTGGCAAGGCCAGTGGAGGAGCCAGGGCTGGCTGTGGTGAGCGTGGCAGTCTGGAAGGTGTAAATGGGCTGCGGGGGGACAGCTGGTGCAATGGGTCTGGCAGACTTCAAGCTTTTGGAAGGAATCTTCTCCTGTTTAGCACCAGAGGCCTTCTTTGACTTGTCCTTATCCATGCATCGCTTCTCCAGAGAGTCAAAGTCATCATTACTCGTCTCATCGGCCACCAAGGGACCATCCTCAGATCCATCATTGGACAGAGCACCCAGGTCTGTGTCCCCTTCCCCACCCACCTTCTTCTTGCAAGGGACCTTGGCGCTGAACTTGCTGGATGGGGAGGGGCTGTGTGGCTCCATCAAACGCACCTTGGGGGTGGCCGAGCGAGCGGGTGAGAGAGAGCCCTTCTGTGTCGCAGCAGCACCATTGCAGCTCCCGACATCTGCATGCAGGGAGGGCTCCTCGCCATATTCACTGTCCACATCTGCCTCTAGCTTGCTGTCGTCATCCGTGTGTGCGTGGGCCTGGTGGTACTTCAGTCCATTGATATGCTTGTACTTCTTGTTACAGTTGGGGTGGGGACAGTCGATGAGGATGGGAGAAGGGCAGTTGCGCTCCAGAATAGCTGGCTCCACCTTGACTGTGGCAGGTGGCACTGTGGCCGAGCCCATTGAGTTTGTGCGGATGCGCTTGCTGCCCTTGGAGTCCTCCGAGCTGGAGTTCAGATCCATGTCGGAGAGAGGTTTGCTCTTCCGCTTGGTGACAGAGGAGGGACTGGCCTTCACATCCTCGGTGGTACCACCAGGCGGGGTGCGGTGGTCCGAGGAGTTCTGGCTGCCCCGGCGCCCCTTGCTGTTGGCTCCTGCCCGGGTCTTGCTGCTGTTGCTGGTCCCCTTGCTGTCCGAGGCAGTGGCCGTCTCGTTGACTGGTGTGTTGCTGTTGGGGCGCATGCGCTTGCCCCTTCCCCGACCGTTGCGCATCTCCAGGTCACTGGTGGGAGAGTCACAGAACCTGCAAGGAGGAGGACACAGAGGTTTTAACAGAGAGATGGCTGTGCGGGGCTGTGCTGTCCCCAAGGCACAGTAGGGACCCCCTTACTCCCCTCACTACCAATCCATAGACTTCTCCCCCTACTGACCGATGAAGAGAAACCAGAGAGGTCCCCTGGGATGTGCTAAACCACCTCCAGGCCCCAGGACAAGGGAGATGTTACTGTAGGGGCAAAGTGTCATGGGAGCAGTTGGGTTGGGCAAGGAGGAGATGCCACTCCTGTGGCAGCCCCGAGGCAGAGTGTCTGGTGCTGTGCGGGCCATACAGGGCTAGATCTGCCCTTGGTGCTAAGAGCCCAACAGAGCCCCCCACCCACTTACCGGGGAGGTGCCCAGTCATGCTGCGTGCAGTCCAGCAGCGTCCCCACGTACGTCTTGTTTCTCCAGGTGACATTGACCACCAGCATCCCTGCAAGGTGAGGGAAAAGGATCAGACAGGGCCAGGTGTGATTCCACGGTGCCAGGAAACTGCCCCTTGAGACAGGCAGGGTGAAGATCTTAGCTCTAGGGTTGAAGGAGGGCGGACAAGGAGTCATGAGCTCATAGAAGAGGTGAGACATTGGGCTCAGGGCTGGAGGGGCAGCAAGGTGGGAGTTGGAGACTCCCAGCTCATCCCTTTCATTGGCATGTCTCACCTAACCCCTCTTCCTGTTCCCTACTTTCATGGGATGTTAAAACACAGTGAGCCCCAAAGGGCTGTGGGATTTCAGGGGAGACCTGAAGATCCACACTGGCTCCATGTGTGCTCACATAGGGTAGAGAATGTGATCTCCAGAGAGAAAGAACTGGGAAGCCACTGGGGAAAATGCAAAAAGCCCCTAGCAAGGCTGTGGATCCCAAAGTGGAGCTACAGACCCCCCAGCAAGGCTACAAACCAGCATGGCCATGAACCTCATGACCCTCTGGGAAAAGCTGCTACTGCCACTAGATGGCAAGCTGAGCCCAGCATTCCTGCTGAGGTGACTGTGCCTGGCAGGAAAACCCAATCCTGGCAGAATAACCACTGTTACCCTAGGCCATTTTGCTTCAGCACCTCCAGGGGCATTCCTCTGCCCTGTATTTCCATCTGGAGAGCCATCCGTGGGGCCACATCCTCCCATCACGGAGGAAAGTCACTGGCCATTCAGAAAATATTAGAGTTTCAGCTTTTCCACACTAATTCAGAAGAAGAACTGCCTGGCTCACACCCACACTGAGGCCAAGGACCCTCAGCACCTCTTCTGGGAGGCAGAGAGGTCTTCCACAGCATCCCTCAGCATTGTAAGGTCTCCTCCTTGCCACGGATCACTCTGATTTCCACACAACTGGAGCAGAGTCTGTTGTGCCAGGCACATTTATCCAAGCAAGGTGAAAGTCCGTAACGCATTTGCAAGGGTTGATGAGTGCAGCAAGATCTATGGCTCTGGGAGATGAATGGAGCCGAGGGAGCCTGGAGCAGCTGTGCCTGAAGTATGTTTATAAATCTCAGCCCACATCCCCCGTTGTGCTATGCCAGCAGCCAGATGCAGGCTTCAGCATGGATAATACATGGAGCCAAGGTCCAACACGTGTGGCTCCTTCAGAAAGAGAAATGAAATGCAGACCTTCTCTTTGTCTCTTTCCTCCTGGAAAATGTTGCCAAAAGATCATGGGAAGACATGGTGCCAGCACACGGCCAAGAGCCACAACCAGCTCATCCTAGTGAGCAAGAGAAGCTGGGTTCTGCCTTCAGAGGAAGGTGCTGGAGACTTGCCTTAACAAAGACATGACCAGGATGTGATGATGGAGACAACCTGAGGGAGAAACCAGCTGCTGGGAACTCACAGCCCCACACACGGAAAGCTCAATGGGAAGGAAAGCTCAATGGGAACAGTGGGATGCTAGTTCCAGACATCCCAAAGAGGGTACATGAAATGTGGTCTTCTGTTCTTCCTAATGCAGCAGTTTCTGGCAGGCAGGAGCCTGTCCCCCTTTCCTTAAAACCCAAAGAAGCTCCTGGCTACATCCTACACTCCAACCCAGCCCCACCATTTCCAGGACACCTCTGGGGAGCTGCTGTGGGATCCTCCCAGGAGCTGCCAAAGGACCAGAGAAACAAACAGCACTAACCCAGGCCCCATCCCACCCGGTCCCTCTGCTCTCCCCACCAGTTCAATCCCTCTGAAGGCAGAGAAGACCATGTGAGTCACTGGAAGTTAATTGTATGGCAAACCACTGGAGTGTCTTGTGCATCCTGGGGCCAATGTGTGATACTAGAAAGGAGGTGCTGGCATTTTTCCTCCTGACCACCACAGTCACAAGAGAGAGGTGAAAAAGGAAGGGGCAGAACGAGCTGCCACTGTCTCTCCTTCCCTATTGGAACACCAGACCTCCAACACACACCAGCCTATATTTAACCTGCTGCAACCAATCATTCCAAATCCCCTCCTAATCCTCCAACAATAACCCAGGACAATTTAAACCCCAGGATAGATCCTAAGCAGCTTTATTCACCCACTGTGTCCCCCTCCCACAGCAGGATGATGAGCAGGCACAGGCATGACAAGGGCAGCAGTGAGGAAGCAGTGCTTTCGCATCTCCAAGAATGCAGATGCTCCTGAACAGAAGGAAGCCTGCTTGGGTAACTCCCATCCCACCTGCTTTCATGGGAAGGTGACATCTTTGAAGCTCTTAAGGAATTGATACCACCCAAATCTGGGTGCAAACCACTCAGCATCCTGCTCACTAAGTGCTCACATCAGAGTTGCATCCTGGCTGGAAAAATTAAGCGTTGGTGATGGTGCAAAGTTGCCATTCAGGAAGGCAGTGTATGAGAAAATCCTAGGATTATGTGGGATGGAGGACAAGGCTGCTGTGGGCACCAGGAGCCATTGTAATGGGGCACATTTCCCCCCACCCTTTCCAAAAATGAATCCCTCAAGCCCAACCAAGAACAGCTCCATGAATTTCCCCTCCACATGCATCACTTCCAGGATGCCCTGGCTTTGGGATGCCCCTTCTTCCATTAATTTCTTCCCCAGCTGCATCATCTTCGAAATTATCTTTGTCATTTCTCCTCCAGCTGCATCACTTTCAGGATGCTCCAGCTTTTCCATAAGCCCTGCCCATGTGCTGAGATCCCACCTGACCTGTAGTGCCCAGGCTTTGGGACACAACACCCAAAGCTATTCATGGCCATCACACTCCTGCCAGGAGACAGGGGACACCACGGGGCTGTCCAGCACAATTGTCACCTCACCCAGTGAGGAGAGATCATTCACCAATTACCATCACGGGCAAAAGAGACTCACCCTGGGGAAACTAATTTAATTTATTGCAGATCAAATCAGAGTAGGGTAATGAGAAATAAAACCAAACCTTAAAACACTTTCTCCTGGCTTCTTCCCAGGGTCAACTTTACTCCTGATTTCTACTTCTCTGCCCCCAAACAGCACAGGGGTATGGGGAACGGGGGCTGCTTTTTCTCCACTTCCTAAATACATTATCCTAGAGGCACTGCCCTCATCGCTGATAGGCTCGGCCTTAGCTGACCTTCTCCAACATGGGGGAACTTTCTTGTGTCTTCTCACAGAGAAGTCCCCTCTATCGAACTTTGACAGGCAACATGAACACAGTTTCCCCAGAAGGCCCAGAGGGAGACAAGATCATCCCATCATACCATGCAAGGATGGATGCTCAGATGGCACATGACTGTCCCTGGCCATCCAACTGCTTTCCAGGGACAGCAGCAACAGAAAGATCACTGCCCTGGACTCCAGGAGAGATGACTTCGGCCTCTTCTGTTTGACAGAGTGCCATGGGATAGAGCGCTGAAGGGAAGTGGGACCCAAGGAAGCTGGTTGATGTCCAAGGTTCATCCCTGAATTCAGGAGCAATGTATCCCAACAAAGAGAAGTCAGGTGGAAATGCCAGGAGACCTGATGGATTAACAGGGAGCTCTTGGAGAAACTCAAACACAGGAAGGAAGCCTGCAGTCAAGATAGCCCACAGCTGAGGGGCTCAATCACTTATTTGTCTTGATCTTCACCAGCAAGTGCTCCAGCCACACCACCTGAGATGGAGGAGACAAAGACAGGGACTGGGAGAAGGAAAAACCATCTGTGAGAGAACTTCAAGGTGCATAAGTCCATGAGACCTGATGAGATACATTCATGGTTCCCATGGGAACTGGCAAAGGAAGAGTCTAAACCACTATCCATTGTATTCGAGAGGTCTTTGCTCTCACCCTCCCATCTTCTCCATTCTATCCCCACCTATGTCATTTCCCTTGTGATCCAAGCAAGGACGCATCCACACTGGCATGTGCCAACCCTGGGCAGGCTTGTACTCCATCAACCCTCACAAAAAGTTTGCAAAAGGACAATTCAACTGTCCGGAGTACAGAAATCTGAGCCATGCGTAACCTGCCACTAACGTCCCAGGAAGGAGCTGGAGGAAGGGATGTAGAGTGTGCTGACATTTTCCAGGTGCTGTCACATCATGATCCTCATATCTCAGAGGGTTTGTGTTTGTTTTGCTACAATCAGCACTGGTGTGGCACCATGGGGAGGTGAGGTGACATGGTCCAAGCCAGGTGACACCAACTTCAGGGAGAGGGATGGAGAAGACCTGGCAGCTCCTGAGGCAGCAAAGAGAGCAATGCTTCCCGGTGTGATCAGATCAGTTAATAGTTCCTGAGGATCAGAATTACACAACAGCACCAGGGGAGCTCCTGAGACAGCTGCTCCCCACTGAAAACATCCTGATAAAACACATCCCTGCTCATCAAAGGGACGGTATCACCAGCACGGCCACAGGAGAGCATGAATAACAATGTTCACTACCAGCTAGACCACACCTTGGGCCAACGCCAACCTGGAATAGTGGAGGAGAAGGTGGACCAAAAGCCCAGAGCCAGATGGTTGGTGGTGGGAGCCCTTTGGGATGCCTTTAGCGGGGCTTATGGACTCATGGCAGATTTTCTAGGGGGAGATGAAGACAAAGTTGGTTCAGGGCACGAAGGACATCATCAGGTTCATTGGCGCTTCACGCTCCCATCTCAGATGGACTTGTCCTTCTTGTCCAACTTATCCTTCCAAGCACTGCCAGGTTTTGGTTTCAGAAGCTTTTCTCCATGATTTTGCAGCCCCACATGGAGAGAAGAAGGCTGCCTTCAAGGAGACCTTAGAGTCCTTTTCAGTGCCTAAAGGGGATCTAAAAGAAGGCTGAAGAAGGACTTTTTTCAAGTCCAAGAAGTGACAGGCCAAAGAGTAATGGCTTTAGCTGAAAGAGGGGAGATTTAGACTGGGTATTAGGGAAAAAAGTCCTTCCTGACAGGGTAGTGAGGCCCTGGCACAAGTCTCCCAGAGAAGCTCTGTCTGCCCCATCCCTAAAAGTGTTCAAGGCTAGGTTGGATGGGACTTTGAGCAACCTGGGCTGGTGGAAGGTGTCCGGGCCCATGGCAGGGGGTGGAATGAACTGGGCTTTAAGGTCCCTTTCAAATAAACCATTTCAAATAAACCATCAGTTCTGTGATTCTAAACTTGATGCAAGCCAATAGCTACTCCACTGCTCTGGGGTCTTTCCAAGCAGTCCAATGAGGCTGCTACATCCCAAGGAGCAAGGGGAGACATATCTCCCTCTGGAGCTATTGAGCAGAGTATTCAGATGCTGGAGCACCTCGTCTGGCTTTGCAGACATGTCCGTAGTACAGCTTTCTCCTCTGTATCCTTTGGGCAAGCAGAGATGCTTGCTGCATCCCTGAATATTTCACAAGCTCTAGCTTTCAAAAGCCAGATCCAGCATTGCCCCTGACTCCATCTTTGACAATGGGAAGGTAGAGGAGAGATGCTAGGCAAAAAACAGGGAGGGCTCCCCTCTGCCTTTTCACTCAAGGGCGAGAAGATGCTGTGTGACCAGAGCCAAGACACACAGCAGACCCGAAGAGATCAAAGGCAGTATCAGGGCTCGCCTCTGTGCAGGACTGGATGTGAAATCCTTGCTCCCAACAGTGGCAACCATCAGCAGCCGGCAGAAGAAAATCTCTGTGCGTTCACTGACCACAGACTAAAAAATATCTGGGCTGTGGGAAATCACAGGACACCTCCATGGCATGCTCCAAAATGGTGGCCGCGGAAGTGAGGGTTAAGCAGACGGACAGGCAGACAGGCATGGAGCTCATGCTGGGGTGAGGAGCAGGAGAAAAGAACAGCAACCGCTCCCATGGCAAAGCCTCTCAACCAGGAATTGGCAGGGAAGGATGTTCTTGTGCTCCCTGCCTCAGGGATGCTCAGTTCATCCATCCTGGCACGGCCACTGTGACCCTCTCCTGATTTCTACCCAAAACCACCATACAAGGCCCAAGCTCTCATCAGCTTTGCTGCTGCCTGTGGGGCTCTCCAGCAGCTCTGGGATTTTCAGATAACTCTGCAGTTCCAGGGCTTTTGGGTTGAGTGAAGTCACACCAGGACAGCAGGCTGATGGAGTTGGGGAGATGAGGGAGCCCCACAAATGGAGGGTGCCAATGTTTCTCTGTGCTGCTGTGTGTCCCAAAACCCAGCCCAGCTGTGTCTCAGTTTCCCCAGCTGAAGGTGTTATATCCTACAGAGTGACCAGGCTCTTGGAGACACTGATCACACAGTGCTGGGGAGGTGGTAGATCAGTGCAGATCTTTCACAGGTTTCTTTGGAGCAGATCCACCCTGCAGATCCCCTGGCCCTGGCATGTGCAGAGCAGGGCTCCTGAACTCTCCTGCTTTGTGTTTCTTCTCACAGATTTTACGTGGCATCCTTCTGCCTTGGAACAGCAGAAAAAACATATAGCTCCCAGCTGCCTCAGTCAGGGTCAATTTTTTTCCCATATGGGATGGACAGTAATGCAGAGGAGTGTGGAGGTCCTCATCCCAAGCTAGATATCCCAGTCTTCCCCAGCATGGTCTATCCACTGCTCTCTTCCCAAAACAGCTCAGGTGCTATTTCTCAAGATGCTTTTTCCAAGGGGAACAATTTCAGTGCTCACACTGGCAGCCACTGCAGCATGTGGTCCTGTGTCAATCATAGTTTCAAAACCGATTTCCCAGTAGGAAGAGAGAAAAGGCAAACTGGACCCAACCCCACCTTCCCAAAGCATGGGACAAGAGAACCTCACTGGAAGCAGCTCATGGGAATAGAGATTTCAGCTCAGCTTCCATCGCAGGTAATAGTCTCAGTGAGAAGTGGCTGGGATGAAGGCCAACAGCTTCATTCTCCGCACAGAACAGCAATGGAAGAGTGGGAGCAGATTTCGAAGAGGAGCACATGGAAACCTGGCTGAGATGACTCATCAACAGGCTCCACCACCACAGCTTTCTCACCTTTGTGCTTCTGGACTGTTTTTGCTTCGAGACACAAACACAAGGAGCTCACCACGTGCTTCCCCAAGGCAGAAACCTCCAGCATCTCACTGAGGCTAGAGGGAAGGCCAAGTTCCAGCGCTTGCCATGGGCCACTGAGCCACCTATTCATTCCCTGTGTTCCTTGGCAGAGCCCCAAGAGCAGCAAAAAGCCATCAAAGGACCTGGGAAAGCAAACCAAGCTGCGCATGGATGAGATGAGCTCCAGTGGAAAAAAAAAGACTGGCTTAGTTTGGCAAGAGAGCCGAGAAGCTGATCTCCCACTGAGTCAATTTTGAGAGCTCCGTTGAGGTTTTTTAATCCAGCAGGAGATTTCTGCTGCCTCCCAGGGTTTGAGTGTTTTTGTGACAGACCTGCGGGTTGCCAAGCAAAAATGAAGTCAACTCTGTCAAATTCCCGTGCCGGCTGGCACAGCCTTTCCTCTGGCATCTCCAGAACAAGTCAGCTCTTGTCGAAGAGCAGAGAAATGGCAGCTT
Organism: Sturnus vulgaris; assembly: GCF_052056855.1. Taxonomy (NCBI): domain Eukaryota; kingdom Metazoa; phylum Chordata; class Aves; order Passeriformes; family Sturnidae; genus Sturnus; species Sturnus vulgaris. Next base: position 879,222 of record NC_142255.1, read on the forward strand.
AGATTTTCGCCTGCTTTCTGGGCAAAGGGATAACGCAACACATGGCACTGACACAAGTATTGGCCCATTACTCCCTTTGCTGGATGGATTATGGACTGCTCTCACACGGCTCCTCTGTCCTGACCACCCAACTGGTGGCAGGAAAGCCCAGAACATGCCAAAGAACAACACAGCAGGGACATGGGAAGAAAGGGACTGCTGTAACTCCCCCGTGACGCTGTCAGAGAGCAAGCAGCTCTGTGACACTCACCGTCCTCCGTCTCCTGCCAGACAATGCCCTCCAGGTTCACGCTGGTCCCAGGCTCGCAGGGGCCCAGGCACTCGGGCTCGGTGGCCAGGGCCACATCGCAGGTGTTCACCCCCACCGAGCGGGTGCGTACCATGATCTGCTCACACGGCGACGAGATGTCGTTGTTGACAACGGGGACAAGGAGGTGCAAGGGCAACACTGCAGGCGTAGAGACCGGAGATTCCATCTGTGGGGAAAAAGAGATACATGGCCACCATCAGGAATACTGTTGGGAACACAGAAGGGAGAGCAAGTATCAACATATTTACATTCCTGGAGAACCTCAAGCTCAGGACTGTTACCTTCAGTTCATGTCCCACAACCCATCAGAGGACAAGGATCTCAGAGGGCTCTCCTGCCCTGGCATGCCCATACCCATGTAACCCTGTGGAGCTCTGTAGTCACAGAGATCACACCCAGAAGTCCTTGTGCAGGAGTTATCTGTGCTCCTGCTTGAAAGAGCTGTTGGCTAGTTCCTTACAGACGGCTTCTGTAATCATCCCTGGTGAGGATGCCTCTTGGCTATGGCTCAGATATTAATGCAGTCAATGACTTTGGGCCCGATGGCTCACTAGAAGAGCTTCTGCTCAACCAGCGGGACAGGACAAACGAGTAGCAGACTCCCTCCGGCACCTATGAAAACCAACATCCTTCTCCTTCCAGAACTACCCTGTGACCACCTGCAGACACAAGGACTTGGATCATATCCTTCTTCTTTATGCAAGTATCTTCTTCAGAGCCTGATCCAGCCATTGTGCTCTCTTTGCACACAGAAACCAGATCCCACAGCCAGAGCTGGGCTTGGAAAGCCAACAAGCCAACATGCCAAGTGGAAGCCTGGCCAAGCCACCCTGCTGCTGAGAAGCCAAGGTCCTTGGCCGCTCTGCCACGCAAGCAGATTACAACACTGTCAGGAGGAGGATAGCTGATGGGCTGATTCTGTGGCTGGCCAAGGCAAGGGCAGGGTGGAGACCTTCCCATCCTTTGGGGTTCATCAGCCAAGCCAGCCACCCCTGTACCTTGGCTTGCAAGGACCTGCAGCAGCTCTGGGGCGAGTGGCTCCTCCTCAGCTTAACCTCCTTTCTTTACTATTTGTGATCTTTAGACACTGGGCTACCTCAGAAGAGAAGCAGACTGAGGAAACTTATCACATCAGCAGGAAATGCTGCCCTAGGTTTCAGTTTCAAGCAGGCGAAGATTCCTCTAGAGCACCCAGTTTACCCTCAGACCCCCTAAAACTCTGCTGAGAGAAAACAATAGACATGGAGAGCCCAAGTTTGTGGTTACCAAGTGTGGACACGGGTCCATGATCCCTTCCAGCCTTGCTGCTGACTCCCATCCTGGTCCTGACCAGCTGCCAAATTCGCCTGCTCCCTCTCTAGCTCACACATCTCTATCCTTCAAGAAAGGGAAACAACTCCAGCAGAACCTTGCACGTCCAAACTAGCCTGTCCCACCCAATAGGGTGCCCACAACCACAACAAGTGCCTAGAGCATCCCACCTCCCCACTAACTCCTGACCCACAGACTCTCTTCACATCCCTGGTGACACAAACCTCTAGGCAGAGGAGCAGAGAGAGAGAAGGATAGCACATCCTGGCTCTCTGATACGGCAAGTGGATTTGCTCTTCCAGCAGAACACAAAGCACTTCCTGATTGTAGCCCTTCTCCTCATCCTGCATCCATCCTCTCTTTAGACAGCTCATGAGAGCAACATGCAGCCCACTCAGCACTAAAGATGGCACGGAGATCTTGAACAACAGTGGTTGAACCCCACAGTTCCCTCCCCAGCAGCCTCCTCCACAACCATCTCCAATCTCCCACAAATAGAACCAGCTTTTCCCCAGAAACCCATCTCCAGATCACCCACCTCCAAGGCTGCCCTATGGCCAGTGGCCCAGCCGCATCCCATGGGATTCAAGAAGGGTGGTTTTGGCATAAAACCACCAGAAGGCTGCCAGAGGAGCTTCCAGAAGACTCCCACAGGAAAATCAGCCCCCAAAACACAGCAACCTCATCAGCAGATTCAGGGCAAGATGCTCCAAGGAAGCATGAGGCTCCTTTGAAGGGGCTCGTCAATGCCACATTCTGCAAACCACAAGTCAGTCTCCAGCAAAGGAAGAGCCAGGGAGGAACCAGGCAGGGCTACCTGGCTGGGGTGGGCAGCAGGAACAGCCCAGGGAGCGGCAGGGATCACTTGCCCCCATTGCCTGGGGAGCAGTGGCTGTGTGTGCACATGGGGGACCTGCTGAGACCGTTCAGCTTCCTTCCACCCTGCAACAGAAACCACAGCGCAGCACAGGAGCGTTTAATTACAGTTCCAGCTCTGCTAATTATCGCCCGGTCACATTCGTAATCTGCATTATGCCATGGTGCATAATAAGCAGCTCACTGAGATCTCTAATAAGCAAGGCAGCTTGATGGGATTTCATATCTCACCCTGCTCTGTAACAAACAGCTTCTTTCAACAGCTGTGGGGAGACAAGGCAGCTCTCCTGCTCCCTTGCCTGAAGCTCCAGAGCAAAATAAAAAGGTTCAGGATGGTTCTTCAAGGGTGAGGGCAGGAGCAGAGGTTCCCCACTGGGACAATACCAAAAAAAGCTGAAAGATATGCTGGAGGAAAAGACATATGGATTAATTCACCTCCCTCTCTACGTGTATCTTACCTCCTGTTGCCATGTTCTTTTCACCGTCCTGCTTTCTGGGCAAGGTCAGGAGATGCAGGATAGCTGGGAGAGCCCTACATACCATGGGGCAGCTCCTCTGGCTGCTCTTCCCCTTGGAGGGAGAGAGGGAGCCCAGGACGATGCTGGCCTGGGGGTGGTGGGCAGCACTCACACCCCACAGCAGCGAGTTTCACATCACCTCCAGGGCTGTACTAACTGAGCTCCCTGGTCCAAAAACAAGTCTTGTACCTTCTGGCCACCCCCTCATACCACTTCTGGGCCCTAAATCCCCCTTGCAGAAATAAAATTTATTTCTCTTTCCATTCTGGGTAGGCTCTAAGATTAAATACTGGCTACACTCACTGCTGGAAGAACCTGGTGTGTCTGCAACCACTCCTGTGGGAGTTGCATGGGGTGAAGCTTCTGCGTGCTAGTGCTGGCCATCCGTGTCTGCCTGCCACTGCCTCCCATAATGAAAGCCCTTTGTGTTTCTGGTGGAGGCTTTCCCATCATGAGGAACGTGCTTTCACCACTGCTGAGGACAGAAGTGGAACAGAGCCAAGCCTGGGCGGCAGCAACCAGCACAAGCTCTGCTCAATAGGGGAAACACAAATCCACTGAGAGTCCGGGGTGATGCCAATGGCACCATGGGATACCAGGCTCTGGGGGATAATTAAAACCTACTCCTCGTTATAGCCCCCCGGGAAGGCGGGACAGGGTCCCACATGAAGGGAAGCACGGCACTGGGTGCTGGCACGGGGAGATACAAACAGAGCAGCTCCTGCCATCTTAGCAGCACTGGCTCCTTAGCATCAGCTGCCCTCAAGGGGACATCACAGCAGCAATTACTAATGAGAGAGATGGAAGATGGCATACCAGAAATAAAAACACCCCACTGGTTTTAATTTGACTCCCTGGTCCATCCAGACCACCCATTCATATTTATGAGAATTTTGGTTTGTCCACAATAACCAAAGTCAGGCAAGAAAAATGCATTTTGGAGAGATAAAAGCCAAAAGCAACACCAAAACCCGAGAAGAGCAACCAGCAGATATCTGTAGTGCATCTCCAAGGGCAGAGAGGGTCTGAAGCTGTAGAGCATCCCCAGATCTGAACCCCATCTGTCAGTCAGGACTCAGGGTGAGACCATCAAAGCATCTGAGACAGTTCTAGGCTCCCCACATGCATCATTTTTCTCACCTACAAGGTCCTTCCACTCCTAAAGACAGAGAGACAAGAAAAGCCAAGAGGGAGCCTTTTTACTAGTCACAAACTCATGACTGTGTGTGTCAGGAGACAGAATATGGACCAAAGGTCCATCACAGGAGCACACCTCGAGGTTTGCAGTCAACATGTCCCATGTCACTGACCAGCTCAGCTCAACCTTTGGGAGCTTTGATGTTCTCACTCCTGTCCTGGTCTGTCACTACATGCCCCACAGCTTTGCTTTTTCAGAGTAGGAACTGGGACCTTTAGCTTCCAGCTCCTTGGAGAGAGATCCCCAGGGAGCAGATCCATCCACATGACAAGCATCTTCAGTGGGAATTTCTAAACCCCAAAACCGCAGCACCACAGTGCCTCTTCCCCTCTGCTGACCTTGGTAGGAATTTCAGAGTCTTCTCCAACCTGACCCCCAAAGCCGGGTATGCAGAGCCTGAAGACAAAACCCTTTCGTTGGCTCTGGTGCCCACCACATCTACGATTCCATCTTAAATCCACCTGCAAGCAGATCTCCCAGTAACATCCCTCACCAACCTCTGCTGTCGTCCCAACACACTGGAGGTACTTAACCTCAGGCCATGTGCAACAGGCTCCAGAAGATCCCCCCCAAAACAGTACAGCTGCCACTCAACACTAGCTGGATTTCTCCATCAAGAAAGCAGCCAACAAGAGCTTCCAACAAACACCCACATGCAGGGAAATAATGGTGGCACAAGCATCAGGTCCAAGGATGGAGCCAGGAGTGTGGTCTAGTGCACTGATCCCTATGCTGCTCCCCATTGCTCTTCCCTTTTGCTACAGCAGAAAGTTGAGGTCGCTGACATCAAGATGTGAAAAAAGAATTCTGTCCTAGACAAAAGTACCCCTTCCCTGGATAAACACAAGCTCAAATAAACAAAGCCAGTTATTTCTACAGACCATATGAACACTTGGGGAATACACTGGTTCCTCAGTTGGCAAATCTGAGCCCACAGGGCAACTGCTCCAAGAAAAAAGGATTGACATTTGTGACAGCCCCCCCTACCAAGAAGGGCTAAAGGCCACAAAGAAGGATTAATGCTTCTATGTGCTTCCACGTGTGCAGAATGGAGCGGGTTCAGCATCACACTCCTTGAGTTCACTGCCCAGAGAAGACAAGAGAGTGTGGGACCTCCTGGCCAGCACCACCACCAAAGAGCCATGCATTTCAGATGGGAAATAAGGAGTTTTAAGGAGCAGAGGTCCCAAATTCCCAGCCCCAGGGCTCTTTGCATTCCCCTAAAAACAAGCCAGGAGAGGCTGATTCCCCACCACTCTCCTTCACAACTTGTTCCCAGTGCTCCTCACCATCTACTCCTACCTGTCAGACTTGGGATTCACGGCACCTCCCTTGGCTGTTGATGGCAACGTGTAATGGGAATGCTCTACCTACAAAAGGTGCCTCTGTGTCCTTTCCTGGCCATGCCAAGCACCTGTACTCCAGCTCTGAGATCCAAGATGGGGGCTTTGCCTCCATCCCTGCAAACACCTTTCCTGGCCAGCAAGACCCTGCAGAATGGCCAGAGCAGATGGTAGTCAAAAGGACGGCCCAATGCAGCACAATGCTGCAGTTGGCAGAACATTCCCAACTCGGACTCATTTTTATCTGGACCCTTTGGGGTGAACCTGGCTGAGGAAGTCTGTTCCGTGGCTGCAGGTAAGTGGGCCACAGGAACCAAAGCCCGGAAGAGGATATCTGCAAAAGCTCACAGTCCCACTACCAGCACCACCAAAACTGGTCCCAGTTAATGGGAATATTGGGGTGAGACATCCCACCCAGTGATGCTGGAGGTACAACCTCCCACCATGCCAGTGATGGGGGATTCAAATACCCAGTTATGCAGACAGCCAGATACTATCAACCTCAGCCACATTGTTGGAGAAATGCAAATACAACCCAGCATGACTTACGATGAGCTGCTTTCCCTCTGCAGAGGAGAGGGGAATAAAATCGCTGCTTGAACACAGCCAGTCTTATCTCAGTGCTTGCAGTGTTTTGAGATCAAGAGGACGCAGACACCGCAGAGGCACACTCTTGCATATTACTGTGTGTTCAATAAAGCCAGGAATAGTATCCAAGGCAGACGTGTTGGCACCAAGTCACCTGCTCCAACCACTTACAAGACTATCAGATCTGCTCCTGGAAGGGAAAAAAAAGATGTCTCCAGCAGGAGAGAGGTAGTGAAGAGCAGTGATGAAAGGGGACAGGTGACATAAGTAAGAGACATGGAAAAAAAATCCAAGCTGGGACCTCTGTGCATTGGTCCCATCACATGCCATTGGGTCTCTGTTCAGCCATCATCCACCACAGATATCCCACAGATGGGCCATGGGTCTCTTCATTTATTGAATTAAAATGTGAAGCAGCTCGGTGGGGAAAAAGGGAAAGATCCTATGTGGAAAAGCACTGAAGATGCACCTGTGTCATGGGAGAGCAGAGATGATTAGAAACATACAGCTGACCATGGACGGCTACAAGCATTCTTCACAATGACCAACCCAGGCTCCAGCCTCTTCTTCAACACTGCTGCTGCCATGGTCACCATCCTCACCTCTGGCAGCACTACCTGAGCAGGAAAGCTCTGGTGACAGCAAGTGACTTCCCACTGGGAACACACGTCTCCCATTACACCCCACAACCTGCACCCAACCCTTCTGTTAACACAGCTATTGCAGATACGTTTGACTTCTCATACTGCTGCTTCTTGCATCTCCATCCCCCAGCATCCCCTGCACTGCTGACACCAGCCATCTCTCCTGCAAGTCAGGTTTCTACGAGGAAGAACCACTGTGAGGGAAAGTCTTGCTTTTGCTTATTTTCTTTCCACCAAAATAAGAAGGCAGCTGCATCCAAGATCCAAGCAGTGCTCAACAGCTGCCAATAAAAACACTTGCTGACCAGCACATTTAAGCAGGCAAAGGAGAATGTAAAAAGTTTCACAAGCACCTCAGTGCATCTATCTCCCAGAAGGAGGATACAAATACATGAGACCTTTCACAAACCACTGGCAGATCCAGCCACTGTTAACCACCAGGTCAACAAACCTGGCCTAATGACACAGAGGTTGAAATAGCCAAACTAGAGACATCCCTAAAACCTGAATCTCCAAGGCAGGCATGAGAAATCAGATGAAAAAGCAGGATTTTTGTGGCAAGTGGCTTTAACCTGCCTACAGAGTCTGCCTTGTGCCACACAGCACACTCGACAGCTACACAAAAGCTACCAACAAACTTTGGCCAGGATCAACAGACAAGGACTGCAAGCCAAAGCTGACACTTGGTAGGGCAGGGCTGAGCACAAGAAGCTGGCACAGCAGCTCAGCTCTTTGTCAGGGAATAGCATGGCTCCACCTGCCTGCCTCAACCTTTCCTTCAGTTTTTTCACCCATTTTTTCCTCTACCTCAGTCTCACAAATTTAAACCCCTAAAACACTGAGGCTGCTAGGCCTTCAGCAATTAATGCCAGGACACGGCCACGCCTGCATACACACCCACACACACCCCCACAACACTGCATGCAAACTCATAGCATTAATAATTCAATCACTTTTAATTAATGCTTATCCAGGCACGAAGTCCTTACCTTTGAAAAGCTGCAGTACATAGGAGTCAATCAGAGGGGAGACAGCTCGGGATTTACAAATCATTTCAGTACAAAATTGGGTTCTTGTAAATGTAGACCGAGCCTTGAAGCAAAAATGAGCTGGGCTCAGACCTGTCTCGTCTAGGATGGGCTCCTCTGCTTGCTCGGCGCACAGTCCAGGGACCAGCTTTGTCCACATCCATCCCAATATCCCATGCCCACTTCAAGGTGAGAATGGACAAAGCCACTGCAACCACTCTGTCACTCTGGACCCATGGTAGACAACGCAACCACGTGCACGGATGTGATTGTATTACACCACTAAGAAACCAACTTTTAAACTTGAAAAGCACAGGAGATGATGTGGTAAAAGGCCCTAGTATTTTCAGAGCAGAGCTGAGAAAGAAGAAATGGAGTGTGGGGTAAAAGATGGGCTTTGTTTGGGAGTGTTTTGATCAACCAAGCTGTGAATGTGGTATGGGGACAGCTGGACCTTCCACAACAGCCAAAGCTGTGGCATTGGATTGTGCCTCCAAGGACTCAAAAAGGGCCAACCAAAAGCAAGTGTCACGCACATTCAGAGATACTGTGCAAGAAACAGGGGGAATATGGAGTTACAGACATAAGTAAAACAGTCAAGCACCATCCCAAGATGATCCTTTCAGTGACCTAGAAGGGATCATCTGCAAGATGCCATCTTAATATCTCAGAATGGTTTGGCTTGGAAGGGAACTTAAAGCTTATCTCATTCCATCCCCCTGCCACGGGCAGGGACTCCTTTCACTAGTCCATTCATGACAGAAAAGGACACAAGAGACAAAATGAAGGAATTTCAGAGACGCAAAAATAACAAGGCTGAGGGGATTGGTTTGAAAGAAGAGATTAGAAGAGCTAAGTATGGATGGCTTGGTTCAGTGACAGCTATGTGAGGACACAGGCGTAATCTACAAATACATGGGAGATGAAAACATCAAAGGAGAGAGAGGAATTACGCAGAGGATGATGCAGAGGAGCAAGGAGGAAATGGGATGAATCAATGAGAGGAACGTTTAAGACAGACATTGGCCACAGCTTTCTGGCAGGAAATTTGTTCCTAAGTACTGTTTGTTCCTAAGCACCAGTATTTTCCAAGTGAGAAAATTCTTCATCCTTCCATTGCTCTGCTCCTTCCCTCTTTCTTTCCCATAACCCTCCATTAATATCCTACAACATACATCACTTCCCACAGCACCCCCTAAGTGCTGCTCACCCCAGATCCACCCCGTGCCAGGCTCTGAATTGCCAACAAGTAACATTCAAGGTTTTCCCAAGACACGGCAGCAGTCCTTCTCCTTTTAGAGAGCCATCATTCAGCAGCTTTGGAACTGTCCAAGTTCAGATTAGATTTGCCAGGTTTTGGCAGGGTTTTACTTAAATTCTGGCAGTTATCTTTTCTTGATGTTCTTCCACCCTGCAACCGTGATAACAAGCATCTCTTATGAGAGAGCAGCTTCATTTCTATGGTCCACCTCTGGGGGAGGATGGTTTGTAAGGATGGTGTTGAAGGCAATCTCCTCCAATGAATTACAGCTGTACTGATTACCTAGGAGTGGAAACAGCCTTGCCTGACCCATGAGGATGCGTGTTATGAAAGAGCAGGTTAGCTAGTTGTCAGTCAGTTGGAGATGGAGTCTGCTGGCTGTGCTGTAAGGAAGAAGGGCTGTGCAGGTGACAGACAAGATGTCGTGTGAGGGACAGGATGGCGTTAACCTGTCATGCAGAAGGGAGAAGGAACCTCACAGAGGGAAGGAGTCAGTGCTGTGCGCAGCTGCCAGTGAGAAACTCACAGAGAGAAAGTGTGAGGAGTTTTTGAGATAGTAAGGGACAGACACCAGTGTCAATCATGCCTCCACTGTCACACCTCCATGGCTGGACCAGGAGGTTTATGGTCAAGCAGATAAAAGTCCTCTTATCCCATCAATCTCTCAACAAACGGCAGTGACAAGATGGAGAGTTTTCTAAGCAGTTCTGCACAAGAAACTGTCTGCCTATGGCAACAAACAGCATTTGGTCCTGTGGATTGCAGATGAGAAGCCAAGCCAGATGCTCATGCCTGTTAAAATTTGCTTGGGAAGGGGACAACACTCAGTCCCTGTAAAGCAGGGTGCAACTCCTGAGGCACCCACACAGCTCCTGGAGGAGGTCTAGCACGGGGAGGGCACCAGAGGACCACGGCTTGACACTTATTTTAGTGGCACCATGAGAAGCATCATGTCCAGAATATGTGATGCCCGTAGCTATGGACTGGGGGAAAAAAGAGGCAAATCCATTCATTGGATGCTTCTCCCAGAGACCTTCCATCACATCCCACATACACCATGAATACCAGAGCATTTCTACACATGGGTTGTAGCCAGGTATTGGCAGATCCTGGAGAGGCTCGATTCCAGGGTGAGACACACATTTCAGATGCAACAAGCAGTAATGTCTACGAGGAGTTTCAGACCTATTTATCCCTCAGGCAAAAGGAGACATCTTCCTTCCATCTATTTAGTATTAAAAACCTGCTTTGGTGTGATGTGCACATCCCAGCCCCCACAGGCTGCACGTTTAGGAAGCCACCCACTTGGCTCTCATCTCCTCTTCTTTGTAGATTTTGCTCCAGTTGCCAGGAGAGATCCTGGTGCTTTCCAGACACAAAGCCAGCTCTGTTCCACGGCCTGATGGGGAGGTTACAAGAGAAGAAGAGAGAGCAAGAAATGAGCCCAATCACATGATATGAGGATGTGGGTGAGGAAGATGGTGTCACCACATGTCTCATACCAGTGGCCACAGAGAGGGAACTAGTATCTGGAATGTGCCTCTGTCTCCCAGCACACAAAATGGAAACCTCATGCTAACATGCGAATGACAAATGTGCTGTGTCCCATGACTGCATCAGACCCCACTCCCCAAACCCCAGTTTTCCAGCAAATTCTTTCAATCATACGATTTTTAAAAAGGCACAAGTCGATATTTATATTCTGGCTGATAAATGCTGGGCTCACCCCAACCCTTCAAGCAGCAGTTTGCACCCATGTCCATCAGCTCCCATCAGGAACATGCAGGAAACAGTGCCTGCAGGACACAGCAAATTTCATAGAAGTTTTTCAAGCCAATTACACCAAGGTTTTATTAATTACTGAAATCAAGATGCTGCCTTACTATTCCTGAGCAGAACTGACCCCAAAGCAGCACAACACATGCTCATATGGCTGTGAAATCTCTAGATGAGCTGTAAGAGGAGCAGGAGTGAACTTTCCATATGAACCCACAGGCTCCCATCAGCTACTCTTACTTTGGACTTTAATTCCAGCCTTGGGGACGAAAAGCAGTTTTCCTGCCTTGGCTCAAATGCCTCTTGGTGCCTCTGCTCTGATCACAGAGTCACAGACCAGTATGGATTGGAAGGAATCTTAGAGCTCATCTAGATCCGAGCCCCCACTGCAGGCAGGGACATTTGCCAGAGGGAGGCAGAGCCAATGCTCCTGTGGGAGCCAATGCCTGGCTGCTGGACACAGCTGGGCTGTGATGCCTAAAGATCTCACCTGGCAGGTTTTGTGCTGACGACCAGCAGCCGAGCAGCAAGGCTGGGGAGGATCGATCGCTCCCTGCAGGGAAGCTGAGCAGCCAGGGAGAAGAGGAGTTGAGCCAGAGCCAAGCCAGACTGTAACTCATCATCTGCAGGCCACCTACACCCAGAAGAGCCACAGTGGGGCTTTCAGCATATATCAGGGAGCAGAGGGAGCTTTGTGATTCGCATCACAGGACTGTGCCACCCGCAGCCAGGCTCCTCCTTGAGAGTACTCCACGTAAAAATGGAAAAATAGCTTCAGGTAGCTGCTTCATCAGCTCCTCCATACCATACCAAGGGGAAGAGCTTGCATCTGAAATCCAAACCAGCGTCCGCCAAACAAGGATGGATGCTGACACCACCCACGATCGAAGCTTTCTGCTAGTCCAATTAAGCTCCAGGAAGGTTTTTAGCCTCTAACCTCACGTTTCTCAGGCTACATGCAGGAATACCCATGGGTCACCAAATTCCAGCTAACAAGAAATTGTTCCCCTTTGCAACAGAACAAAGCAAAATGAGAGAGAAAACAGTCACCACCAAAAAAACACTATCCAATGCCAGCAGTCACTATGCCTCCTTCCATCCAACAGCACCTTAGAACAGCACATAGACATGCAAAAATGAGATGCTGGGGCTGGTGGGCACACAGATCAGGGAGTAGCAGGGCCAAGTTTATATTTAATCAACACTAGATTTTTAGCTGGCATCCCTAAAATAAGGCAAAGATACTGCTGGAGTTAGACCCAACATAAGCAAGCATAAATCTTGATAAATTTCATTTCTTGCCTTGCCAAAATTTCTTCAAATTACCAGCCAGCTATCACAGAGAAATCCTAATGGCATGAGGAAGAGTGGAATAACAATAAATAAGGGAGTTTTAGCCATGCTCAAGTCCTAGGGTTTGCTGGCCACTGCAGACATGAACCTGGTCACGCACCATTAAAATTCAACCGTTCTCCTGGAGGGCCAGAGGGACCACGGTGCTCTCAGCTCAAACACACAGCCCATGGAGGATAACACAAGTCCTGTTTGGAAAGACACAATCAGCACCTGGAAGGTTTTCATGCCCAGCAAGGGAGGCATAAATAGAGGGCAGGAATGGGGAGTGCCAATGCTGTACCCTGGTCATCCTAGCTGGCCTGGGAAAGCAGCCCTGAGCTCAGCAATGGATTAGCCTACACTGGTCATTCAGCACCACCATGCCCGCAGGCAGAGGGTCCTAGCTGCAGAGAGCTCTTCCAAGGCAAGAAAAGTCAACAAGGACCTCAGCACTGGGCTCAACAACCTGCTGCTACATGTTTCCATCTCCCCTCCTGCCTTGGTGGGAGGTGGGAAAGGATCAGAGGGAGCTTCACATCTCCTCTCCAGGGCTTTCCGTGCCCAACGGCTGGCTTAAAGAGATGATAAAAAGAGTAATTTTGACCAAGAAAAGCTGAGGGTTTGGGGTCACATTCATAAAAAGGATGTCCTCAGCACAGAGGAAGCCACTACCCCACAGGTCCACATTTCCAGGTTCTTCGGGAAGATGGCATCACAGTGTTGCAAGCAGGATAAGCAAGATACCAGAGTCCCTCCCAGGAATGCCACTAGATCAATGTCATGATCTAATTACCAGTGGGACAGCCTTCCACAACCTAGTCTGGAAGTTCCAGGACCCCCACGATGGTTGTCCAACAGCTTTTGATACCTCTACTCCAGCTTGAAGCAGCCAAAAAGCATTTCTGTCTGTAATAAACCCATCCGACCTTTAATCGCACCATTTCTACTGAAAACACAGCAGCAGCATGTCTATACACATCCTTTACTCCCACTCATACCTGAGGATAAAGAGCAACAGCTTTTTATTGACAATAATCAAACAAGATGTTGTTTGGACACAGGGAGAAGGTTCCCATTCTCTGGGATGGCCAGGACATGATAACGAGTTGCTGGTCTGCAGGGCAGGGCTAGGAAAGCAGGCACTGGCAAGGGAGAACCAGGGCTTTGTGCAGCTCTACAATACCCAGGAGCAGGCAGGAAAGTGCCTATGAAGGCAAGATGTGGATGGATGGATGGATGGATGGATGGATGGATGGATGGATGGATGGATGGATGGATATTTGTGTAACCCCTGTACTCAGAGTGGTGTTGGCAGCAAAAGTCCTCCTTGCACACCCTTCCCATCATTTGGGATCTCTGTCAACATCTGACCTGATGCTGGCTTTTACCAAGCCAAAGCAGGTGACTGGTGCCTGTTTGAACACCACCCAGGTCTTCTCTACAGCAGAGACCATGGCAATGTCCCTTAAACATCACATAACTCATGTGGGGACAACCAAAGAGCTTCCCAAGGGCCTCCAAGAGGCTCTTGATGAAGGAGAAGGGTACAGCTGATCCAGCAGATCCCAGAGATACTTTGTGGCCATGAAGACTAAAAACCAAACACTGGCATTTGAAGGGCAGTGTCTCAGAGAAGGAAGTTGATGACTGCAGGGATGAAAACCTGAGAAAAGCTGCATGTGCACTAGGAAAGGACCTGGGAATGGGAGGGGCTCAATGGGATTAAAGAGTTGAAACTTAGTAAAAATCACTCCCTTTAGGATGGAGGAACACCAAGGGACAGGGTGAAGGAGGGGACCTGAAGAGCATTCCTGGATATGGTAACAGTAGCTAGGCAGATAAGTAACAAATAAGCATGGGAAAAGCCAAGGGGACACACCAAAACCAAGGGTCAGTGCAGGCGGAGAAGTACTGACATCCCAGAGGAGCAAGTGAAGGGACAGAGGTGGAACACAGCTGGAGTTATGCTGAGTGCACTGCCTTGGGCAGTCCTACCCAGTCAAGGAGAGACATGGGAGGCAGCTTGGCAGAGGGAGAAAGCTTTTTTCCATCACATCAGCAAATTCCCATCCAGAGGGGAGCAAGTGCCCTCTGTGCCGGCAGCCTCCATAGCTGCCATCCTCAGAGACTGCTGAGCCAGGGGGTCCTGTTCCTTCAGCTGAGCATCTCCCATGGTCTGTGACTGTCATTCTCTTCCCTTGAAAGCCCAGAAACCAGAATTCATCGCTCAGCTGGCTTTAGCTGCTGTGCAAATGACCCCCAGCCTGGCAAGACATCCTGCCCATTAGTCGTCACCTCAGCCTGGCAGCTATCACTGTTACACATCAGCTGCAGGAAGGCAGACGGTCTCTGCTCCAGCCTGTTTGCATCCTTGGGAGCACTAGGAGTCATCTAGCCACCTCCTCAGACTGGGAGAGACAGCCCCGGCTTAGCCACTTCCCTCCTCCGGGGATCACTGCTATGGGCATGAGCCAGCCAACGTGGAGACCTGCCCTTTTCTGAGCCATCAGCTCTCACCTTCTTGCACACAGGAAGAGGAGTATCTTGGAGAAGGGAAGCAAGTGCCACAGCTGCAGACACATATGGTTTTAATTGCATCAGCAAACCCTAAGCAATTAATGGCAGGGAAGAAGAGGAGGAGGAACAGGGCACTGGGAGAGAAAAAGGGATACAGCAAGCAAAGGGAATCATTTACTCCTTCCCTAAGCAGAGGGGCACTATATTACCGCTGGAGCTGCAGTGGCCTCACCAGCTGCATCCCACTCCTGGAGCATCTCTTGTTCTGAATCCGGATCACTACCATGCCTTGCTTTGTGCTTTAAGTCCTATACTCCCTTACCAGTTATCTCAGACCCAAACAGATCTCCAACCCCACCATATCCACAAACCTTTCCATATACTTCCCAAAAGCCACAAGCCAGGCAAGTGCCCATGCCAAGGGCAAACAGACTGGAGACAGAGCCTCCCACCACCATTCTGAAGCTCTGGTCTGCAACGGCACTATCACTCCTACCCAAAGCAGAGCCCAGTCCCCATCATTGCCCCTGCCCGTCCCAAGGACTGCAGCAGGAGACAGACACTCCTTCCTGGGAAATGTCATCCTGCAAAGCCCCCGTAGATTGATCCCAGAGATCACAGCTCCTCAAACCCAGCCTGGAAAAGGCAAGGTATCGGGATGCCAGGAAAGCGTTGCTGTGAAAAAGCAGTAAACCAAGTGCAAGGATCCGTGACCACCTTTGCTGCACCTTCAGCCACGGGAAGCAGAGCTTAAGAAAAAGCCTGAACACAAAAGCACCAAAAGCTGGGGGAAAAAACCTTCCAGGAAGGGGAAATCAAGGAGATGCTGGCCTGATCCCCAGCTGGAAAACTCAGCTCTGAAAGGAAGGCAGGCAAATAAGGAAAGCATCCATTGGAAAAGCCTCCACCAATGGTTTGCAGCAGTCTCACCCCTAACTCCGCTCTTAGACCCACTGGCAACCCAACTCGCTCTGGGATGGTAAAGCCAGGCAGAGGCAGCCTCCCCTCTCAGCTCTGCTCGCCTCTCCTCCTGCTGTTGGAATAACACACTATAACTTTTTTTTTTTCTCTGTTTAGCGACTACCAGAACTGCCAGCACTCAAAAGGCTCAGGGCCTAGCTGTGCTCCCTCCAAGCATACCCTGGGCACTTCACCCACAATAGAAAATAGCTTTTGGATCATTAACAAGCTTGTGTCAGGATTAGAGGATTCATTCCCTCTGCCACCTACAATCTCAAGCATCCCAAAACTCAGCACCAGTAATCCCAAGGGGAGGGTCCAACAAAGCCCCTGGCTAGCTGCCAAGTACTCCTCCTGTTCATGAGTAAACCCCAAAAATCCAAGGAGCTAGACTGGTAAATTCAGGTGTGGTTAGAGGAGAGGCATGAGGCACTCCATGCTGGAAAACTGCTAGCTGGAGCAGCGTTCTGGCAGCAGCAACTTCTCTCTGAGAATACCTCCAGGAACGGGCCGTTTGGCACCCCCCAAAGGGTGATTTCACTGCTTCTAGAAAAAGGCTCAGCAGCACAGACCTTGTTCCCAACATGTGGCCTGCTCCCAGGACAGTTTGGGAATGAGCACAACACAGCAGTAGAAACCCAAGTAAATTTAACCCCCATGAAGTAGAAACCTGATGCACCTTACGACTCAGCACGAGCAATTAAAACCTAGAAAACCCACCCTTTATCACCAATCCTTGGCTTTTAAAGACCCAGGCCATTATCAGTAGGATTGGGCAGGAGTCCTGGTGTCTGTAAGGAGCTGTGCTCCCCAACACATGGAACACAGCAAGACAGCAGTTTATCCAAGATATTTTCTCTGTCTGAGGAATGACATTAAAGGAGGGGAGGGGACTGGACAGAAGCCTGCCCTGCCTCTTTGCCCCACGCAGACGCTGATCACATGCTCATCCAGTGGCGAGGAGCCATCCAGAACCCCGCTGAAGATATTGAATTTGCCAAGAAGCTGAAGAGAGGTGCAAGGCACGAGCAGCATCAGGCAGTGATTTATGGAGCTGATGTGCCTTCCCAGGTCACACATCAATAGGAGCCTCACCTCCTCCGCAGGCCAGCAGCCAGGCCGATTATCTGGCCCATGCTGCAGGATGCAGGGCCAACAGCCAAGTGCAGATCTCCTAGCTTGTTTGCAAAAATAATAATAATAAATAAAACCCTGTAGATCCAGGTGACCAGCTTTTGCTCAAGCCCATGCTTGCCAGTGGTAAACGATCAAGCACACCAGCCTGCAAGAAAGCATGTAATGCCTGGAGGCTGACACTCGCTGGAGCTCCTGGAAAGCACGATGGCAGCCAGCAGCAGGAGCAGTGCTCATGTGAGCAACTCTGCAGCTGCCTGGCATCTGCCCATGGGTGTTCTCCCACCTCAATTCACCCCAGATTCGGCCCTAAGGTCTTCATGGTGTCACAGGCATAGGGATAGAGCTGGTTGCTCCATGAATCCTGACACTGGTAAGAAAGCAGGAAAACAGTCCCTGCAAAGACAGTGCTCACAGGGCCACGTGCAGAAGCCACGTGCCTTTTACAATCAGCCTCTGCTGACAAATGCACTTTTTTTGAAAAAAATCAATTTTAAGAAATCAATTTTTCAGAAATTTAGATTTTTATATGGTATTTCCTCAAATCCCTTTTCCTCTAGTAGACCTGAGGGATAAGCTGAGAAGCACCGGCACTAAAGTCACCAAGCTGTATCACAGAAACCTGAAGGACATAAGCTTCTGGAGCTGCTGGCTGCCAACACTGCATTAACCTTTTTTTCCCCTTCCTTATGTTTTACTGAGTAATCCCCAGATGCAGCAACTCGGCAGCAAGATGCCATTCAGTATTCCTCAGGGAGTCTCAGAGCTTTCCTCCCTCTGGGATCAACAGTGGAAAAAGGTTTGTGGTTCTTGTATGATAGTCCTGTAATGAGAATCCCATAAATTCCAAACTATTTCATCAGGAGTTTTAAGGGAGAATCCAAATTTCACAGGAGAGAAACTCAGGATGCGGGTTGAGACTCTGAGAAACCAATTTTTTGTTCTCTTGTATTCTGCCAAATGCCTTGGAGGATGTCAACTTTTGAAGGAAGGTATGTTCAGAGATCCTCCAAAAGAAGATGTACAACACTGAAGCTCCTAATCTAATCACCAATGAAAATACAGCCCAAAACAGTGACCCAACTTTGTGCTTTTACAGGAATGAACAAACTTGAAAGAGCCAAACAGTCATGTCTGAGAGCAGAACAGCAGAGATGTGAGAGTTTGGGTGCAGACAGGTGAGCATGGCCACAAAAATCTTTACTCTTTTTAGCCCATTTTGGTGCCACTGGCTGCATGTCAAATTCATGCAGACAAGAAACACGGCCAATACACTCTGTCCCATAGGACAGGTGGCTCTTTAGAGAGGTGAGACTTCATCCACATGGAATCTAAGAAACATATTCTCGCCTGTGACTTCAAATCACCTAACACATCTGGAATCCATCATTACATAATCCAGAACCTAAATGTTTTTTACACCTCAGATACATCACAGAAGGCCACAAACATGCATGAGCCATCCATTGCTCCATAGGCATGGAGTGAAGCCTACAGTGCCAGCCAAAACTGGGACCAGGAAGGACTGGAGGTGTTAATCTGGTAACAAAAATGAAACCTTGAGGTTGCGAGCCAGGCTCTGTCCCAGCTGAGTTTGCGTGCTAGAATTTTAAGAAGGAGGTTGTTTGCTGACAGCTTAAAGGATTTATGGGAAGGATTAACCATGGCTTTGCTGATGAGAGAACCGGTGGCAAACTTGGAGCAACCCCACAAGCATGGGTAGAAGCTGGAAGAGGACAGGGAAAGGGCGGATGAGCCTACGACAGCAAAAACAATAGGGACAGTTTCTTTTGCACAGTGAACTCGACTGGGAGCAGCTCTTCCCAGCATTAAGAACCTTGGTTTGGTGCCCACCAAACACAGGACAGCCAGCTCTGGAATCCCACCTTCACAGCACTGGATCATTGGGGTAATTGGAGATATCCAGAAGCCATACCAGTGAGAACATCGCAGAGCTCAACCATGAGGAAAGGCGCCCAAAAAGAACAGAGTGTGGAAGGCCTGGAGGGGAGTGGTGGGAGTCCTGCTGTGGAGGAGTGGGAGGAGGGAAATCCTGCTGTGAGTAGCAGGCAGAAAGGAATCACAGATCTGCAGCACTGGTTGCTTCAGGAAAGCTTCGTGTTGTTGCTTAAGAACTCCGTGAAGTGTCTACAACTGAGTCAGGCTTATATGCAGGTGAGTAACAGAGATAAAAAGCAGGAGGCTACAGATCTGCTGTAGCCTGGCAGAGGAACATGACCCTAGAGGGGTTTGCTCCAGAAAGCACAGGATGCTGGTTACCAGAAACACACACAGACCAATGGGCTTGTCTGGCAAGCTGGAGCCCAGCAACAAGAGCGTGTTTCAACTGGGAACAGCTAATCCACCCTCTCAACCCAGTACAGCTGCTCGGCAAACAAGCACGGTCCCCTTAAGAGAAAGCACAATCAGCCCAGATTTAGCTGGAGGAGGGTGGGGATATCGCTGAGCTCCAAGCCATGGTCTGAACCTTATCTGCTGCTTTAATACCTATCAGTGTTGATACAGATTAAAGGATTAGTCAGGATTACTGAAGGCAACCCTCCCTCGCCCCAGGCAGCGAGGATGGGCATGGGTTCCTGCAATTCGAGTCTTCCCCTGCATCCACAGCCCTTGGCTGCACCCTTGAAGAGAAGGAGCCTGAAAAATATCTCATAAGAGGCTCTCCATGAGCAATGGCAGCCATGAAACAGATGCAAGGGAGGGAGACTGGGCTCCCCGGGGAGAAAACAAAGACTCACCAGCCAGAATCCAAGTGAGAGTTGGGTTTGTTGTCCCTACGGTTGCCTACCAACACAGCAAGCCTTCACGGACCAGCACCACCACCAGAAGAAACCATCTCACTACAATCCACCCATGGTTGCTTATTCCTGCTGCGGTCCAAAGCCCTCTTTCCCTAACAGAGGCATTTGTGGACTGTCAGGAAACTGCTTGGTTTAAACCTGCTTTTGATGTCACTCAGCTTTTAATTAGATCATGCCCCTGACCCAATTCCCCACATGGCTGCACAAACCCTTGAGCATCACTGTGGGAAGGGGTGCTCAGGAGCAGGCAGGACACCTCCCGGGGGAGCAGCAAAGCTCCAGTGACTGCACAAGGAGGCAGGAAGGTTCCTGTGCCCACGTTTAGGCTGAACACAAACCTGTGAGGAAACTCTCCTCTGAGATCTCCCACCTTCTCCAAGAGATTATCACCAAATACCAGCTGTGTCCAGAGAGCTTGGCCCTGAAACCTGGGGAGGCTGAAAGTGGCTCATGGCAATGCCAAGATGAGAGATGCCACAGAACAATCC
This sequence comes from Sturnus vulgaris, assembly GCF_052056855.1. Classification (NCBI taxonomy): domain Eukaryota; kingdom Metazoa; phylum Chordata; class Aves; order Passeriformes; family Sturnidae; genus Sturnus; species Sturnus vulgaris. The sequence continues at coordinate 899,331 of NC_142255.1, forward strand.
CCCAGTTCTGCCTCCCATCACCATGTATTCTGCTCCCTTCTCCAGGCAGAAACCATTAAGCAAAGACCATGGCTGTCACCACCTGGATACCAGGACCTCACATCCCAGCCTGTCATCCAGGAAAGACAGACTCTCAAAGGACACAGGTGGAGCAAAACACATGTTGTCCAGGTGGAGAGTGCCCAAAGAAGTTGTGTCTGTCCCATCTGAGGTCAGGCTGGACAGGGCTTGGAGCAATCTGGTCTAGTGGAAGGCATCCCAGCCCACGGAACAGGGTGGAATGAAGTGAGTTTAAAAGAGCCTTCCAATCCAAACCAGCGTGTGAGACTATGAAACACTAAGATGGAACCAAACCTGGGTCCTCCAGCTTTCTTGCTTCTCGCACCAAGACAATGGAAGGGAAAGGCAGAGGCACTTAAGCTGCCTCTGTAAGCAACAAGATAGGCAATGCTGGGGCAAAGACCTGCAGAGAAGGACAGCACTGATCTGAAATGATCATCTGCAAGAGTCAAACTTACAGAACCACAAAAATGTTTGGGTTGGAAGGGACCTTAAAGCTCATCCAGTTCCATGCCCCTGCCATGGGCAGAGACACCTTCCAACTTCTCCAAGTAATGCATTCATATCCATATGCCAACATCCCACATCCTGCAGTGATTCAGGGATGAAACTCTGCCTCAAGCCCAAGGCAGTACCCCTTCTCCACCCCCACTTCTCCCAAACCATCTCCTCTGCAGGGTTAAGTCCAGGCAGCTGCTTTAGCCATTTGTTTCTTCCCACTAAAACACTTCCAGGCTACACATGGCTCAGGAAGGAACAGGGAGCCCTGGCCACACAAAATACATTCCAATAAATGACTCCTTTCCCCTGTGCAGAGAAGATCTGAGTAAGAGAGAAGACCAAAACTTTCACCAAATCGGTCACACTTAACTCAAAAGCACACACAGTACAATCATCTCACCATAAGAAACAAGCTGAAGACCTGCAGTGTTGGAAATTCAAATGATACTAAGAGTCTAACTATGCTGAGATGTTAGTTTTGGTCCCATAAAAGCAAGCAGGGTTTCATAAAAGCAAGCTGCCCTGGGCATTTGGGGGCCAACAGTAGTAAATCTGACACTGGAAGAGCGTGCCAGCCCAATGCCAGGACAGGGTGACAAATTCTTGGCCCAGATGGAAGAGCGGCTACTTTCAGCCTCATTGGGTCCCAAGCCAGCTGGAGCCCTTCAGTGAGTCTCCACAGCCAGGCCCCCTATCCTGCACCATGACCTCAGGCAGCAGCCAGAACGGCTCCCAGCCAGCACAGATGCGTTCAGCCCATCCTGGGAACTTGAGAAGCTCCACAGGAAGAGACACCAAGGTGGTTTTCGATGATGCTTTCTGATAGTGTTTTCCAGAGTTCCTGTTTCTAGACCCGAGAGATCCCTGAGGAGGAACACTATCTCCTCCAAGTTAACATAACTGTTTATGGAGTCAAGCCTACCAGGAGTTGGACTTGATGATCCTTGTGGCTTACTTTCAACTCAGGATATTCAATGGGTCATGACTTCACTCGTCTGCTCACAGGCCATGATGTGATTCCCAGATGGGATACACAAGCCACTAGCCAAGAGCCTCAGAGTCCTCCTATGAGTGTGCTTTCAATAGTGCCTTGTTAGTTGTGAATTAACTGAACTGACCCAGAGCAGCCAATCCCAGGTCCTTTGGGAGAGGCACAGGGCAACATACAGCCCACAGAAGCATGTTAAGCTTCCTCCAGCAGCTCTAATTCTGCCCCTTAGGAAACAGATGGCATCCAAACAATATTTTGCTTCAGGACCATGCACGTTTGGAGAATACATGCCATGTATACCTACATACCTCATCAACGAAGAAGTTCAGCTCCCTGTCACTGCACAAGTTGTCAAACAAAGTCACAGCATACAGACATGTGATTTTTAGCGAAAATACTGCCAGAAGGAGAATGACAAAGGGGGCAGTGTGAAGGCTGCTGTGCTCTGCTGTGCTCGGCACCTCTCAGGTGCTGAGAGCTAAACTACTCCAATGAGACACCAACCTACTTTCAGATGAATCTTCATACAAAACCTCACAGATTATCTGTATCACACTGCCACAATCACATCCTCAACACCTAAAGCTACACGAGCTATCACCCTCATTACATCAGCTCGTCACAGGAGATGACAACCCATCCATGAGCAATCCATTGTGGGGTGTGAAGAAGTTGGATGTGTGCATCAGCAGTGTTCCCATCAATCCAACCACACTGCATGCAGATCTCTCCTCTCAGGCATTCAGTCACCTCAGCCAAAACTCCAGAAACTTCCCTGACTGCTATCAGATCACCTCAGGCAGCATGTGACAAATTCAAACACTTGTGGAAATTTCATAGCCCTCCAACCCCCCCAGCAGGAACAACGATCTGGAGCATTCGGAGCTTCCTAGGATGGTACTTCGTGCTCACCCACAAATTGTTTTACAAGACAAAGTCCCGAGAGCAGTACTTAGTCTCCAGCAAAGATTATTTTTGGCAGCTTTATCAGAACAGTTGTCACTCCCTTAATCTCTCCTTGGATGAAAGCATATTTAGGAAAACAGTCCAGATGTTGGAATACCAATAAAACAAAAAGCTGTGGTACAATGCAGTCTTGAAGAGCCCTTTACAAATAAACACAACTTCTGGGGGTTTCTGCTCAGCAATGCCAAGCCCACACTCATAAACTAGAACTACATGCTCCCCTCTCCAGGAATCAGAAAACAAAAGATGGCTTGGGTCACCCAGCTGCAGGACACACATGCAAGAACTGCTCTTGCAACTCTCCTGCCCCTAAATGGCCAAGCTACTCATACCACTCCATGGATTTTTAATCAAATACTCCAAAAATAACAATTTACAAAAGGAGTTACAGCCGAGCCAAGAAACTTGGGCTAAGAACATGTAATGGGAAACTCGCCATCAGCTCTAAGTGAGGGGCTGCAGAGCTGATGAAATCACCCATCACAGCAACAGGTTTGTCCACTCCTCACACATCTTAGTTTAAAACTGGACATCATCCACAAGGGCTTTGAACCTCATACCAGCATTTCCAACAGCACCCACCAGCAACAGCTCAGCACCACTGAATCACAGATCAGTTTGGGTTGGAAAGGATCTTCAAACTCATCTCTTTCCATCCTCTGCCATGGACAGGGACACCTCCCACTAGACCAGGTTGCTCCAAGCCCCGTCCAGCCTGGCTTGCAAGACTTCCAGGGATGATGCAACCACATCTTCTCTAGGAAACCTGTGCCAGGGCCCCACCATCCTCACAGGAAACTATTTCTTCCCAATATGCCATCTAACCCTGACCTCTGGTAGGGGGAAGCCATTCCTCCTTGTCCTCACACTACAGGCCCTCGTCCAGAGTGCCTCTCCAGCTCTCCTGGAGCCCCTTTAGGCACTGGCAGGGGCTCTAAAGTCTCCCTGGAGCCTTCTCCAGGTGAACACCCTCAGTCCTCCCAGCCTGGAGCCACAGCAGAGGAGCTCCACCTCTCAGATCATCTCATGGTACTCTCTGGACTCCCTCCAGCAGCTTCTGATGTTGGGTTCTTCAGACTGGAGGCAGCTCTGCAGGTGGGGTATCACCCGAGTGAGGCAGAGCCCCCTCCCTCCACTTACCAGATCCACGCCTCTGGATGCAGCCCAAGCTGGCTTTCTGGGCTACAAGCACATTGCCAGGTCACATCCAATTCGTCAGCCACCCGTATCCCCAGGCCCTTCCCCCAGGACTATGCTCAATCTATTCTCCACCCAGCCTGTGTTTGTACTAGGGATGGCCCCAACCCGGGGGCAGGACCTTGTACTTGGCCTTGCTGAACTTCACAAGGTCCCCACAGACCCACCTCTCCAGCCTGCCAAGATATCTTGAAGAAACCCAACCACACCACAAGACTTCCTCGAACTCCAAGGCCACTATTAGTAAAAATTACACCATCTCCTCCTCCTGAACCATACTGGCCATCTCCGGTAGGTCTGGGATGACTTTTATCATCTACTCCCAGAGGACTCCGCCTCATTTCCAGCTGACAAGTCTCCAGTATATTGAAGGCTTATTTTCCCCCTCCCCTCCTGGGAGGGCGGGAATGACATCCCATTAAATGAGCCAGGAGAAACCCAACCCACCCAAGCCAAGGCCCTGTCTTTGCCCTTCCCATTCATTGGCAATCTCAGCATGAAGTGCAGTTGTCAGAAGATTTCTTGGGTTTCCTTAAGTTCTTCGGCCAAGTTCTGATTAAAATCCTCCTAAGTGGTTTTCTCTTCATTCCATTTCCTAGAACTGAGAAGCAAAGCGGACTTGAGAGCAGCTCTGAGTGCTGGAGCTAACAGCCCCCAATACAGCCAAGCCATCCAAGTCTCCCACACCGGCTCATTAGGATCAACGGGAAATTGAAAGCAATGCTCCTTCCATCTCCCATATCAGACAATCAGCTCCCAGAGGAGACTGGGTTTTAATGGCCTCACTCACTGGCAGGAGGCTGGGCTTGCTCAGCCAACAGGGGCTGCCGAGGCACCTCACTGGGTGCTGCTTCAGTGTCATGTGTGAAACGGGTCAACCAGAAAGGAATATTCCCAAAGGCTTTCAGGTAACACACAACAGTGGAGCAGTGGGAGTAAAACACTGCACTGTAACACATCTCCATGCCCAAAAATATCCAATTTACTCCAGTCTCTCACCCCTATTTGACGTGCTCTGGTTCATGATGGTAGCTTCGAAAGAGAAGGCAACCTCTCATCACAGGCTCCTTGTGCTATTAGCTTGAGATCTGCACCAAACTGGATTCCCTCTTTGCCCAGAAAAATCTGTCTGCTTTGGTGGCCTGGAGGATGAAACCATTGGTCTCTTGCCCAGAAATAACAGGCACCTGCAAGTCTAGTTGCTCTCATTCCTGTGGCTGAAGGCTGGAGGCTATCGGGTCACCACAAAGATGGCTCCTGTCCTCCCAGCCAAGAGTAGCTGAGGAGAGCCCCTTCCCTGCAGGAAGGCAGATACATTTGGTCCCAGGACTCAAGCACACTGAGAGCACTGTACAGGGGTGGTGCAAGGGAACCCCAAAACAGCCTCTGTTCATACCAGAAAAACCAGAACCACACGTGTTGCTGCCCTCTCTGCTGTGTCTTCCTCCTTTGCAGGGCCCCACATGTGGAGCTGCTCCTGCCATAGGCAAAACGTTACTGATGAGTACCCAGCCTGAAAATCCCAATACTTCCATTTTTTAATGCCATGAACCTCTTCATGGTCCCTGGGGGAACAGGAAGACACTGACCATACTGAGAGATCACATGGACAGGACACACACTGGCCAAGCTACCATTGAGGGACCTTATTACAGGGAACACCAATAGCTCCTGTTTTCTTGGTCTGGAGGAAGTAGCAGAGGGGAGCAAAGGCTGTGAGCCCCAGTAAAGCAGGACCTTTTCCTGGGATGTGGCTCTTCTACCAGCCAGGCAGTGATCTGGCAAAGCCATGGCATATTTGGTCACATTTGGGCGTGGCTTCATATGCAACCTTGGCTTTTTGTATGCAAGATCCAGACCCAGCTAGAGAGCTAAATCACCTGCTTTCCCCACTACTAAAGGGCTTCAACTTTTCCCCCAGGTCCAGGCAGCTCTGCTCGTGGCCATAGGGGTTTGACCAAAAGGCTGGTTTCCTTCAAAGGGCCATTCACCACGCAGTCCCTCCAGCTCCCTCACCCTACCCACAAAGCAGAGCATTAATAGCCAGCCTGTGAGACCATAAAACACTAACGCCCAAAGAGCTCCTGCACCTTGAAATGTTAATGCTGAGTAAAGAAAGAAACCTTCTGGTCAGCAAACCAGGTCCATGATACATTAACACAGTCACCTTCTCCCCCTCCAAGCCACAGAACAGCAAACAGCAAACAGCCCTGGAAACCCTGAAACCTCGCTCTGTGTACAAGGCACCCCGTAGATCCACTGAGAGGCTTCACCAGCAGGGGACAGCTCTGCTTGATGACTTTGTCACCACCTCAAAGAGCTGCCTGGTGCCCAGCCATCCTCTCCTTTCAGCCTTGGAAAGCAATTTCCTCTAGTCTTTGAGCACACAGAGGCCAGACTCAGTGCTCTCCTGTTCTTCCAAGCCTCTCTCAGCCATTTGATTCCCAGAACTTGACTCCAACTTTCACAGATTGATAAAGGCTGAAGAAGACCTCCAGTGGCGGGATCCCTAGTCCAGTCATTAACCCAGTGCCACTATGCTCACCACCAAACCCCAAGTGCCACATCCACACACTTTTCAAACACTTCAGGGATGGCGATTCTACCACTTCCTTGGGCAACCTGTTCCAATGCCTCACTACCCTTTTAGCGAACCCTTTCTTTGTTCCCTTCTCCTTCTATAGGGGCATCCATTCTTTACACCACAGTGGGTCAGAGGGACACAGAAGTGCAGACCTGGGGCTTGGTGTCCCACTGGGGAAGGCGGGTCAGGATCCCAAGCTGGCAGGGCAGCACCAGCTGGAAATACTTGCTTGGAGCTGGTGTAGTCACAGTAGCCATGGCTCTCAGCGTGCCCCATGTCTGGTGTGGAACCACAGGGACATCACAGCCTCTCCTCTGCACAGCAACGATGATGGAGCATCCCAGCTGCAGTGGTACCAGTGATTTTTGGGATGGCCTTCCCTTTCAGACAACAGACCCCAGGACTCCACTTGCCACCATCCACAGATGACCCACCAGGCAGGTGCAGATCTCCCTCCTCCAGTCCAGCTTGAACACAGGACCAAGACTCAATTCCAGGGTCCTTTTTCTGAGCACTGATCCTAAGATGGTGACCACCAGCCACAAGGCATGCAGTTGACTCCAGAACATGCCACAGCTATCTGTTAACCAGATGAGAGGGCCATTCCCAGCGGGGGAGCCAGTGTACATGCACCTTGACAAGTGGAGAGAGGGGTGGGGGAGTGAGCGGGGAGAGTCTGGGAGCAGCATTCGCTTGCATAGGACCTGGGGAAAATATCACAACACTGCATTTCCATGGCTAACTGGGGGAGCAAGGAAGCTTCTCGGAATGAAATTGGTTTTGGGTTCTTTTCCCAAGCCAGAAAGTAATTGTGCCACAACCACAGGACTTGTAGCTGCAACAGTGGCTTCTCTACCCAGAGCACCTTTGTGCTCCCCCCAGCAAAACTCATGCTCAAGCCTAACAGGAGCAGCCAATCCATGCAGCGAACAGGGGAAACTGAGACACACAGGCTCCAGCATTTGCATTAAGGGAGGGCAGCCCAGGGGGTTCTCTTATTCCCTCAGCACCAGACAAAATCCACTTTTGAGCTTTATCACATCCCATCCCCTCACCAAAATATGGTGACCTCCACATCCCAACCAAAATTGCAGCTCAGGCCTGCAAAGCAGGTATGCTCTCCACACTATTCATCACAACACATTCCAAGACATTCCAAGTGAATGAGGGCCAGACAATATTTTAAAGTAAATCTAGATACCAAGTTTTAAAGCCACTTCAGTGTCAAAAGAAAAGTCAGCAGATGTGACTACATGCCATCACCACATTGTACAAAAGCTTTGTGGTAGCATCTTCCTGCAAAGGGATTTATCCTGCCCACAAAACACTGGGATGGTGCTGGCGCCATTCAGCTGGCAAGGCTGGGGGCACAGGAGGAGGAAGGATGGGGAGCACAGGCATCATGTGCTTTCCTGGGTTGAGCAGAGCTCACCAAAGCTACTGTGAGCCCTGTGAGAGGCCAGTAAGCCCCTAAAACCTTTACACCACAGCAAAGTCCCCATCTCCAGCCCTAGGTGCCGCCACCACCACCGCTGTGCCCCCACCCCCACTGTAGGTGTCACCATCACAAGCCCCAGATGCCACCATCACTGCCATCTCCAGCCCTAGATGCCACTATCACTGCTATGCCCCCATCACCAGTCCCAGTGCCATCACCACTGCCCATGCCCCATCCATCCTAGCTCACCTATCCATGCCAGCCCACAACCGGAGCTCACCCCAGAAAACCCTGAGCACATTTATTTACATCAGTCAGTTCCTGGATCTGCTCCGTGGGCAGGAATGAGTAACAGGGACAGGAATATATCGAGCAGATGTTGTCACCAAATACAACATATCGTCAGGCTGCTGGTGGCTTTAAATCATTCCAGAGCTTGGCAGTTGCTTCCCAGCCCTGGGCTGCTCTCCCAGCTGCTGCTCAACAGCTCTGAGCCCTGGGGTGGCTCCTCTTGCACCCAATGAGCGCTCAAGCTCCAGGCACTGATCACCACGAGGTAGGAATATCACAAAGTCACCCCAGATAGTCCATAGCAATCACCACTGCCTTTTCTCTTGCCCACCTTCAGCTCTGGAGATTTAAGTGCCCTCTTGCCCAACACATCTCCAGGGTTGCCTGCACACAAAGATTCACAGGGAAGATGGATTTCACAGCTCCAGCCCAAAGTACCCTCGAGAGTAGCAGCAGAGCAATGCAGCACTGTGAAAGCAGGGGCACAGAAAATGTCGTGCCTGCAGAAAACAGGGAAAAGGCAGTGAATCCCCAACCAAGCAGCCTTTAAAAGCATAGGAGGGGAAACACAGGCAGCCTGTGCTCTGCTGCCCTTTCCCATGGCCTCCCTGGCTGCCGGGTGGAGAAGCAGCTTTGCTCATTAGCGGGTTATTCCTGGCACACTCCCCCTGCATCAGCTCCCCGGCAGGGCTGCGGGAGCAGCACGCAGTGTTTTGAAGCCTTCGGGGTTGCACAGCGCTCCAGAGGCGCAAATCTTCCTTTAAAGAAATCTCCCTCGGCAGATAAATGGTGCTGGGTAACAGGGGTCATTAGGCTAATGAGCAGCTACCGCCAGCCTGGAAGCAAAGCAAAAAACCAGCACAGAGTCTACCAGAGCCCGTTAGCCTCAAAATCTGACCCATCTCCAGCAGCTACCGTGGCTCTCAAGGGAGGAATCAGGTCCATGAGTCAGCAGGATCAATCACCCGCCAGCCTTCCCATTAAAATCTCTCATCAAAGTACTGGGGGAGCAGATTTGCAGGTTGCTTGCACCAAGGAGGCCGAGAAGGGGCTGTTCCTCCTCTGTTCCCCCTCTATCAGCCCCTTCGTTACCATGGTGTCATTTCGCTCTCACTCTTCAGGAGTGGGGAGGTTTTTTCTTTCCCAGCGCTGCTCCATTTCCTACCACCATGTCCTTGACGGGGAGCCACATGTCCTTTTGCCCATTCTGGTGGAGACTGGGCCATGTTTCGGCATGACAGCCAATTCACGGATACAGCAATGCTGATGGGTCGGGCATCAAAGCTAACTCAGCCTTTTAGTCCTTCCTAACACTGCCATCTGGGAAAGCAACCAGGGAGAGATGCAATTTTCCCCTTGTAGAGCCTTCAGAGGTGGGATCAGCTGGAACTCCCAGCCTGCTACATCCAGTGGTTATAAAAGAAAGCCCACATATAAATAACCTCTCAGCAGGAGCCAAAACTCCAGCACTAACCCCAAGGTTTGAAGTGAAGGAGGCTAATTTCCTCCTTTGTAGCTCTTGACACATGTTGGCTGTATGCCTCTCTCTTGCCTTGTTCCTAGAGCAGAAGGCTCTGGGCAACGGAGCCAGGGACAATAAGGAAACGAGTGGTGTCATTCCCAAGGACTCCCAACACAGCTCTGTCAGCAGCTCTGGAGGCAGCTGATGCCAGCATGGAATCATGGAGAAAAAGAACCATGGCGAGAGGATCAGGCAAGAGCTGCCTGCACGCCCCTGCCACCTCCCTGAGCTGCCCATGTCAAGCTGGCTGCCATTCCCCCGAAAGGAACAAGCCCTCCAGAACAAGGACTGGGAAATAACTTCTCCCCAAGGTTTTGGGCATGAACAGGTCCCTACCCAATCACTGGGCTTCTCACATGCCCTAAAAATCCCTGGGGAAAACAAAACACAGGGTGAACACCAGCTCCAAAGCCAGCTTTGGTGGGGCTGAAAAAGCTATTTTCACCAAAACAGCTCCACTGGGAGTTTCTCCACCCAAACTCTGGCCCCAAGACAAGGAAATCCACACCAGTCAAACTCCCAAGCACATCTTCAAAACAGAAGGCTGGGACCACCCCCAACATCTCATCCTGGTTCTCTGCCATATCAAGAAATGTTCCTAAGAGTGTCTGTGCCCATCTCCTGTACGGCTTGGACCCAGCAGAGCGACTGAGAGATCTCACCTCTTCAAGCTGGAGTCACACAGGAATCCCTCACCCCAATCCTTCCCACTGCATGCAGAACCAAGCTTCATCCCCTCCCCCAACAATGGGAAAATGGCTAAAAAAAAGGCCAACCATGCTTTCACTCCAGGTAAAGGATGAATGGTGCAGGACACTTGGCACCTGGGAGTCCATCCCATGTCCCACTGAGGCTGTAGGACCAGCACTGGAGGCACCACGCAGGTCTGCATCCTTGGATTAGGGCAAGAAGATCCACAAAGGTGACATCAAAGCCACCCCGAAAACTGCTAGGTAAGCCAGCAGCAGCAGGGACAGTGCACAGATGTATTTTTTGGGTGTATTTCATTTTTTGGCAGCTGCCACTGGTGTGGTGTCACCACCCCACTGTCTCCATTGCCACCTGACCCTAAGAACTCCCTCTGCTGCCACACTGTCCTCCCACAGAACTGCAAGGGCATTTTCTCACCAGTTTTGGTGTGAACACACTGCAGCGTCCCCCATCTTACAACAGTCCCTCTTTATCAGGTCACCCATAGCAGGGCTGTCTGCTCTGAGCACGCAAAGGGCAACACCACACTGTGTGTAGGGAGAAATTCAGGAGAAAAAAACGCACCAGTGGCTTCCACCCCCTCTCCCGCAGAGGGACACGGATGAATCCACCCTCCTGGCTGCCCAAAACCGCAGCACACGTGACCCAGAGAGGCTTTTCAGGAGAGCTGACTCTCCAGCGGCTTCTGTTTGCCTTTCCCTTGTCTGCAGCAGCATCACATCTGGACGCTTGTCAGAGGAGAAGGGAAAAAAAACAACCCTCCCTCCTCCTGCTGAACAAGCTCTCAATCAAAACAAAGCCGGAGCGGCAGCCAAGAGCTGGGAGGCTCTTTTGTTTAATGCTCAACATCCCCCGGCTGGGCCAGCACGCCCCAGAGTGCCGGGAGCGGGTGCAGGGGCCGGGTGTGGGCAGTGTGGTGGGTGCAGGGCTGGTGAGGAAGGGGCCAGCTCAGCCACCAGCCCTAAGGCCAGCTTGGCCACGCGATGGCAGCTGGTGGGGCAAAATCAGCTCTGCTCCTCCGTGCACAGCCATTTTGCTGAGCTCAGCTGCTAACCAAGAGTTGCCATTCCCCCCCAGCACCAATGTCCAAGCAAAGCAAAGCAAACCAAACTAAACCTCAACTTAGCTCCAGTCATCCCCATGACCCAGGGACTGGTCGCCATGCTCATAGGTGCATCAGCACAAGCTCTTTTTTCTCCCTACTGCAAGTATTATAAGCTCCCACTGCTGCCCCTCCAAATATTTTCTGGGGCTCCAAGGACCTGCCCAGGCATTGACCACAGCCAAAGGCAAACCTTCTTGAGGGGATCAGCCCATCCCAGAGACCTGGAAAGTCTCAGCAGGGTTATCACCAGTGGGTTTCATCAAGGTCAATCCCATCCCTGGAGAAGTTATCGCTTGTGCCCCAACACACTGATGGCATCGGGTTTGAGGAGAGCATGTAATAAGCCAGGACACAGTCAAGATCCACACCAAGAAAAAGGATATTTGGGATATTCAGCTCTGGAGGCTTCATCCCAGGAAGCAGCAACCAGAGCCATGGGGTCACACTGGCAAAAACACATCCCATGGTGCCCAAGGGCCATGTCCACGGGCTCCCGCACTGCTGTGTCAGACATGGGAGCAAGGGTGAACTCGCCTGTGGACAGAGCAATGGAACACTGGCTGACATGTAAAAGTGTCTGGCAAAGCCCAAAGCAAAGCTCCTTCCTACACCCAACAAGGACTCGATGGCTGCCAAATCCTACAGCAAGATATTGGAAGAACACAAAAGGAGAAGTAGAGGCAAGTGGGGTGAGCTGGGTGGGGCAAGAGCTGGCTGCTGCATTGAAGCACCTCATCAAGGAAAAATACTGCCTGCTAAAGTGCTTGTTATTCCAGCTACGGAGATACAAGAGAGTCTCCTGGCTGGCAGCTACCAGCTCAGCACACATCTCTTTTGTCTGACCTCCAGGGAGGTCACCCACCCCAGGCTTCAGCAGTGGAGGGACAGACAGTCTCCCTTTCTTCATCCGCAGCTTCCCCGCCCGAAATGGAAGCAGGAGCAGTACAGGGTTAAGCAAAGGACAAGCTGACAGAGACCAAAGGTTGGCTGAGTCATGCTGTGGCTGTTCCTGTTTCAGTCTGAGCAAGTTTCTCGCTTCCCAAGCAGGGTTTGTCCCCAGGGCGGAATGAACCTGCCGCCTTAATCCTCTCCATGCACTGCCTGGAGGAGCTGCCCTCCCTCTCACAGGCAGCACATACCTCTTCTCTTGGCTTGTCCTTTGGACTCCACATGCAGTTTTTTGGGACATCGCTACAACTTTCAGGAGACAGGACGAGCCCAAGGCCACATCCCCCATTGCATCCCATTGCTGCTCCAGGCATCCACCCAGCCTTAGTCTCTTCCTCAAGACAGAAAACTGCTTTCCCACCCCTTACCATGCAGATACCTTTCTTCTCGTCGCCCACGGCTTTCCCAACCCAGAGGAAGCCATCCAGGTGCCCCCAGGATGCTGGTGAAACACAGGCAATGCTTCCTCTTAAGCGACGCATGTTCCTGAAGATCCAGACATCAAATCCCTTCTCCAAACAGGGATCAGCCCTCCAGCCTGAGCTTTCAGTGAGGGGGTTATGCTTGAATCTGGACAAGTAAAATGGCAGAACCATCCTCACCGGGTGTCAGAACAGAGAAGATAGAATCCTTTGGGTTAGAAGCAACCTTAATGCCCATCTTTTTCCACCTCCTGCCATGGACAGGGACATCTCCCACTAGACCACATTGCTTCAAGCCATTGTCCAGCCTGGCCTGGAACACTTCCAGGGATGGGGCAGCCACAGCTTCGCAGAGAAACCTGTGCCAGGGCCTCACCACCCTAACAAGAAAGTGTTTCTTCCCAATATCCCTTCCAACCCTGTCTTCTCTAAGTGGAAAGCCATTCTGTCATGTCCTGGCACTCCTTGTACCCACTCCTTCTCCAGCTGTCCTGGAGCCCCTTTAGGCACCTTTAAGGTTCCCTGGAGCCTTCTCCAGGTGAACACCTCCAGCTCTCCCAGCCTGGCTCCAGAGCAGAGGGGTTCCAGACCTCAGAGCATCTCCAGGGCCTGCTCTGGACTCACTCCAGCAGTTCCACATCCCTCTTACGTTGGGACCTCATGGCTGGAGGCAGATCTGCAGGTGCAGTCTAACCTGAGTGGAACAGAGGGGCAAAATCCCCCACCACCTCCCCTGCTGCCCACACAGGGGGATGAGCCCAGGACACAGAGGGGTTTCCAGATGCCAGCATGCATGACCAGGGTGTGTGGAGCTTCTCGTCCACCAACACCACACATCACATTGGTATCTCCAACTGCAAAGAGTTTCTGCAGTTTTATCAGCGAAAGAAATAAATCTTTAATAGTAACAACACAGCAAAGCTGTGCAGGGTATGACCCAAGGTCCAGTCGGCTCCAGTGCTGGCTGTCACAGCAGCCGGCACAGATGGCTACAAAGGAACATAACAGCCAAGCATGTTGAGGTATTTCCCAAACCAATTCCCAAGCTTCTGTCCTTCTCATGTTTTTCCCAAGCCAAAACACATTGCCCTGTACACTCTTCTGATGAGTTTCTCCTCCACAAACCCACACATGTGCCCCAAATCATAGATGGACTTCCAGCATCCACAGCTTTTAGCAGCAGCATTCCTGACCTCCATGCAAAAGAGCATTTGCTGCCCTTCCTGGTTTCATTCACTTTGGTTCCACTGCCAGAACAGACAAAGGAACAGAATGTCTTCACACCACTCCTGAATTTTACAGGCTTCAATCACCTGTCCCAGAAGTCTTCCTCTTAAGTGGAGGAAGCACCAACCTTATTTAGCAACCTTTCTCCCAGAGCCATCCTGTGGCTGACCATCCCCACCATATACTTTTCTCCATATATGCTCCCAAACAAATCTCTGGTCTCAGCACCTCTCCCAACGCCACTTGCCCTCCCCACCCATCCCAGTGTCCACACTGTGATCCCCACGTCAAAGCAGAAATCCTCCCACGGTTTCTGGCACCTCCCAGGGAACCTCTGGCTGCAAACATGGTGATGTTACTTCTCATACTCCCCAGCCACTCTCATGACACTCTGGCACATACTGATGGCAATAGGGCCAAGCTGACCATAACACACACACTTGTGATGCTCACCCTGTGCATGACATACACACGTCACGTGGTGACACATGTCACCAGGCACGCACCCCACATGCAGCTGGCCCGGAGGAAAGCACAGACCTCCACATGCTCAAAGTCCTCCCCATGTGAACCAGAAATCACATCAGCCACTGTGATTGCTCAGAAACCAGCGAAAAGTCCTGAAAAATGGCCACGTCCAGACACAGCAGCGCAGACACCCAGAGTCCAGTGCCACGCAGATAGACAGGTGACCACCCACCCCTTTGGTCATCTGCCATTGGCAGGGCTTTTCGTGCCCTTGGTGACCTGGAAGAAGCTTGGTCAGCTCAGCATCACTGCCAAATGTTAGTAGAGGAGTAACACAAGGCAAATATCATCCACAGCTACCCACCAACCCTGGATCACCACCCCAAGTGCAACAGAGCCCACGTACCATCGCCAGACCCAGGAACAAGGTGGTGACTCCTGTGAGCCCTGCTCCCTGTACTCATCTGCATGCCCATGCAGATCCCACATCTACCAACATGTTAAGGGATCCTTCTCTGCACATGATGCCACTGGAGAAATAAATTCCTTCAGGAGCTGCAGGGAGCCTTGACACACAATGTGAAGCCAGCAGGACACAGAGCACAGCACAGACTCTTTCTGTCCCCTTGGGAGATGTAGCAGACAAAGCACCAGAACATCACCTTGACTTCAGAGTGATAGAGGTCAGAGAGGCCTGGACCCATACAGCACAGCCAAAGTGCTGAAGAAAACCAAACCTCAGGGGCTATAGCAGGATGGTACCTAGAGCACAGTGTCTGCAGGTGATCACATGGCTCCCAGAAGCCAGGCTTGATCAGTGTCATTCCACTGCCACGTCCAGACACCAGCACATCACATGGCCAAACCACCTTCACGCTAAAACCAGCCACACATCAATGCTGGCCCCAGCAGTACAAGATACACAGTCCCACTCTCGTCACCCACAATGCCATGTCACAGCAACACCATGTGAGCAGCAGTAATGGTACCCGTGCCCCAACACCTTTCTTACCTTCTCTGACTTCACCTTTTTCAGCTGCCGGCACTCACTTTCTCCATCCTCCAGCTCCGACTTGACTCCCAAGGGATTGAGTGCAGCTCCTGTGTCAATAGCTATACTCCCAAGCTGCTCAGCAGCAGCAGGCTCTGTCCCCTGGCCGCCATCATACTGTCCCACCCTTACTGCCAGGGCCAGGGGCTGCAGCACACTGGGCTCCTTCTCCGCCGAAGCCCCCGCACCCTCACTCCTTTCCTTCTTGCTTTTGGATGAGCCGCTCTCCTTCTCCTTCTTGGAGCCAGCCACACTGCGAGACGCCTTGGCCGACTTCTCCGAGTTCTTCGGGGTGACAGTGGGCACCAAACCACCCGAGTTCACACCATCCCCAGAGCGTCCTTGAACCTCCTTCTTGCCACCAGCTCCCTCACTGGGAGTGAACAGAGAGGACCCTGAGGTCGGTTTCCCACTGTCCTTGCCAGTCTTGCTCCTTTTCGACTTTGATTTGCCCTCCTTGCCTTGCGGGCCTGGCACCGGGCTCACAAACTTGATGTTATCCGGTAGTGTTGCCACTGCATTGGGTGCCGGGAGCCCCACCTCCTTGGAGCCCGACATTTCCAATTTCTGCTGATCCTTCTCCAAATCAGCGTCAAGGTCAATGATGAGATTCCCTACGCCAATGTCCCACTCATCCCCACTGTCATACGTCTCAACCGGGTTTGCATCAATTCCTTTCCCTCCGGAAGCTCCGCTGCTCAAGGACATCTTAGAGTTAACGGCCCCTCACAGTCAAAGGCTCTTCCCTGCCTCTATGCCCTGGGGGTCACCTACGTCCTTGGGGGGCTTCCAGTGGTCGGGGTCTGCCCAGGTGACGGCATCGCTGCTGGAAGGGAGAGAAAAGAGAGCAAGGTTACACACAAAGAGCCATGGGCAGACAGATCATTGACAGCCACATCTGCAGGCAGGAGAGATCTGGGCAGAGCAAAACCCCCAACCTCCCAAATCCCCCTCACAGCATTCCTTCTGCCATCCCCTGGGCTGGGGCTGCTCCACAGCCGCCCCCGCAGCAGCAGCCATCTGGCACTGGTCCTCGATCAATACCAGCCCTGGCAGGTCACGGCTCTCAGCTCCAACAAGACATTACTCACACATTTCCCTGCTCACCATTTCCCTCTGAATTATCGAGCGCTGCCCCGGGGAGGGAGGATTGATTCCTCTCCTGCCAATGCCACCCAGAGTGAGAGCTCCTCTCCACACCAGCCTCGCTGTGAGGGACAAGAGCTGCTCATCAGGCAAGTCAAGTGCCTTGGTGGGAAATAAATCCCAGTCTTCAGAGTGCCTGTGACACTTGGGACGTGTCAGAGCAGTCACCAAAGGCCAAATCGCAGTGGGAAGCATAAGGGTTCCCATCCCACACCTCTGGGCAGAGCAACACAGTACCCAGATTTGGAGTGTTTAACACCACCACCTCTGGCCAAGCCCGAAAGCTTCCAATGGGAAACAGAGATGCAATTATGTAAATACAAAGTCTTAACCAGGATGAGAGGGCTCAGCCCTACCTGCCCACGCCACAGCTGACCCCGGTAAGCCCAAAATATCTCCTCCCTGCTTCCCAGCCTCTCTCCCCAGGGAGGGAAACAAAAAAGACACCCACGCACAACCTGACACAGCACCCTGATGAGACATAATTAACACATGTAACAGCTTCTTCCCAGCACCGCCCAGCAAGGCCACCTGTTCTCCAGAATCCTTGAGAAATCCTTGACCACCCATTTGGACGAGGCTTCTCTCCACCACAATTGTCCTCCCCTTCCCCACCAAGCTCCAGGCCTGCCTGCTCCTGGTACTATTTACAAGTGACACTTCAAAAACAAGTGACTTAAAGAGAAATGAGAAGTAAAAAAAAAAAAAAAAAAAAAAAAAAAAAAAAGGAAAAAAAAAAAAAAAAAAAGGAAAGAAAAAAAAACAACAACAAAAACACCCAAAAACAAACAGCCAAAAAACCCCACACCACACACACACAAATTTCTTCAAACCCCAGCAGGAAGGAGCCTGGAAAGCAGCTTCAGTGTGTTTCCAGAGACACAAACACTGTAAAAATGCCAGGGATTCTTTCATCAGCTAGGCTGCCGCAGCCAGACCATTTTCCATCTGCTCCCCACAGCATCCTCGGCTCTGTACAGCTAATAATCTGCTCTCTGACAGGTCATTACGGAGATTTTTAACCCCAGGAGCTGGGGGACTTGCGCACAAGCTGGAAATGAAAAGCACTGACCTCTCATTTCAGCAGCAGGGAAAGTGCCGAATCAGGAGATCACTTTGTGCACCGGACTCGCTAACAGCTTCCCAAAGCTGACCTGTGTGTTTCCATGGCCGCCTCCTCCTCCTCTTCCTCTGCCCCAGCACCTGCTCCCCAGTTCCAAGCTGGTGTGTCCAACCCCATCAACCTGCCTCTCCAGAGCCTCTCTCCAAATCACCGGTGAGATTGGCAGCAATTGGCAGCGACCACCTCACCCCTGCATGACAATCTTCGTGTCACGGATCCACAGCAATTCCTTTGTGCAGGTGGGCAAAGTCAGTAATGAGCTGGATGGACTAGATTTTTGGCTGGTACCAGTCCCTTCCCAGCCCTAAGCTGAAGCATGGAATTCAGGAACAATCCCAATGAACCAGTGGACCACCGATGACCACTGATGTGCAGGAACAACCCACAGGAGGATGGAGTTCAGTTCAGTTTCCAAATCCAAGAGTTGCCGACCCAAAGTTGGAGCAGGCAAAGAGCCATGGTGAGCTCAGGTCAGAGGGAAAAACAGACAAGGATCTAACCTTGCGGTGACAGGAAAATGACAGACAATCCGCAGGGCTGTACTGCAACATGAATAGCATCACCTGCTCCATGCAATACCTGCATGATGCCAGCTTGGCCAGCTCTCCACTCCCACCACAGAATTCACGTTGCTGCTCCAAACGTGCACATACGCACACACATCTCCTTAAGTATTATTTATACATATGGAATAAGGAGAGCAGATGAGCAGGACCTGGGTCTCAAACTCTGCAAACAGCAGCGGTTTTGCCAATTCCTACCACAACAAAACGAAGAAGGACCCCAGAAGTCCGCTGGCAATTGGAGAGCCAGGAATAATCAAAGGGTTAGAAAACAAGAGGAGCAAAAACCTTCACCCTACAAAGGAGTTGCTGAGGGAGCCCAGGATCTGCTAATGCAGACAGAAGGGAACCACAAACAGGACGGACAGGAACATGCTGGATTGGCAAGAGCAGGGGAAAGGCACGTTGTGACGAGAGGGAGGCAGAGAACTCAAGACATGCCACTACAGGAAGAAGGACTGGGGCAGGGATCAGCTCTTTCCAGAGCAGAGCTGAAGGCTGGGACCCTGGAATGTGATCTGGGGGGATCTCCTAAAAACGCTCCATTGCATGTGGCTCTAAAGCATACTCCACAGCTTTTTCCCCTCCCCAAAACTCCCATCCAGTTCCCCATCTCTCTACTCCACCACTGCAGCCTCAGCCTCTGCAGCCAGAGGAGCATTTGGAATCCCTCTCCCAAGCCAGACCCGCAGGGACCCCAACCTGACACACCATCATTATATTGGGTGCATAGGAGCCTCTGGCTACCGCACCCCGTGGCCCAGAGAAAGAGCTGCCTTTCCCACTGTCTCCTTTGCCCAAGCTAGAGAAGCACCAGGTGGTATCCAGATCCTTCCCACTCTCCTGCCGGGGAAGTAACGCTGCCACAAATCACAGCATCTCAGAAAACAGAGCGAGGAGATTGATTCAGCTGTAAACGTGTCCTTCCCCTTACCTCCTGCCATCACAGGATTGATCCCCGCACAACATGAAAAGCATGTGCTCACTTGTTGGCCTGGAGACCTGCCAACAAAGCATTTTAAGAGCAGTCCTGGAGCGCAGATCCTACAAGGAGACAGCTTTCTGCTTGGGAATGCTGCACACACACAGCACCAGACATGAATAATTCAGCTCCATTAGGTGCTGAGACCTCTATAATCCACATCTACAGGCTGGGACAGAGCCAAACCATATTCAGAGACAAACCTGAAAGTTCACTTTCAGGGCTGTACACACACCTAGAGATAGCTCTTCCACCAGAACAGCTCCACTTCCAAAACGCAGCAAGGAAACTGCACCAGCCCCTGGCTCTATGTGCTAAAACCAGTGCAGGATGCTCAGAACCCGCTGAACCTGTGCCACTCCAGCTTTCTCTGCTGCTTACCGGAGGCCAGGAGACCAAAGCTGGCAAGGATTGATTGCCCAAGGGCAGCAAGATGTAGGAGAAAGCTCTTCTCCTGGCAGCAGCCAGCCCACACATAGGGAGACTGTCTCATAGCCATGTGCTCCAGCCTGCAGCGCTCCAGGATTAGCCTCTGGTGGCTTCCAGACATGACTGACTGCAATTTTCACCCTGATTAACTTTCAGGAATGCCCACAAGAAGGAGCGGCAAAGAGGACAGGGAAGGGGGGAGAAAATCTGCAGGATGCAGCATTTCCTCCAGCAGGCAAGGAGCTGAAGGTTTGGTGAGATGGCTGCTCTGGTCAGCAGCAACCCTGGAGAGCAGAGCCCTCTGCTCCCTCCCGAAAGAGCCAAAGGCAGTGGCATGGAAGGGATGCTGCCCCTCCAGCTTGCCAAACCCCCAAAGGGCTCCCCACAAGCCCCTAGCTGAGGCAGCAGCACTAGGGGCTGCAGTGCCGAGGCCCTTCCTACAGCTGCTGGCAGCCAGCCGGCTGCTCTCCCCATCCACTGCCTCTTTATAAGATCCCTTTTTGTTTCCTTTTACGACTAAAGAAACTTGGGGCAGTGGGCAAAGACACACTCCCTTCCCCACACTGCTGTGCTCATTCCCCACTCAGCTCCTACTGCCGCGCCTTGTAATCCCCCAGCTGGGCTTGTTTGGGTTGGATTTTTGTTAAGTAACTCCCATGTCTTTTCTGCAGATTTCTTTTTAAGATGTTCCCTTTCTCCCCGCCCCCTCTCTCTAGAGCTGGGGGAGAGAGAAGAGAAAAAAACGAGAGAGAAAAAAAGAGAAATGTTGAACGCGAGCCAGCTGGCACAAACAAGAGGAGACGGAGAAATCTGCACAAAGGAGCTTCCTCACTCACTTGCTGCTTTCAGCTCAAGAAATCACACAGGGGAGGAGGGTTCACTCTCCCCCAGACATCAGTCAGGCTGTAGCACACAAAGGAGATTTGCCATGACACCCTCCAGAACTGCCACCCAATGGGGGCAGGATCCTTCCACTGCCTGCACCCTGCAGGAGTCCGAGCTGTTGCAAAACACGCCAAGGCGCAGGGCTTCAAAACACGCACAGTTCAATGTGGAATTAAGCAAGATTTTGAATGGAGGAGTTGTGCTCCTGCCTCTGTGCTCACACAAGGCACCCGAAGAACTTCAGTGGCTCTCAGGCCACTGAAGTGGGACAGCGTCAACAAGCTGCCAGGAGGGAGAAGGCTGAACTCAATTTGAATAAAATGGAGCCACCCTTCTTTTTTTAATATGGAGGTGCATCCCATCAAGACTACATCTTCCAGCATGCACTGCAGCCAGAGCACTGAAAGAGACTGACAAACTTAGGCCAGGACTCCCAAGTTTCTGAAGGCTGAGCCTTGACACTGGAGATGAACCTGAGACAGGTCAGCACTCAATCGATGAGTCACTTTGAGGGCATTCTTGAGAAAAGCTTGAAATACTTCAGTCCAGGCATGACAAAAGCAGGACACCACTGGAAAGAGGCTAGAGACAGAGGAAAGTGGAAAGGTGAGCAGAGACCACTTTGGTGCAGGGCAGCCAGGCAATCATCCTACCTGAAGCTAAGCTCCAGAGACTTCTCAGCAACAAAACCCCACCTGCTCCCAAATAAACACTCAGGCCTCAACTTCACATTCATCATCAGGCAAAAGGTGATCCTGGGATCAAAATTCAACGTCACCCCCACTCCCATTCACTCATGACCTTAAAACATGACCTTTCTAGCAAAACTCCACACAACTCTAGCACATGACAACGTCCAGCCAAGTTGTCAATATAAAAGACAGAAACACGGTGCCAGTGCGTTTGAAGAAAATACCAGAATAGTTAAAACTTAGTGTTGCTTCTTATTGACACTTCTATAACCTCAATACTATGAGGATCAACTCGATCTAGGGCTGAAAAACCCAGAGTTCCTGAACATGTCTGACTCGCAAAGACACCCTTCTTGAGAACTCCTCATTTCCCTCAACTCTCAGCAGCCTACATAGAGCCCTGATACATGAGGCAAACAGAAAGGGTGAACACAAAGAGGAGCAAGAGTTTCAGGCTTTCCTTTATACTGTGAAATGGAGGAAACTGGAACAAGTACGTCTCTAATCCTCCCATCAGTTTTCAAGTGTCACCACCAAAGTCCAAATTTTTTGTCTATTCTTTCCTTCAGACTCCACAGTTCTTCAGATTTACAATTATTTGATTTTGAGGTCTCTCAACTTGTGCATTTTTTCAAGGTACCACTTCTGTATGTACTTCAGAATAAAACACAGCTCACATTTCTTCCACCAACTCACAAGGAAGTCTAAGAGCTTCATATTTCAAGAAAACTATCAGGAAGAGAACCAGCACATGGTCTTCAAGTCAAGCAGGAGGCACACTGATACCTACAGACCCACATGAAGGCACCAAACCCTCCATTCAGTTCCTGTGAAGGATGGCTGGCAAACAGTACCTTCTTGGAGCATCTACTCACTCTGCCAAATTGCACTGTTGGAGTCACTTCTCCACTGGGAAGCTGAGCAAGCACCATCGTTACAAACAAGCTTGAACACACACGACTCAGGTCACAGAACCGTAGAGCAGAGCAGGTTGGAAGGGACCTTGAGAGGTCACCTGCTTCAACCTTTTGAGAAGAAGGGAGATCAGGTGAGATTACCTACCACCCTGTACAGTCACATCTTGAAAACCTCCACCAGCATGGACACTTACTGTGTCATGGAGGGGGTTGTTTCAGGGAATGGCTGTAAAAAATTTCTTTCTTATGTTGAGATGAAACTTCTCCTGGAGCAATTTTTATCTGTTGCCCCTTGATTTCTCCACATGGCTCCTCTTTGTAGGTGCCCCTTAAGTCCAGGAATGTTCCTGCAGACACAGCACCCCTGCAAAGAGCTGACTGACCTCCTTCCTGCCAGGCAGGAGCCAGGTTTGCAGGAAAGGCCATGGTGATAGGATAACACAGTGGAATGGACTGGAGGAGCATCAAGCACAGCATAAACAGGCCAAGAGTCATGCCAGCGCTTTGTTACAGCTCTGACAGCAGGGTCCTGTGTGAGCCACATCCCTTTCCAAGCCTTTGTCATGGAGATGAGCAAGGAGTAGCAAGGCTCAGGCTCTGGATCACAGCCTCTCATCCAAAAATGCCAAGATAGACATCTTCCAGCAAGCATGACCTTGCAGACTCTAAAATCTTAGGCAGCTGAATACGGCCAAGATCTTTCTAAGAGAGCACAGATCTTACCCAAATCCACAAACACAAATAGGTGCCCAGTGTCTAAACTTTCTGCTGTATAGAGAAAGAGGAATTAAAAAACCCACATGTGTCGGAGAACTAGTATTTGGCAGGTAAAATGACAGAGCGTTTCCTTCCTGCAAGCTCAGCTCTCAGATCTACCCTGAATCAGGGCTGCTCAACAAGGATTTAGCCCTCACTGTTGTGTCTGCATGCTGGAAGACACCCCTGAGTAACTGCCATGCTCAGACCTGCATGCAATGGTTTAACAAGAACCAGAAACACAGCCCCATCTTCACCCAAAATCTGCAACTCCTGCTCGCCCCATGGTCATAAGTGTCACAGCATCACTGGCACCCAGCAGGTGCCTGGCAGGCGCTAGCAGTGCCAGAGGAGTAGAGCAGCGGTGCCACAGAGTTTGGCTGTCTAAGGCCGACACACAGACCATTGGCAGCTACTCAGCAGCAAAAGCAAAGCAACACCATGAGCAATAACCAGCCATTGGTTTGGTTTGGAGACTTTGGGTGAGTCTACCCCAGACAAGCCAGTGCACTCCAGCAGCATTAGACATGGCCCCGCTGTTCCTCTACCACCACAAAGGCCATTCTTGAGCCCAGCCAGCCATGTCGCTGCTGGCTGGTGCCAAAAATAACATTAAACACTCAAAACAAGACATCTGAGCCAATCTGCTTGGCACTGCAATACTTCCTATAGCGATAAACCTGGGGAATAACTGTCCCTTGAACAGAGCTGGTTTCAGCTCAGAAAGTGGAAGAGCTGTGTGGATTTAAAACCAGTGCAGTTACATCCTTGCTAACCCCAACACAGAAGTGAGCTGATTTATGAGAGGCTTAAAGGTATCTGAACTGGTGGCCTGTCCTTTAGCGCAGCCTAGAAGAGGGTAGAGGGCACATAAAAACAATCCAAGAGGTTCCCAAACTTCAGCACTCCATGCAGGCTGGAAGATTGCCAGCAGTGAGAGGAAGCAGTAAGACAGATGTGACCAGGAAAGATCCTTGAAGCATCAGCCATTGAAATGGGAAGAAAGAAGACCTGGCAAAGACCAAAGACAACCAATGGGCATAAAAAACTACTGGAGTAAGTACCAGAAAAGGGAACTTGCCCTTTTCCCCAACGCTATCAGCAGGGATGCAGGAAGGTGTTGGCAGCATCTTGAGCTCAGGGTGTTGGTGGGAGCAGGGTGGTCACTACTGAACCGGCCATTTGCTCCCGTTCCTTACAGGGCTCCGGAGGCAGCGTGGCTCCTCACCTTGCTCCCGGTCTCCCTGCTGTCCCCCAGCTCCATCATGGGTCCAGTCCCAAACTGGGTTCTCATGGTCTCAGAGATGCAAGTATCCAACAAGGATTACCCTCCACAAAGGCACAGCAGGAACAGCAAACCATTGGCTGCACTGCCACCCTGCAACAAAGTCAACATCTCTTTTCCATCTTCTTCATCCAAAGGAAGAGCACCAGAGTGATCCCAGCTGAGCAGTGTCTCCCAGCCACAGCCCTGCCTCGACAGGAGAAGAGCAGAGAAGCACTGGTCAGAGAGGATGGACAGCCACTGGTTTGCTTGCTCCTAGAGAAGGAAGAGCTTCTGGGCTTTATTTGCTTATCTTTCCTTTTAGGAGCAGACCATGCAGCCAGCCTTGGCTACTTCACAGCCTTCAGAAGACGACGAACATCTCTCCACCACTCCAAAACCAAAGGAGCTGCCACTTCACCTATAATTTGTCTTTAATTCCCTTCATTCAATAACCAATTAGGGCACCTTGGCTCCCAAAGCTGAGGCTCCCTTTGTAGCAAGGCCAGTGCGTGCAGCTGTAATCCCTCTTCCTGTCACATCATCAGCCTGGGAACACTTTGGGAAAAAAACAACCAGACTGTGAAGTAAAGGAGGAGGGAAGGCACATACAGACAGGGACAAATGCAAGTAGAGCAAGCACCATGCCGAGAAATCCCTTTTTATTTTCCTGGGAGGGATAATAAATAGGTGTATCTCCCAGATTAATACAGCACATTTGCGGAGCTCTGATATCCATCAGAAAGTTGCTAATTTGTGCTAATGACCCATTGCAAATTGCCGAATTTTGTGAATTAGCCAGTGCACAGGAATACAATAAAACCCAATGAAAACCATGCATCAAAGTGGGCTGGGCTTATCTGGGGAGTCCTAGTGCACTTGGAATTACTTGTGGCAATGGATGCAGAGGGAAGGTGCACATTAGATGTGAAACCCCCTCAAAGGCAAACAAGAAATCCTCAGGACAAGAAGAAATTTCAACAAGGCTACGAAACCTTTGGGAAAGGAGAAGTAATTCTCTCAGAGATGAGCAAGACTCTTCCTTTCCTATTGGATTCATAGTGTTTACTGTCAGTGAAGTCATTACACACCTCTTTTTCAGTCCTATAAAGCACACTCCTCCTGATCTGCTCTTCATCCTCCTGGAGAAGCACCAGGAAAACTCCAAGTCAAATCTTTGGACCCACTTGAACCAACAACGCTCTGCTAATCCAAACGACAAATGGGCTCAGCAAATTCATTAAAATCAATTTTGTTATCATTAAATCAGGATAGCCCCATCATACATGATGGAGAGATCTCATGAGAGATCTCATCTCACACATGTAGAGATATCATCATTCCAGCCACTGGAAGAATGAGTGGCCCAAGAACAGCTTAGAGGAAAAATCCAGTGTCACAAAACCTTTCTGTGCTTGGGGAAACAGGAGCATAGAGCAACAACATCATATTTCCCTTTCTGACACCATGAACATGGCAATGAATTGTAGAAGTTGGGCATTTAATGTTTCAATACAAAATATCAAGGTTGTCCTGAAATTATCCTTATTCAGCCACAAAAAAACTGCACTTGTATCCTTTCATACCTCTCACACCACATCTGAGCTGACGTTCAGCAGCTACATCAGTGGGTTTTGTGCATGTGAAGGGCACTCAGCTGCAGCGAAAACAAAACAACCTCTTGGGCTCGTCACAAAAACTGATTTTTCACCCAATTGCAGATGGAAATTGGTTTCCTTTAAAGAAAAAAATCAACCACAAAGACAACTGGAGTCCCAGAGCAAGTTTCCTGGTCAGGCAGCCATTCCCTATTTTCTTACTGTAAGATTGTTCAAGCTTTCCCAACACAAAGCAACACCCTTCCTCATCCAAGTCAACACAGCATGGGGACATAAAGCAGGCTGGCTGCTGCCAGGTTGGCCAAAGCTCTGGTTCAGGAGCCATACGTGGCCACCAATGAGCTCCCAGTATAGTTGTATGCTCTACACCAGCTCATCTACCTACCCCTGACCTTAGAAAAGGTCCTTCACATGGGCTCCTCAACACACCACTACCTCAACCCCAAACCCGGGGAGAGTCAAGCACCCCCATGCAATGGCATCCGCATCCCTCCACCTACTGCCACAAGCACCCAAATTAGGATCTTCCCAAGTAAGCAGGCAAGACCCAAGTGAAAATGACAAGCTCTCCCCATGCCTAGAGAGCCCATGAAGCATTAGAAGAGGCATCACAGAAGAACTGCAAACAGCCCAGACCACCTCCAGGTGCTTCAGAGACTTTGGTGCTTCCCAAAAAATATCTCCACAAACTACTATCAGTTGGAACACAGACTTGGGAACAGACACATAGCTCTCCCATCCCCAAGGCCATATCCTGCAGGAAGCCTGCTATGATAACCATGGGATTCTCCATGGCCTCAGTGGGCAACCACCCACAGACTCCAGCACTGATCCCCTCGCTGCCTTCATCATGTACAAACAACTGAGCACGGTTAAACTGTCACCAGCTCCTGGCAAGGTCACCCACAG
This sequence comes from Sturnus vulgaris, assembly GCF_052056855.1. Lineage (NCBI taxonomy): Eukaryota > Metazoa > Chordata > Aves > Passeriformes > Sturnidae > Sturnus > Sturnus vulgaris. Next base: position 926,098 of record NC_142255.1, read on the forward strand.
CCTCACCTCCTCTCCGTAGGGAAGCAGCATGTGACACACTCCCCAGAAGCATCTGCCTGCTCACTACCTGCCCCCAGCAGGTCCCTGTCTCTGGCCAGGAACACCAGCGAGGGAGCCAGCACCCAAAGGGCATCACTGCGCACGCAGGATGTCACACAGCCCCGGAACAACATACCTGGGACCATAAATACCATCTTATTTACATAATGCTCTGGATAAAGGGGACAAAGAGGCTTATTGCATTACATCTGGAACTCGTATTGCATCAGCGCCCACAGGCCCTAATCCCAGTCAGAGCCGTGCTGCGGAGGGCGTGGTGGGACAGGGCCGAGGTGCATCCCCACTCCCAACCCAGCCAAGGTCAAGTTCAAGATTCTCCCTCTTCTCACAAGCATGCAGAGAAAGAGCCCTACACTCCAGAAATGCCAATTAAATCAGGCACAACACGTGACTTTGGTCCTCAGCCACTATCAGCTGGGCCCAGAAGTGGGATCCCAGATGTGGGTCTCCCACCTGTCGTGGCCTAGACACAACACACAGACATCGACTTTGTCTGGGGAATGATGATCACATGAAAGTGCTAGAAAGACCAAGAAGCTCCTGGTTTTCTTTAATTTATGCAATCACAATTAAGAATACACTGTAAATATAACCTAGAAGTGACTTTTGATTCAAGGCAGCCCTGTTCTGCAAGGGAATAAACCAGACGGAGTGAACTCTGGTCTGCCCTTCTTGTTAATTCAAAATAAAGACACACATACAAGGTGTTGGGTAGATCCAACACCACGCGAGAGCACCTCAACCGCCTTTGTGAGCCCTTTCTTCCCAGAAATGCACCTTCTCAGCTCAATTTATAAGGAAAAAGCTCTTGAGGCAGAAGAAGCGATGCCATCACCACCGACATAAGACAAGCCAGGTTCAAAGAAGTGCAAGGGGACTTTGTAACTGAGGCAAGGGAGAGATTATTTGTGGCTACCACCCAGCACAGGGCTCCAGACAGACAGATGGATCCCCCCCAAAAAAATCACACCGCTTTCAGCACACAGAGAGATAACAAGTATCTTAAGAGACACATCCATGAACACACACACTGGCCCCCTGAGGCTAGCGAGCAGCCTAAATGGTGACTCACCAAACACACAGACCAAGTCTGAGTGCCTGGCTTGGAGAAAGGAATAAAATCCGCTCCCTGTGCTCTGGCCATACTCAATTACAGGTCATTCCAACTTGCTTGATAATTAATTTCCTCCAGTAGCTCTAACCAGAGACAGCCCTTGCCCTGCATGCCAGGCCAGTCCAGGTGAAACATTAAATCCTTGTCTTCTCCCACCACAGAGATGCCACGTTCCTGGTGCCATGCACATCTCCCTTCTCCTTATAGGAGAGGAGAAAACCTCACTGGATGAACAAGGGCATAAAAGGGCAAGGATTTGTGTTTTGCAACTGAAACAGCCTCAAAATAATAAAATAGTAATTATTTTTGGTCAAGAGCTAATCAATAAAATCATCTGCCTGGATTTTCTGAGTGCCGTGCATGTGCGGTCGCATACTGCCAACAAAGAGCTAGAAATGTGCGGCATAATCTGATGCTGGAGTCATCGCACAAAGAGTGGAAACAGGTTTTCCTGAGGATGTCCAGGAGACGAACTGCCTGCACACGATGGAGCCCAAAATCCAGCCCCAACACCGGCATCCTTGCATACTCCCCAGAAGGCGGGGGGAAAGAGCCCATGGGGCTTTTCGGTGCACACTTTAGAAAATGAGTGTCTAACACCTCCTCCAAGGAAAAGGGCCTTCCCAGAAAGGGAGGAAAAAGCGAAGGAAGGCAAAAGGAAGGCTACTCGGAGATGGAGGGAAGCCAAGTCTCGCAGACCAGACCTGAACCTGTGACCTTCCCCGTGTACACAACGGGCGGGAGAGCGCACGGCAGGAGTGCTTGCCCCGCTGGCCGCCCCAGCCCTCGCGGGACAACCGGCCACGTTGTCACCGGCGGGGTCACCTCCAGATCGGCCCCGCTGGCCAACGGGGGCTCGAAGGACCTGAAGGAGGGCGGCTCGTCCTGCGACACCCGGCCGCCAGCACACGGCCCGGCCCCAGTGGTGTCGCCCGGAGGGGCTCCGCTCTCGGGGTCTGATCCGCCCCAAACTCACAGGGACTCGCTAAACGCATCGGGGAACATTTAATCTTCCGGGATTTGTGCCGAGAACCCCCTACCGGCATTACAAAAGAGCTGGGG